>NC_068376.1:2776470-3133970 GCF_023724105.1 Carassius gibelio | reverse complement strand
CGAGCCACAAACACAAGCACCGACACAGATCTGTCTGAATGCCTTTATCACTCGAGCTGATGGTTTCATTCTCCAATACTGATTTAGATTAAGAAATGGAGAGTCAGTATAAAAGGAAATGATAGAGTGGTCACCTAGACACCTTTATTCAAGGCTTTTTAATTAAAAAGTATGGAAGCATTTTTCTTGCTCTTTTGAAAAAACAGTAATATAGAAACTGAAAGTGGAATGCGAATCTTCATAATTATCATATTAGAACCACTACGATTTTAGAATTATGTCTTAACAGTTTTTTATATATATTTTGAATTAACTTTTATTTTTATGTTTTCATATTAATTTTAGATTTATTTTTTAGAAATTTTGTTATGTTCTTTTGCCATTTTATTATTATTATTTTTAATAATAGTATTTAGGTTTAATTTGTATTTTTTTTTTTAAGTTTCAGATTATTGTAATTTTAGTGCTTCAATTTATTTTAGTTAGTTTCCTAAGCAGCACTTCTAATTTTCTAATTAATTTTCTAATTTATTGTACATTTTTCATCTAATATTTAATTTTATTTTGCTTTATTACAATTAGATCAAATGTTTTTAACAGTTTTAGCTTCAGTTCAAGTTAACAATAATAACTCTGATTACACACATTATCTCATTAACATATGACGGTCCATATTCACAAATTGACACTTAATATTCATCAACTTTTGTTTATTTTTTCATATGTGAAATAACAGAAATACTTAAAGATTCAATAGCAGCTTGTAAGAGCAGAGAATGATCATGACAAACTTAATTTTGAAATTAAAACAAAACAAAACATAGACTTCAGAGAGAAGAAAGAAATGCCACAAAGGTGCAGAAGATGATGTACAGAGTCAGTTCTCAGTGCAGTGAAACACAAAGCTTCAAATGATTTAACAGACAAATAAAAAAATCCAAAGGCAGCACCTCAATTTCACAAGCCAGGAATCAAAAGAACCATACATCTGAGCTTATTCATAAAAATACAAGAATGAGACGTGAGCAAGCTATAAATCCAAACGAAGACAGACACTTAAACTCACCATTTGAGCAGTGTTTGTCTAGGCAGGCATTTTCTCTCTCTCTGAAATATAAGAGACAGCATCACTTCCTGTCTTAACAGGAAGGACAGGATGTTTGGGAAGCAGTAAAAACACAGGAAGAGCTCTTACTCTAGTTAACACTCAGGACAGAGCAGCATCACTGACTCAAACATCACGGTCAGGTCTCTTCACTGCTGTAAATATCCAATACATTACATATTACAAAACGATTAGACTTTTGATTTTGTGACACACTCTGCAGTCCACAATGACAAAAATCCTTATGGCCCTTAAGACACCAGGTGAATATGGTTAACCCTTCAACTAACAGATATTACCATAAATCCCCAGTTGATTAATTAAAGACAGTTAATTTACATTAACGCATTTAGCAGACGAAATTCTTGTTTCATTTTGTTGTCATATTAGTGCTAGAGTAAATATTAAGCAGAGTAAATATTTAATATTAACAAATACTGTCAACAGCCAGACAGCATGTTTTTAGAAATAAAATATCATAAATCAGGTAGATATTAATAAATCTTCAAAAACGAGATAGGAATAAAACTGTAAAGTTTGGGGTATGTAAGTGCTGCTGAAGCACAGGAGGAACAAAAACTTAAGGCATTTAAAGATATGTACTGAAAATCGAAACTTACAGATCAGAAGTTGATACACAAGTGCATGTCTAACACAATTTAAACAGTTAAATGTGTATTTTAAATGTTTTATTTCCACAGGCTTAAATGAAGAACCAAAATAGCCCAAAACTGACCAGAGCAAGTAAAAACTACTGTTTTGCCTTTTTATTATCTCACCTTAAATAGATTTACAGTAAGCAAATTTCTTTCTTTTTAAAGTTGGGTTGAAATTTGACTTGTCCTTGAGATTCATCACATCACTCCAGTCTTTTTATGTTCTGAACCAATGCAAATGCATGACACATTAACACAATAAGCCGCAAATAAACAAATAAATTAACCTAAAAATTAACGTTAATAATTCAGAAATCAAATATTGGTTAAATGCACCAAACATCATTCACACTCACTGTTTTTGCTCTCCCAAGCATCTTCTAGAATGACATGAGTTTGTACTCCAGCCGAGCACATTTTTGTACCATCCAGAGGCTAAAAGATAGTTTCGGGTGTTTTGTACTGTAGAATTACTGCCAGGTCAAAGGGGGCAGACAAAGCCACATCCCTCCGAGGTTAAAACACACACAGCAGCTTTATACTCGATCGGGACGCACACACACTCCTGCTTTTAAAGTGGATAAAGAGGACTGTGCTCTGGCTTGAGTGTGTGCGTGTGTGTGTGTGTGTGTGTGTGCGTGTGTTTGGCCGCAGGTCTCTGGAGTGTGTCCCAGCTGTAGGGATTGAGGGAGAACCATTTTGACAGATGTGAACTGAAAGTAGATTCAGCCGAAGCTTTTGAGACTCACATGCACTCAACAAAAACACCCTCCATTAGAAATCTCTCTGCATTAGAGCTGCGTTGGGCTGTATGAAGTGTGTAGAAATGTGAATCTCATATTTCTGTGCAGCTTTCAATGGGTGGCTTTACACTAGTAAGATGTGAAAGATCAAACTCACGCTATCTGTGTTATATTGTTAGTTCCCTTTCGAACTGTCTCTTTCTGGAGAAAGTCCTGTTTATACTGAAGCTTGATTTGTTCATGTTCATTTAGATGCACGAACCAATGGTGCTTCAACACGCCCATAAAGGGGAGGAGCCAACTGCTACAAAAGTCACATCACACAACATAATTCTGAGTTGGTAATGTTATCGTTTTTAACAATTTTATATATGACAAGGAAGCCATTTGAGTGCATTTGTATGTATGTTTATGTCAGCTTAGAAAGGGAACAGACAAACATGAGGGGAGTATTTAATTGAATGTTTCGCCTGTTTATTTGCATGTGTGTGTGTGTGTTGGCAAGGCATGATTTAATAAGGCTTAGCATGCTGTATTTTGACATCCTCGTCCTCTAAATGACTGGTGCAGTGTTGACACATAAACACCACAGCAGTGGAAGCTTTAGTCAAATGAATTCAGTCTCTCTGGCTTGACAGATGTCAAATAAATGAGTCTTTGGACAAAATCATTGATCTCACTGCAGGTTAATGGGAAAATGCACCCAAAAAAATTAAAAAAATTGCTACATTTTTCACCCTCAGGCTATCCAACATGCAGATGAGTTAGTTTCTTCATATGAACAGATTTGGAGAAATGTAGCACTGCATCACTTGCTCATCGATGGATGCTCTGCAGTGAATGGGTGCCGTCAGAATCAGAGTCCAAACAGCTGATAAAAACATCACAATAATCCACAAGTAATCCACAGCACTCCAGTCTATCAGTTAACATCTTGTGAAGCCAAAAGTTGTGTGTTTAAAACAAATCCATGATTAAGACTGAATGAATCAAAATGAGTCCATAATAACGCTTCCTCCTGTTGCCTCTCACATCAGAATCCAGCCACATATTTATTTAGAGGCGTTTTGTCTTGTGCTTGATCTGTGCAGATTGTTCTCCTGATCCAGACAAGATTACTTTTTCACTGGGGAAAGAAATATTATAGATCGAGGACTCATATTTTTGGTGAAGCAATGGTTTGAAGTTAAAAATTAGTTTCTTACAAACAAGCAGCTTTTGGCTTCACAAAATATTAACTAATGGACTGGAGGAATGTGGATTAATTGTGTATTATTGTGATGTTTTTATCAGCAGTTTGGACTCTCATTCTGACGGCACCCATTCACTGCAGAGCATCCATTGATGAGTAAGTGATGCAATGCTACATTTCTCCAAACCTGATGAAGAAATAAACTCATCAACATCTTGGATGGCCTGAGGGTGAGCACATTTCCAGCGAAATGTAATTTTGGGGTGAACTATTCCTTTAACCCACTGGAGTCGACAAACGTGAAAAAAAAAAAAAAAAAAAAAAAAAAAAATTACACTTTCAGTTTTTATCGTACAGATAAGAACAACACATCAATCGGATCTGTAAAGGTTCTACTTTTATTTAATATTATATTATAATATTATAATATTAATAATATTTTAAAGTGCGTGAATAAATCCAACCACCCCTATAGATTTATGTTTCACTTTCCATAATCCGTGACCAACAGAAGAGCATCTTGGCGGCAGGGATTTAACTACAATGCAGAATATTAATAACTATGACTGGGACTGTTATATACATACTATTATAATGAGAAGACCATTATACTAAAACACTATGAATCTTTTGAGTTTAGCTGCTGTGTTTCTGCACATTGTTTCATGAAGGACGTGTCCACAAAATGAGTTCGCATTCAGAGCCGCGCAGACACGTTCATGTGCATTCAGGCCCTTTTTGCAAATAGCCTTTAAGTCTTAATATAAACGTTATGTTGTATAAATAAGGAAGCTTATTCTATATGGAATTATGAGTTGCATCCCATTGATTAAAAACTTGCTATCAAATGCGTCACTCTAATGGTCATCTTTAGCGCATGCTGCTTAAAACAGATGCAGAACATTAACTTGCTTACGTTTTAGTTAATGAGAGCTATTATTATTTCACTATTGTAATAAAAAAAAATATTATGGTTTCGCCGACGTTAAGTGTTAGCTATCTGTTAATCAAAACATAAAACATTATTTACCCCGTTTATATCTGCACTCCCATGAGTCTTTTAAAAAAATGTCCTTCAGAGCACATAAACAATATACACAGTTTTGTGATGTTGATTTATATATTTCAACACGACACAATACCAGTCAAAAGCTTTTGAACAGTAAGATTTTTCATGTTTTTGTAAAGGTTTCTCTTCTGCTCACCAAGCCTGCATTTATTTGATCCAAAATACAGAAAGTTGCATTTGATAAAGCAGTAATATTGTGAAATATATTTACTGTTTAAAATAACTGCTTTCTATTTGAATATATGGTAACACTTTATAATAACTGCATGCTATTAATCATTAGTTTAGCATTAGGAAACAGTTAATTCATCATTTATAAAGCATTAATAGACATTTATAAGCAGTTATAAATACAGATATAAATGCTTTATACCTGATTTAAAAGCATATCTATAATGTATTTAATAATTGTTTTTTCATACTTTATTAATGATCAATTTATAATTTCTAAATTAAGTATAGCATTATTTACACACCAGTTATTATTAAGGAGTTGTCAGTGGTTCATAAGATCACTTAGAAATTGTAACTAAATGATTAATAAACTATTTAAATGTGCATTCATCTTTTTATTCAGACATATAGTAATAGTTACCTATAGTGTTAATAAATGGTTTATTAACATGTATTTCTACTGTAATTCAGGGTTAATTCATGTAGTTGTTATTAACTATTTTTGTGAGCTCATCTGAAGTGAGGACTATTTATGCCTTGTAAAGCTTTTACAAATGAGATTTAAAGGCTGTTAATATTTCTATGTTCTGTATCACTGTGTTGTGTTTGTTTCTGTTTTTTGTTTAGAAGATAACTGAGCATTTAAATATCCTTTATAAATGCTTTACAAGGCATAACTAGTCCTCACTTTAGATGAACTCACATAAATAGTTAACTGACCACTACTAAATGCTTTATAACTACCTGGATTTACTACATTTCTTGTGATCTTATGAATCACTGGCAACTTCTAAATAACTAGTTTGTAAATAATGCTATATACTTCATTGAGAAATGATAAATTGATCATGAATAAAGTATGAAATTACACATTATAGATATGCTTTTAAATCAAGAATAAAGCATTTATATCTGTATTTATAAACTGATTATTACTGTCTATTAATGCTTTATAAATTATGAATTATCTGTTTACTAATGCTTAATTAATGATTAATAGTGTGCAGTTATTATAAAGTGTTACCGAATATATATTTTTTCATTTAATTTATTCCTGTGATCACACTGAACTCGCAAGTGAATCTCAAGTTATTTTGTGGGATAATGAAATATATTGTAAAAATATGCATTTGTTTTGTTCATATTCTTTCCAGTAACTCTTCCCTCTCAGTCACACACCTGATTACTCGGGTCTTTTTCTCCTCAGGTGTAAATCACTAATATTCATGATCATTCACGCCTACTCACATATGCCCTTTTGAAACAAAAAGTCTCTTAGAACATTTAAATCAATATATTGTTTTCTGTGAGTGAGTAAACTGTTCTGTATGTGTTTTATGACTTCAAAATTGTAGTTTTTCACTAACCATGCATGAACGTTGTTTTCTCAAAAACACAATCATGTACATACATGCTTTTAACATATTATTGTAGCCCAGTTTGAATACAGTGTTTTCAGACTTTAGCCATTTATGGGCCCTATCTTGCAACCAGCGCAATTGACTTTGTACACCGACGCATGTGTCATTCCTATTTTGCACCTGCGCAAAGCGCGCTTTTCCCTCCACAGAAGCACGTCGCTAAACTAGTGAATGAACTTGCGCTCCCTGGGCGGTTCAGCGCAAAAAAGGAGGCGTGTTCCGGCGCAAACAATCCCTGGTGCTATTTTGCTGTTCCATTAAACAATTGCGCCACTGACCAGAAAAAACCTAGTCTAAAGTCAGTGGCGCGTTGCGCGTTGTTCATTCTGCTATTTTAAGGGCGCATGCTTGACCATAATGTATAGCGTGCACAACGCGCATACACTTTGCTCATGTAATCTACACAGATGCAACAGTTATTTTTGCAAATCATAAATTGTTACACTAAAAAAAATATTAACACGTGAGATGACGGAAATCATTGTGGTGTATTTTGGGTGGGTTTCTCCCATCCCCATACAACACAACTTCTCTGTCTTTCACTGCTCTTACAAGAACATCAGTCTCCTCGGCTGTGAACCGCTCCTGGCGTGCGCCTGGTAAATACGCCATAATAATAGCAATCCATAATGGAACTTGTGCACCTGCTTTTAAAGGGAATGTTGGATGACGCTCTGATTGGTTTATTTCACGTTACGCCCAAACCACACCTATGAATAATGAAGCTACTTCAGACCAACCCATTTTAGATTTGCGCCGGGCGCAAGAGCCATTTATCCCGCCGGGAAAATAGCAACAGCGCCGAGACCCGCCCACAAAGTTACTTGCGCTTCGCGCTTTGACACTTGCGTTTCAGATCGTTAAAATAGGGCCCTATATGTTTGTCAGCAACTGAAAAAGCACAAAGGCCAATGCATGTCAAAACTTCAAGGCCCCCAAAACCCCCTTAGACCTCAGAGTGTTAAATTTATAATCTGACTTTTAATATGAGGACTATGTCATGCATGCTTTATTTCTGGCAGATATCAGAAGTCATGTTTCCAGATGGCTACAATGTTTGCAAAAAGCTTGGGAAACTAGATATCCACTAGATCCACAGTATATTCTGCTTGTTTTCAAAGTTATAGCTATTAAAAATGTTGTATTTATTCGTTTCAGACAGAATTGCATCATAAATTCTAAACAAGTTTTCCGATCAATCAAGCTTTCGCCTGTAACAGAGGCCTTGCATCCATGGGTGAACTCATATAGATATTAATCGAACTGACAAAGCAAACAACCAAAACAACAAATAACTATTTAAGATTGCAGCTGAGCATCGTACGATCATCTCTCACGCAACACACCTCCTGTTCAACCTCGAGCACGACATGCATATTTATCAATGAGACGTTTACCAGCTAAAGGTCTGTTTGGAGGGCAACAGCACAGCAAAAACACTTCAAGGCTTCTATGCTAATGACTATAATGGAAAGAGTGTATTAGCATCTCTAAAACCAGTGATTATAAATAAACCTCATTAGAATGTCCTATTTGTCGGTACTTTTAGGTTAAACACTCTTAACTATCGTAGCTGTTAAACTAGAAAAATGCATGTAAAGAGATATTATTGAAAAGAAGACTGCTGTTTTGACATGAGAGAATGATGTTCTCTGCAAACAAACCGTAATATCAGAAACATTATGAAACATTTATTCATAATAAACTTATTCATTCTGAAATCTCCAGAGCTTTTATGCTATAACTGACAAACTAAAATGTTCACTTTTTTTGTTGTAATTTTTGAAATGCTGAAATTAAATCTAAATGTTAGAAGAAAAAAAAAAAAAAAAAAAAATATATATATATATATATATATATATATATATATATATATATATATATATATATATATATATATATATATATTGCATTGGCAGCTAACTGAAAAAGGTCTAGGTAACAATTAAAACTAGTCTGATAAAAATGCAAGCTATACAGAAGTATTAAAAACTAAATCACAAAAGCACATCAAATAATATATATAAAAAAGGCAACTGAAAAAAATGTAACAAATGATAATTCTAAATATTAATACATTTTATAATAGTATATTAATATATTTACCCTGCAGCACAAAACCTTTGTGTTTAGCTAGTCATATCAAAGGTCATTTACATACAGAAGTATTAAAGCTACCAAAAAAAAGCAATTTATTTCTAATTGCCTTAACAGAATTATCTGATGACTTTATGCAGTAACGAGCTCTCAGCAAACAGGAATACATCTCTTATATCTCTAATGCTTGCAGAATATGTTTACGCAATCTGAAATAACTGATACTATAAAGCCGTTCACAAAGTAAAAAACTAATATGAACTGTAACTGAAGCAATAAATGAATACAATTTCTCATCGTGAGCGTGATATTAGCCAATCAGAAGACTTTGAGACTCTCTCAAGCTGTCAGTCATTTTTCTGCGCGTATGGGGGCGGGTTTTGGAGAGAGTGGGCGTGGTCTTATTTTGTGGGAATGTGAAAGGGTTAACATCTCTTACAGCACTTTAATATTAAACAACATAAACGTTTCTGCTTCATTATGTATAATTCATCAGTGCCTGTTTTAAAGAAAACAAATTGCTTTCATATGCTTCCAACAAAATAGAATAACTCTCTCCAACCCTGCACCTCGTAAAACAGCATCATCTACTCACACCACAATCAAGTTTATATTATAAAGTAATTAAAATCCTTTATTGATATATATATATATATATATATATATATATATATATATATATATATATATATATATATATATATATATATTTATTTATTTATTTATTTTTTTTTACTATTTTTACTTATATTCAAAAGTTTGAGGTTGAAAAGTTTATGATTTGTATTCTTTTTCTTTAAAAAATGTCTCTAATGCTCACCAAGGCTGCATTTACTTGATCAAAAATACAGTAAAAGCAATTAAATATTATTTAAATTATTTATTACAATTATTATTTTTTTTATTATTATAAATTAGTTTTCTATTTAAATATAGTTTAAAGTGTTTGTGGAAAACATGATGCATTTTTTTTTTAAGATTCTTTGATATAAAGCTATAAAGAGCTGAATTTATTTGAAATAAACATTATAAAAATGATGTTAATTTTGATCCTCTTATCATTGCTAAATAAAAGCATTCATTTATTTTAATTATTAATTTACATCCTATTCCTGATGGGTGTTATTTTCCAGAATACTATGTTGAGAAGTGTAAATATACAAATATATATATATATAAAAGTCACTGAATACCAGAGAAACCATATGCTGAAAGAAATGAATGTAGTACTTAACTAGAACCTGCTTGTGCTTTTGTCGTAATATTCAGTATGTAGCTACAGAAGGAACAGGTTCAAAGCATCCTGACCGACGCGTCCTACTTGCCATCCACGAACACTTAGTGCTCTTCCTCCTCGCTCCGTCATGTACCCTGCCTGCGGGTTTCTCCGACGCTGTCGTCTCTCTGCGTGACACGAGGATGTTATTTGACATCCAAACTGTCAGGAAGAAAGTGAGTTTTACATGAATGTGGCCCAGCGAATAATTGCTGGTGTATAACGGAATAAATGCACAATTATGTAAACATGCTCTGTAATAAATCTGTCATATTAAGCGTTTGACATTTCCTTGAAGATTTTTAGACTATACAAGAGAGAGAGAGAGAGAGAGAGAGAGGAATAAAAGGCTGGGCTTTTAAAGCTTTGGCTGGATTTGTCTCCAGTAAGCCTGCAGCAGATTAAAGCATGTTAATGTAATGCTGCTTGCACTGGACACACTCGTGTGTGTTTGAACGAGTCGGGTCACTACAGAGACATGCTGCAGATTTACTGAGGGGCTTCAGGCTAGTGATATTTCACAGGAACATCATATAATCGGAATTAAAACATCACAGAAGTTCATGCATCGATATTATATATTATAATACAAAAATAGAAGTTTAAAAGACTGGGGTCTGAAAGATTTCGCTCACCAAGGCTGCATTTATTTGATCAAAAATAAAGTAAAAACAGTAAAATTGCAAATTATTTTTTACAGTTTAGAACAGCTGTTTCCTATTTTAATATCTGTTAAAATGTAATTTATTTCTGTGATCAAAGCTGTATTTGCAGCATCATTACTCCAGTCTTCAGTGTCACATGATCTACAGAAATCAAGAAACATTTCTGATTATTATCAATGTCAAAAACAGTTGTGCTGCTGCTTTTTAGAATTTTTATTTATTCATTCATTTTAAACCTGAAATAGATTTTTTAGGATTCTTCAAAAGAATAAAAAGTTCAAAAGAACAGATAATCTAATATATATATATATATATATATATATATATATATATATATATATATATATATATATATATATATATATATATATATATATATATATATATATATAAATTCTTGGGACAATGTACAGTAAAAGTTTACTTTGAATACACCCTTGTGGAATAAAAGTATTAATTTACATTAAAGTATTTAAAAATCACATTGAACATAATGGTAGTTATTATTGCTTGCATCAATATATATATATATATATATATATATATATATATATATATATATATATATATATATATATAGAATTAAACCAAAACTAATTAAATGATAAACTGATTAATCAAATGAATCACAATCAAATGCATATCAATATTTGCTAAGGAAAGTTCCTAAATTAAGATAAATAGAAAAATTATATTATATTGGCCGATGAAAACACAAAAATGTATTCAGAAGTCTTTATGCTAAAGGCTGTTTGGTTTACCATATCACTGAACACCAGTCTATCAATGAAATTTAAGAACTTCCCAATTCCTTGTTCTTACTGTAGTTGTGTTTGCTGTTTAAACTGGTTTCCAGTTAAAGGTAATTATAAATTTTTCCAAGGAATATTACAACCCATGACTTGAAGATTTAAGAAATAAAACAAGTAAGTAGTTTTTGTATGTTAAAATATATCTCTGAGCTGTTTAAATGACTGTCAGACCATTAGGTCACACATCGTTCGCCTGACCTTTCCCCGTAAAGGTCAACGTTTCATTAGCTTGTTCCTTTAAAACTTTCAAGGCCATGTTGATCAATACACCTCTACAAGTGAAGGACAGGCACTCGGTCTAAAATACTCAATATCAGCAGCAGCTTCTGTCCGTCTGTAAATTATTTAGCCAAGTCAAGACAGAAGTTCTGAACTAACTCTTTAGAGACATTTTTCTGAAAAGGTTGCCGCATTAGGTCAATACAAAAAAATAAATAAATACAAGATCGATGTGGTATCAAGTCCTGCTGAACACGGTTCTCACACATTAGCACAGGAACACAAAGAGCTCTTGCACCAAATCACACGCTAGTTGTGCTCCACTGAATTCAATTTATTTCTCAAACCGCCTCACTTGCTCCATCTCAAATCCAGATCCACTGAGAAATAAACCTGTGCAATGACAAACACAACACCCTCTGACCTCAGAGTCTCCATTCGGACTCCGCATTATTCCCACGTGACGCCGAAGCATTTAGTTTCATCTGACTTCCGTTACAGACTTCCTTCTCCAAACCCGAGAGAAAGATCCTGAGGTCAGGATTACTGCATCTGTGACATGAGACTGATGTTCAACCTGTTCTCACAAGGAAGGAGGAAAAATATGTTTTCTGTTCATATTTTTTATTAGGTTTAACGTTTGGTCAAATATGGTCAGTATTATGAAAAAAACAAACAGACATGAAAAAAGCATTCAAAAAACTCTAAAAATAAATGATGCATAAACTATCATAAATGCTATCCTAAAAGATTTTATATGACTCAATGACTGAGATGATAAAAAAAAAATGTTTATTTAAAAGAAATGCAATGCATTTATTTATTTAAAAGTAATGCAATGCAATGCAAATAAAATACATAAATAGCAGTAAAAATATCCTATTAAATAACCTATTTACAGTTCTCAAACATATTTTTCATACATTTTTATTTATTTAAAAGTAATGCATTGTAAATAGACAAACAAATAAATAAAAAAGTACATAAAAACTTTAATAATCTATTACAATTGAAAAAAATATATATTTTCCATGGTCTTTATTATGTTCATCATATTCACGTCATTCTCTTTATGGCTTGCATTTCAGTGTATTTTTTTTTTAAATAAACAAATAAATAGATCCATAAGAAACATTTTCTGTTATCGAAGGTGAAATCATTTGCTTTATATTTTTGTGTGATGCATTTTTCAGGATCCTTTGACAAACAGAAAGTTCAAAGAAGCAGCATTTATAAAAAAAAAAAAAAAAAAAAATCCAACATATTTTTCAAGGTTAATTGTGTTCTTCATGAAAGAGCTGTCTGTCATCGCCTGCATAGATTGCATTTCAATGTACTGCATTTCATATTGAAAAAATAAATAGATCCAGCAAAAACTGCCACATTGTTGATCCAGATACAACTTTGTATCTATTTGTTATTAAAAGATTCCCTACAACAAATATATTTGAGCATAAAATCCCTTTTGGATATTTTCCCTTTACAATATTTCAACTGCATGATTCAACAGATGTGATTTCAGAGCTTCCCCGATCAGCTCAAATCTCCACACATTTATTACTCGACTGAGTCAATTCATGGATCATGTGGTTGTTTAATTGACCAAAACATGAATCATCATTTGACAGGCATTTGATCAGAAACACAGCTGAGATCAAACAATTTAATTAGGACGCCAGACTCCAGATAGCTATCGTCTGACTTCTGACAAATGAAAGAGTTTGTGCAAATATGAACCTGTTTAAAGACTGACTGTGGGTGGAGAATGTTTCTGTGCTTTATGCTTAGGTCGATGGAGCAATGCATTTACATAATTAAAACACCAATGATCACTATAGGATGTTTTGAAATGAGTGTGTAATTGCCAGAAATTTCAAATAAAGCAACTGAAGGGTTACGAGAACGGTCTGTGCTTTGATGATCATTTCTTATAAATGAGTAATTAGTGAGGTTCTGCCATGAAATTATAAAGAAAAGCAATAATACTGCAAAACATCCCAACAGACTGTTAAACAACACACCATATCTGTGGTCTATTAACCCAAGAGTGAGAAATACAACATGATACTACAATACAATACCATTTGAGTTCGATCAGTGTCTGAGAATCTGTAATGCACTTCAGTCAAATACAATGCTTTCATGCATTTCTCATTAACATGTACAAGTTAATATAAATATGATTGCTGGATGCATAATCAATGCACAAAGCCAAATTTACAGATATTGAGATTATCATCACAGTTACTGACTCAAACCATAGTCGTGTTCCCTGCAGGCTAAATATTGCATTTTTTCATTCCATTTTAATATTTCATTAGTTTCTAATCTATGACATCTCTACACTGCTGTATTTTTAATAAAATATGTTCCTACCGAGCAGCATGAAATGACCACATAACACTATAACAAACAGGGTTTTCTTCCCATAATAAAATTATTTTGCTTTGATTTTGTGCAAAAATAAATTTTCTTTTTTCCAGACAAATGCATCAATCCAGATAGTCATGCAATTTGTTGCATTTGTTATTTTAATTTATGCTTTTGTCATATTTAACGATATGGCAGATGGCTCTGTTTACCTAGTCATGCATCTTGAAAAGAAATATATAAAAATGAGGATGTTCAAATATCACCACAGCTGATGATGCAGTTCAATAATATCAATTAAATTAAATTAAATTAAAAAAAATATATTATACATATGTGTCAGCTTATATATGTTCATATGATATATTATATTATATTATATACATGCTCTTATCGAAATACAAAACACAGTCAAATATCAAACATTTTGATTACAAAAGTATTCAGAGTGTACCATTTAACTTACAGTCTGCAAAGGAGTGGAAATATGTCAGATTTTACACAAGTTTGATAAACAAGCTTTTTATTATTATATATATATATTTTTTTTTTATCTGTAATTTTCTGTCACTAGTGGCATCGGGGTCATTTTTGCATTTTCTTCTGTCACTGGCCATAATTCTAACCTTGAAATCATGATTAGGCATAAAATAATGTCATACGTGTGAAATGGGGAATGAGAACTGAATTGAGATTTTTTTTTTTTTTTTCAGAATACAAGACTTCTTTGCCGCAAAAATGCCACAAAATGCATGATATTTTTGTGAAAAAGTCCTCTGTGCTCCATCAAAACATACATTCTTTTGGGAATCAGCACCTCAAAATGAGTAAGATACAAGCACTGGATTTCAATCAGCAAATATGATGCAATGTGGCCCAACGAACACAATGAAAAACACAAAAGCTCTCGTGTGTGTTTGTCTCCGAGGCTTGTGGTCAGCGTTCCCGTGAAGCCGCTGTAGTGGAAAAGTGTTCAGCCGGGGGAATTCTGTGCTCGGTTTTGTCGTGGCATAGCTCTACTTTTTGCTCCACTTTCTGCTCTAGTTTTGTGATCTCATTCAAGAGAGCTTCTTTTAGCACGCTGATGTGTCCTCAGGTACATGTCCGACGTCATAAATCTTTCATTTGTTACCCTCTCAATACCATTTGAGTTCACTGGAATGGTTTTTGTTTACTAAAGCCTTTCAAACCATTATACAAGTTAATTTTAGCCATATATATATATATATATATATATATATATAAGGGCTTGCATAGACTAGTCGAGTCGGAAACAATCGACTGCTCGAGCATGCATTTACCATAATGCGTACAATGAGTTTGCAAGTACGACGTGAATTTTAGGATTACATTATTGCGTGTAGCTGTTACTTTCTATGACCTTATCTATGTTGCATGTAAAATTAAAATATGTAAATAATTAGGGTTGTGCCTGAAGCCGAATACCTTATTCCGAATGGCACGGATGATAGTTTCAAAAAATGCATAACAGACAAGGAATAATTCTGCCTGAATACCCGGCTGAAGTTGGCACAGTCCGGAGTTTGTTAGATAACAGGTGAGCCAGGGGATCAGCGCAATATTATACACAGACCTCTAAAGTCACGAGTGTGAAGTGAATGAATGTAAACTTTATGAGTGAAAAGAGCTCAAATCAAACACAGCATTGCTGTCGTCTCTCCGTGCATCTCTCAGAAATCAGAGCTTGGCAAGATTAATATCACCTATAATAATACATCATACACGTTCTTTTGTATATATTTAAAAGGCAATGCTTTAAAGCTTAGGCTATGATATGATACGAATGAATGGATTAAGCACAGCGCGCTCACCAATCAAACACCTGCACTGCCCATCTCAGTCTCTCAAAAAGCAGGCTAATAATCAACTTAGATATGGATACATTTTATATTTGGCCTACATATTAGCATTTTTATCTTTTGCTGGTTTGCGCGGCACACACACATTTGTTTAGTGAAGTTCACTAAACATTAAGACTTGCTTAAAGAGTTATTGAAATGAAAATGTGCGCATTGAATTGATTCAAAGTCGTGTTCAAACGATCACTAAACTTTTGTCATGACATCTCTCCGCTTGCATGATAAATATTATAATTATTTTAGTTTAACACGGCATACTTGTTCAGTGATAATATTTTCTCAATTCTGATTTTATATCTCCAAATTGCAAGTTATACATTTGTAATTGTGAGTTTACATACTTTCTTCTCTGAATTCATAGTTGACATTTCGTAATTCTAACTGTTTTCTTGGAATTCTGTTTATATCTCGCAATTCCGATTTCTTTTTACTCTGAATTTATAGTATACTTTTCTTAATTCTAGCTTTTCCTAAGAATTCTATTTAAATCTTGCAATTTTGACTGTTTTTCTCCACAATGTTTTAGACACCTGACGTGACTGCATGCACACGCAGAATGCAAAGAAAAAAGACATAATTTCAAGACATAAACTTGCAATTGCAAGATAAACTCACATTTCTCAGAAAAAAAACAAACAAAAACAACAACTAAAAACATATGGATTGTGAGGCATACAGTAAACTCACAATTTCACAAAAAACGTTAGCTACCTTTATTTTTATTCCATGGCAAAATAAATATGCTTCTACTAAATACTGTTTTGTGCAATGAATTCAATGTAAATAAAGAGAAATAACTTTTGGCAACAGTAGCATGTGAATTCTATATTTGAAAACTAACCCATTATTGGTTGAACTCGTTGGTTTGAATGGACATTTTAAAAGATGAACACATTGTTACACGCTCACAGAAGCATGACACTAATAAAACAGCAGCATGCGGCGGTTCCCGACCGAAATAATCTGCCATATGAACCTGACTTCATGCTGAAAAGTCAAATGTCTGGTTATGCGAGACAAAGGAGAGTCTGGGCATGTAATTAATGCTCTGAAAGTCACACCGGATGAAAAGTGTGTGCTAAATGGCAAGTAACTGCACTCACACGGTCATTTAGCAAACTAAGGTCATTTCAGTAAGAGATGCTGCGTGTTTGTGCTTCTCTGCCAGCGGATGACAGGAGACATACAAACGTGTCAATACAGCAGCAAGCTTCTCCATCTCCACAAACGCTCTGCTGATGTCAGGGGAGCAGGTGGCACACACACACACACACACACACACACACACGCACACACACTTCAGCTTCAGACAGTCAGTCAATGTCAGTCAGGAAAACAGCTTGAGCTTCTGTTCATGCTGCCAGCCTCGTTTTACATTTATATTACCATATAGCTTCATTTTCTTTTATTCTAGCTATTTTTAAAACTGTATGTGTGTAAATGTCAATGTGTGCCGCTGAAATGAAATACACATGGGAGTTGACGTGTCCTGCGATGTGACGTTATAGTTCATCTAAAGCAGTGTTTTTTTAATTCTTGCATAATTATTCTGCAACTTTTATGAGTCCATATTAATGGAGAGATGACATGGAATATTTGTGCACTTAAAAAAGTCATTTTTTCACACGGTAGGACCATTTAAAATGAGGCAAATAGGTTTAAAAATGAAAAAAAGAAATAGTGGCCAGATATAAAGCCTAAAAAAACTTTACATTAATTTACATTTTTACATTTATTTACATCAAATGGTTTGGATGCTAATTTAATAAAATGGACACACTGTGCATTGTTAAGACAGCTTGAACTGTTTTGTTTTTTATGATATTCTGTCCTCGTGTACACTTGCTCATGTCGGTTAGATCTTTACTTTATTTTCTTTCTTTGATGCAGAATGTTTGAGCTTCTAATATAGTGAATGTTGATATTGATTTAAACTGGCAAACTCCAAAAGGACAAAAAGCATCATAAAAGACGTCCATATGACTCATATTCTATGAAGACATAACAAAAGCTTTGGAAATCTTCCCATATGTACTGTAGCTCTCAAATCTTATTTGCGGTTTTGTTTTTAAAATCGCTGCATCAGGATCGGTCATGCATCATGAATTAATAATTTTCAAAAAAAGCAATCAGTCATTTATTTATTTTTTTGTTCTGGACAGTGTATATCACCATCCATGTGCGTAGTATGGAAAACAGTATTCTGGAATTGTTTTAAACATCAGTACAGCTTCTGAATCACTAGAGAGTGAGTACAAGAAAGCAGTTTTTTGGGGAGAACTTTAATATAAAGTTCAAGATATTTTTGGATAAACTCGGATAACATGATCTGAGTATTTTCAATTTAACTGAATAACTCAAATAATCCATTATGACTCGCTCAGTAGCCAAAAACACAGAGAAAGTATGTTTATATGCATTTATTTCCTATTGTACAGCAAACCAACATATGAACACATGTGTCTGTCTCTCACAGCGTGACCTTGAAATGAACAAGCATCGTCATGGAGACAGGATGCAGCTCAAGCTGAGAGAGAGAGAGAGAGAGAGAGAGAGAGAGAGAGAGAGAGAGAGAGAGAGAGAGATGTTGGTGTTCTATCTTTCACTTGGGTGTTATAAGTTGCACCGAGTAAATACAGCTAGATAAAACAAAACTGTGTCCGTCTTCATTTCAGGCTGCAAAGCAACAAAATGTGATTATTTTAAAGGGGGGAAGATTCATTTCTATACCCACTGCATATAATAAAGGTTTGTGTCGTTAAGATTTAATTTCTTTTATTTGATAAAAAATGCATTAAAAATGTAGAGTTTAAAATAAGTGTTTTCTTATATATTCAAATGTAATTTATTTTCAGTCTTCAGTGGCTCATGATCTTCAGAAATCATTCTAATATGCTGATTTACTGCTCAAGAAACATTTCTGATTATTATCTATGCTTATTTGATGAAATATGCCCTCATTATGTGAATCTCTTTTGACTCAGGCAGTAAGCAGTAATTCCACACACACACACAAACACACACATACACACAAACACACACACACACACACACACACACAGGCACAGGAAGTGAGGGTACCGTGATGGGTTTGGCTTCCTCTCTGTCTCTGCTCCATAATCTGTTTTAGATTACTGTAATACAGCTCACTCTCTCAGCCGTTCTCTCTCTCTCTCTCTCTCTTGCTCTTCTCGTCTGTTTTACTGGCAGAACAAAGCCGGCCTGTTATAATCTCCTCCTGCCAAGCTGCCATCACACTTAGACAAGACATGAAGCTTCTGTTCCATTTTATTCCCCAAGTTATTTGCATCAACGTTTATATTAATACAAGCCCCCCATTCGCTCTATCAGTCTGAACAATCTCCCTCCAATGAAACCACATAAAGGACATTTTATTAAAATCATTAGAACCAATTGGCAAATTTTCTTTTTGTCTGTATTTCCATATTTTCATTTTCATTTAAGGACAATAACGGTGAGAAGACCATAAGATGCAACAGTTTGAGGGCGGGACTGATTGTAAGGGGTGTGGCCTGACCTGAGGCGATTGGTTAGATTCTGATTGGGGCGGAGCATATGGGCTGTCATCAGGGGGCGGGGTCTAAAATTGAAGGGGGTGTGGCATGAGAGAAGGTTGGTGTGAGGGATATAGGGGCGTGGCCTGATAGAGAAAGGGGTGGGGCTTAAAAGACAAATTTCACCCACAACACCTGTTATTTTAAGTACTGGCAAGTAATAGAAAAATGAAAAAGATTGATTGAGAGCGAGAGAAAAAACTATAAATGCATTCAACTGACCAAATGAAAAGCGAGAAACTCTCCTGTATTATAAAATGTGGCCCGTGTCATTCAGAAACACACTGTACATACTTTCTCCACCTTGCAAGCGCTTTCAACTCATGAGTCATGTGCAGTGTGCAATTAACCCCTCAGCACAGTCATTCATTTAACAACAGTCATAAACATTATGAAATCAGACTGTAAATATACAGCGGTCATGACTCCACAGATCCATCAAATCTCATGTTATTAACAGCGCGAATGGTCTTAATGGATGTTCAATTGGTTTAAATACAGAATAATCGTAACATTTGTAAAATAACCACCAATACTGTATCTAGTGATTTATATTGGCATGCCTTTGCTGAAACATTCAGACGCCATGATATATCTTCTATTGCTTTAACAATAAATCTCAACCATAAAATATGACCTCACAATGTTGCATGTGTTATTCAGCAAGTGGCATCCAGTTATCATTTTGGAAATTAAATAATTTAATTGGATTTTTAATCCAATTTTGTGCAAATATGTCTTGGCAGGCAGATCAAATGATGAGTCAAGAAAGAGATCAAAAGTCAAACTGTGACATGAAATGAAAGCTCAAGTCAAATGCATTGCACTGTTGGAAACAGTACAGTAAAAAGTGCACTGAAGAAATGCAGTGCAGAAATTCCCAGTCTTTTAGGAAATTACAATGTCTCAACTGTCTCCTCACGTAACCTCATTCATCAAAGCAGAAATGAAAGCTCACCTCAAGCACACTGTGTACAGTATTTGCATACAATAAGCTGTACGTGGGAGCACAAGGATATAGCACTAATTAATAAACCCCTTCAGCTCTGGGTCAGTGCAGAGACCAGATCAGGGTCATCATCTTCACAAATGTGTGTGTGTGTGTGTGTGTGTGTGGGGCAGCGACCACAAAACTCTAGTTTGTAAAGCTAAAACAGCATAGTTTGCTCCAATACAGTCTACTAACAAAAATACACTGAAGCTACTTAAGGGGACAAGAACTATAGCATTAAATTATTTGGCACAAAAACAAGGGTTCTTAAATAAATCTTCACAGAAGACCTAATTTCTAGTATAGGAAAGAAAATTCACCAAACAGACGTTAGCTCAAGTCTCCTGCTTCTCAGATTTTATTTCTGGGAAAAACACCCCCTAAATCTCACATGCATCTGAGTTTCAGAAGAGATCTCAGCAACATCTTTAAAATTGGGCTCTACATTTCCATAAGTCTGCAAACTAAAGTCAGATATCTCAGCATGAACTCAAATATTTCTCTGTGCTGCTATTCACATTCATTTGATAGCTCTACACTTTTAATGGATGACAACGACTGATTTAAGAAAATACCATTTCAGTTTTTTTTTTTTTTTGACAAAATTAAAAATTTGAAACAAAATTACCAAAACGTACACATAAAATCTCGGAAGGATTCAAGCAAAGTGTTTGAGAAACTTAGTAGCAAGTAATCAAAATATCCTTCAGCACACTTTTTTCTGAGTATCACATTAAGCATATCACAATATCAGTGCACATGTCAATCAGACAGTCTCTTCTAAATCCGAATAATCTGTAATACAGTTTATGCAAAACATGATCTGTGCTTGGAGAAATATGTTTAATCTAGTTGACCTGCAACAGCAGCTGTGAGTACAGTAACAGTAAAGCAAAGCATAACTAAGTTGTTCTGTAAGTCTATAAAAAGATTTATGTCTGAGGAGATTTATTGAGCCTACAGGCAGGATTAAAGCAGGATTAAAGGGAAAAGCTGTTAAACCTGCCCCTTTAAGAGCCCTAGGAAACATCCCCTTAAACGTGTCTGAGCTGCGTCAGGAGATGACGGGAATCTGGACGTGTGTTTTTAACCACAATGACACGCTGTTACAGTCATTAGCACAGCAACCGCTGGTTAAACTAAAAAAACGGGCATTTTTCTGTTCTCTGTCTAAAAGTGATGCTTTTCAGTCACAGTGCACTGTAAAAAAATAGTGATTTTAACAGTAAAAGACTATAAAAATGCTACAGTAAAAACCTGTTAAATGGTTAACAGTTAGCCATTCTATAGTCAGTGAATAAATGCAATTATATTTAATGTCATTTTACAGTAAATATATTTAATGTCATTTTTAAAATGTAAATAAAAGGGAAAAGGTCATTGTATTTACAGTGACCAACCGTAAACTAACACTCCCAGAATTCCCTGCATGACACTTCATATTTGATGTTTTCTTTGTTAAAAAATAACATATTTTTTTCTTATCGATTTTTTCTATGCACATAGGGTTTAATCTTACATCTAATGTTGTTAAATGAATGTTTATTGCATTATTTCAGTATCATGTGTGTCACCGCGATGGTGTTTAGTGTTTTGTGTGAATGACACTGTGCACCTTCTATATTTAAGTATTGCCCTTCTCAGCTCGTATAACATCTATTTGTGGTGAGCTTTGGTTCATCATGTGACTTTCTCATTTCTCATAATGTAATAAAAGCTGCAAAGTAAAAAAAATGGCTGTAATTTAATATAATATAATGCAAAAAAACATTGAGAATCATTTTCAGGTAAGCAGAAGTGAATGCATCCAAGTAATGTTCATTTCACAAATGAACAGAAGCATATAGTTAGCACAGATTAGATGTTCTTTTATCATGTGAAACAGGGAATAATGTTGCAGTGTGACTCTAGTTTATAAATTCACTGCCCACCTCAGAGACATTAATGAATTAACCTCCCAAATATGCTGCTCGGTCCTCAGAGAGGGAGAAGAGATTCGATCAAGTTAGGTCTATTTCTGCCCAAGGCACCGTGGCCATTGTGTGTTACGGTGGTCTTTTATCGTTGACAGTTCATTCAGTGGCCATCAGGGTATTGAGCATCAGTCTTTCTTCTCTCTTCGTCTCTCTCTCCCTTTCAGCCTGACTGCTCTTGTCTCTCTCTCTCTCTCTCTCTCTCTTGGAGTCTCTCTCTCTTTTTCAAGTGACAGCTGCGGCAACAACAATTAGGTCAAGCTCCACACTTGGGCCTATTTTAAGCTTCCTCGCTCTCAAGACTACAAATGGTCCAATATATGCGTCTGCATTCAAATCAAAGCAAGTCAAAGGCTGATTCACAGCAAACATGAAGTCGGATTCGAAGACTACAATTTTGAATTCAGCGATATTTATACATGAATCATTTACTTGAATAAAACCCTAGAGACATCAATTCAAATAAATATGCATTAAGATCACAATAAAATCAAAACCCAATTACTTTGTTAATGGATGTTCCTGGTCTTATTCAGGAACTTATATAAATTCATCTGTTTTGGGTTGATGAGATTATTTCATGTTTTTACAAGATGCCTCTTCTGCTCCCAAATGCTGCATTTATTTGATAAAAAATACAGTAAAATTGTGAAGTATTATTAAAATTTTAAAATGTTTTCTATGGGAATATATTGTTAAATGTAATTTATTCTAATGTGCTGATTTGCTGCTGATTATTAATCAATGTTGAAAACAGCTGCGCTGCCTTGGATGTTTGTGGAAAGTGTGATACATTTGGTTTTTCAAGATGCTTTAATGAATAAAAATGAAATCATTTGTAACAACATATGAGCCTTTCCTGTCACTTTTGATCAATTTTATTCATCCTTGCTGAAAAAGGCATTTAAACCTATGAATGGTTATGTACCTATATATATATATATATATATATATATATATATATATATATATATATATATATATATATATATATATATATATATATATATATATATATATATATATATATATATACGCATGCACACACACATACACATTTTTTCCCCTTCTTATTGGGAAAAATATTTCAGATGTGATTTCTTTCAACATGACATGAAACCGAATACAAAAGATATTTTGCATCAATTGTGCCATATTTCTGAGCAAGACTGGATATTCAATTTGAAATAAACAAAAGCTGTTGTTCTGCAGGTTGTTTCTAGGGTTACAAATATAAGAAGAAAAATCATGAAAGCAAACATTTCCCGTGCTGATGAATCATTCACAATAAGACCAGAAACATGAATTAAGTCAATTTAGGTTTCATATTGATTTTAAAGCCAGAAATCTCTTGACTGCAAAAATCAACACACTTCCCCTCATCTCCAGTCTCTCTCTCTCTCTCTCTCACACACACACACACACACACACATTTATTCAGAAACATCCCACACCAGATGCTCTCAGACGGTCATTAAGAGTATTACACACGAGCGTGTGGCCCTGCAGGCAAACAGAAAGATCAAACTGGTGTTTGGTGTCCTGGCCCTGTTCCTCTCTCAAACACATGAATGAATCCACGCTTCACCCACTCTTATTTACACTCATGGGATTTACTCATGCTTGTGTTTGTGTATGTGCATGAGACGGGTTAAAGCAGTAGTGTCATTTAATGTATGTACAGTCATCAATGACTTAGTCTACATTAAAATGCATTAAGAAAATAACTAATTATATTTCATTAAAGTATTTTACACATAAGTTGCACAAGTTGCATTAGGTCAAAACTGCATAAGTTGCATTGTTATATAAGCTATATATACTGCTAAAACCAAACATTTATAAACAATAGAAACACTATAATCATGTATTTTCATTTCTATCCTTCCACATCAAATCCTTTAATCAGAACAGAGCAGGAATGAAAAATAAATATAAAACGTACATAAATGATAATGAACTGAACTGTCTTTTGGGTGATTGTAATAATAATAATTATAATAAAATCATTATGAAATCTATGGGAAATTCTGCCATTAAATGGTTATGAGGACATATCATCTCCCAATCATGAACAAACCCAAAGGAAACACATATTAACTTCATATGATACTCTAAATATCAAGAGTTCAAAACAAAGCAAGCAGCTCTTTCCTATCTTTTCGAAGGAATCTTTTCATTTGTAATCTTTTCAATCTTTTCATTTGTAATGCTGACATACCGCAGATATTCCATACAAATGCTGATGTGGAAGAAGAGAGGAAAACTAGAGCAGCTCTTGACCTGCTCAGATCGCACGCATACACACACACACACACACACACACATGCGTGTGTCATTACAGCAGCACACAGACATGAATACATTGACCCGTGAGCACCTGTGACGCTCAGAGATTACAGCTGTTCCAGACAAATGAAAATGGATTAATATACCTGATCGTTTCATAGACGGGTCATCTGAGGTAAACAGTAGGACTGGGAATCTTTGGGAAGGCAGTGATTCAATTCGATTCATAGGTTTTCGATTCGATTCAGAACGATTCTTGCCAGTTTAGAATGATTCAATTCGATTCAATTCACAATAAAATTAGATTAGATATGATTCTGCATTCTTTAAGTGCATTCACAGGATTATTTAAATGTTTCCCCTAAATTCTTTAAATGCTTAGTCAGGGGGCAAATTACAGTAGCCTTTATGGTTAGAGAACCATAGGTTAGGAAAAAAAAAAAAACTAAAAACTTTTGTCCCTTGTTAAATGCTAGTTTAATGATTGAAGCCAAGATAATAATAAAAAAAAGCTTTAAAAGTATTATGTATCAGCTAACATTTTGTCACACCAGGGGCGTAGCCATCATTTCAGAAGTGACAGAAATGTCAAATACAATCATTTTATGTATGTAGCCTATGTATTATCATAATTATATATATATATATATATATATATATATATATATATATATATTTTTTTTTTTTTTTTACAAGGAATTATCTTCTTTTTTTTATTACTTTTAATTAGCTGTAAGAAATCTAATACACTGCTGGACAATAATCAATAATTTGTAATAAATATTTTTTTCCTAATGGCAATTTTGAATTTTTGAATTTTGAATCGTTACACCCCTAGTAAACAGCTCTCAGGAAACACTCACACACGGTCACACACATGACTGCATTAAACATCAACCAACAAATCTCACTTTTCTTGTCAATATTAATGCTTTTGCTTAATAAGCTTCATTCAGCTCAAATCAAATCACTTTTGAATGTTTTCATTACGGCTGGAAAGAAACACTTTCACAGATTAACTCTATTCATGATGGCACCTGAACTTCCGAACTAGCAGCTCATTTATCCCATTGGGCTTTCTCTTAACCTTGAGAAGCTAATGGAGACACCGAATGTCTTTAATAAGTCCATAAAAAAAGGACACAAACACACACAGACTGTAATAAATGAACGTACCATGTGAGCATGAATCCATTACTTCACACAACAGAAACACATACCAAAAGAGAGCACATAAATTATTCACCGTCCATGGGGGACATTTAGAACATCTGAAAATAACAACATAGCTCTCTTAATTAAGTTACAATATGACAAGTCATACAATTTTGATGAAAGTCAAAATATGGGAAATAAAGTTGTAGCAATGTGAGAATAAAGTCAGATTGTTTTCTTCCTCAATATTTCTCAACTTTAATATTGTATTGCTAAGAATTGTTGTATTGCTTAAACTTTGTTCTGGTAATTTTGACTTTATTCTCAAAACATAAAAAAAATATCTCACAATTCTGCGACTTTATTCTCACAATGCTTTGACTTTATTCCTGAAATTTTGACTTTATTTGCAAAATAGTATTGTCATAATCTTATTTATTTATTTGTTGAATTATGCTGTCATGTAATTCAGTAAGGATAAATATATTTTTTAAGATATTAGTACTTTTAAATCACAGTGGATGCAATAAATTTATGAGTATTGACAGTAAAGACAATTATAGCGTTCTATCTATTTCAAGTAAATGCTGTTCTTTTGAACTTTTTATTCATCAATGAAACCTGAAATAATTAAATGCATCACATTTTTAACACATTTTCTACAGCTTTGCATCACAGATATAATGACATTTAAAATATATTGCAAAATTAATAAACAAATACTTGATATTGAAAATAGTATGAATATTTTTAATTTATTATATTCAAATATTTCACAATATAATTAATGGATCACTCTGGTAAAAGCATCCCAAACCATTTCAAACAATTATACGTTTGGTTCTGCTGCAGATTTGTGCATGAAAATCAACTAGCCATGTATTTTCTGGTGAATTATTTTGTTTCGAATACCCCCATAATTGTAATTGACAGTACACAGATTTAATTTGTGCTTGGGAATCACGAGTAGCCTTGATGTAGCAGCACATGTGAAAAAAGCCAAAGCCGTCCAATTGAAGATGTCCCCAATCTCTGCGTAATTGGCCTGATTTGTCAAGTCGCACGGCGAGAGAAGTGAATTGAAGTCATCAAACTTTAATGTACTGCTTTTAATATGCTCCCAAAGGAGGGCCGAGCCTCTCAGGAATTAGACTCTGTGTCCTAGACTCGCCAGCGCACAGAACGGCTAGAACCAGATGATTTTAAGTTCCTTAGACAATTACAAGTGAAACCTTCTGTACGGAGGCCTGCAGGGTTCAACAGAGACCCGACCTGATGTAAACAAAATTGAAAAGATGCAATCCAATGGAGCAGCAGTTCACAAAATTTGGAAAGAGTTAATTTCATGAGAAATCAAACCTTCAAAAGAGAAATCAAAAGAGTTGACACGCTGTAACTTTCAAAACTTCTAGTCTAAAAGCACAAAAACAGCTAATTCTGACAGATGAATATACATAAAAAGCATGACCTTATTTACACATTACAAACATGTTCAGCCCCAGTGAGGTAATAACATAAATACCATTCCTAAACTAAAACTACCAATAACAACCATTATATGCAGCACAGCTATGTTAGTTGATTCAGTGAATCAGCTAAATTGGTTTACAATGATTCAGTCACAAATCAGGCAGTCTTTTTCAGACATATTTTACTCAGTAAAGTGAGTCATGATCGATTGACTGATTCAAAATGAGCAGGTTGCTTATATCAGTGATATTCAATTGATGTGTTCAAGATGTGACTCTGTCAGATATATTTGAGTCACGATGAGTCATGATCGACTGTGCGATTTGCAGTGAGCTGATTCGTAATGAGTAGCACAGTTATATTAGTGACGTCCACTTGGCAAACAACTAATTCTTTTGAGTCGGAATCAAATGAACTTTTTCAGAAACCAACCTGAATGATTCATTCACAACTCGGACTGAATCAATCCAAAGCAGTCCTCTAGTGAACAACTCAGTCTCTTTCGGACATATTTGACCCACAGTGAGTCATGAATGATCGTCCGATTTCATAATAAACGGCACAGTTATATTACTGATATTTCATTTGTGAAATATTTTCAATGTCCAAATAAAAACACTTGCATAGACATGTATATCCTCTTTCTACTCACTTTTCATCTGTTCGTCTATCTCATGCTCTTGTATAACCAAAGCCTGGCTGTTCTGACCTCTCTATCTCTGCCTTCTGTTGTCTGTTTCTTTCATTCTGTTCATTTCTCTCTCCATCCATCCATGCATGACAACTGAAGAGCAAGCAGCTACAGAAATCATGCAAAACGTACTATTTATATTGACAGCGATGTGCTGGTAGAAGGCAGAATCTGCGATTGATTTATTAGAGCCACGAGCATCGCAGAAGCCTCACCAATGTGAAGGTCTACCGATACATCAGTTTACACACATACAGAAACAAACACACTAAAAAAAGCCAGCCTTGAGATTGAATGCTCATTACAAAAAACACAGGTTCTCACATAAAAACTAATTACATTTTAATATAAAAAGATGATATTTGTGCATGGAAAAGAAGAAATTCTTTGGAAAGACACTGATAATTTTGAATACTGTTTCAAACAGTCAGGACTAGCAAGTCTGTGATTTGATTTATATCTGTTCATTTGCATTATAATTGAGTATTGTCATGTCTTGCTTTTGATTAGGCATTGTACATCTGGCCAAAAGCGGAGCTTCTGCATAATTTAATAAGAATAAAATAAACAAAGCCAATGTGCAAACATAAATAAGCCAATCAGCTGATTGTGTCTTGCCAATGTTGTGTTTCTGATGGTTCACAGGTGGCGTACAGCTCCATCGTTAAGCGTAAAAGTTAAAAGAGAAACAAAGAGCATTAGAATGAAATGAAAAGGATTAGGGAGACAGACAATTAGCACAGAAAAATTGGAAAAGATGTTCCCTGTGAACCAGGAACAGCTCTGAACAAAGACATTCAGTGTGTTTCTTCTGGATTGCAGTGAAAGGAGATTAAAAGTGATTTAATAAAGAGGCAATTCAATTCAAGTGTCAAGAGTGATCCTGTTTACTTACTTAATAAAATGTTCCTGATCTAAATGAACACGATTCATCGGTGCACATTGTTCCCAAAGCTACATTTTTTTTTTGTTTAGTTTAACTTTTTTTTTTTTTTTGTGGATTTTATGATGAAATGAAATGTGAAATGTAAAAAATAAATGCTATTTTCAAATTCACATGGTGGTGGAACATGCTTCTACATCAACGAAGGGTGGTGTACAGATTTAACGGTGTTAAAGAAGATGTGCTGTCCCGATCTAGAAGCGCTTTTCATCGACTGTACACTGTTCTACTCGCTGCGGGAGTTTTCCTCATTCATTCTCATAAGTTTCGACATTCCACCGCAAGCACGTCTGTTTCAACTTATACCAACATACAGGCATCAACTGAAATCAGGACTGTAAAAAGATACACTAATGAAGTGGTGATGTGTCATTCTTGAACGATTCGTTAATTTTGAGCGAACCTTTAATGTGACTTGGGAAGAACGAGTCGTCTCGGGGGACGATTCGTTCAGTCGTGCATGCACAATATTCTCTAGGTTCTGTTCTGCTAGTAATAATTCACCTGTTTCAGTCAATGCCGTCAAGCCAGAAAGAGAATTGATTAGTTCATAGTTCGGGTTTTTGACTCGTTCCTAAATATGTGACATACCCATACGTTAAAGCAATACAGTATTGAGCCAGAAAGAGAACTGATTAGTTTATCTTTCGGGTCTTTGGGTTGTTCGTTCTAATGTCACGTGACGTGACAACATTGGCTAGAGTAGTTAGTTAATTTACAACCTTCCGTACAAATGGGAACACAGTACTTATTATAATTTTTTTATTATAACTATTGGTTATGCTTTAAATTTTGTCCATATGGTGGTGAAATCACTTTGATAAAGAAGAGATTTTTTTCTGATTTTTTAGTGGATTCTAATCTTCAAAAATGACCTTGTTGTATGATTTATGTCTTTTGCGTTCACCCTTCAGATTAGACTATAGAACTGTAGTGTTACTTGTTTAGGATTCAAAATGTTATTTGCTTTTAATTTATGTCATTATGTCCTTTTTGAGCAATCTTCTTGTACATATATTATACCAAAACGTCAAGTTTGCCTAGGAAAAACAATTATTATACCAGCAAACTCAAAACTGGATTAAAAATGAACAAACTAGTCTATAAATACTTTGTATTGTAAGCTTGGATTATTATATTATTATATAGCCTAGTGTTTATTTACCGATAGACAGTCATGAAGACAAATTCATCAATATTTTATTTATAACAGGGTTTTATTTATTTATAAAATAATAACACACCACAGATCCTGAAGAAACGGTAACAAAAACACAGTGACAGAAACGTCAGAGCTAGCGTATGGGTCCGTCACGTGATTAAGGAACGACTCGACCCGAAAGACTCATGAGATGAACTAATCAATTATCTTTCCGGCTCCGACTTCATTGGTTTAGCGTATGGGTCTGTCACGTCATTAAGGAATGACTTGAACCCGAAGACTTGTCAGATAAGAGATGAGGTGAGCTAATCACAGACTGAAGACCCAGGTAAAGAATTAATAAATCTTTTCTGTATCTTACAGCATTTTAGTTTTGTATTGTTTGCAGTGTGATCAACGTTTGCGTATGTACGAGATGTGTTGGGGAAGTAACACGTAACATTTTAATTACATTTTGCTAAAATGAACGAAATGACTCGAAAAAAGATTAGTTCATTTTGCTGAACGAAACTCAAAAGTCTGAGTCGGTAAAATGATCCGAACTTCTCATCACTATAATGAAGCAGAGCTGGATTTACAAGCCTGCTTCGACTGCACTGATTGGAGTGTTTCTGAAGCTGCACGAGCTCACAGATTCTGTAACATCATATATCAGTCTTGTATAAACAGGACATGTGTAAACATGCCTGGAAATAACGCTCTTTCGGATTCTGATTCAAAACAAGTTGTGTTTCAAATTTTAGGTTTATATATATATATTAAAAAAAAAACTTTCAGCAAGATTTTGTTTGGGGGCAGTACCAAACGTTTCCACTAGATGAAATACGCTTCCCATTCATTTCCAATACAGTCATTTTTGACAGTGAACATTATAAGTAGAAACCGTGATTGTGTGTGTGTGTTCACATAGCAAGTGCCAAAACCTAATGACCAAGGAGCACCAAAGAGTTATTTTTCAACAACCGCACCAAGTCACTGTTTAATAAAATCTTGAAGAATAAGCTGAATGTATTCTTATTGAATATCCTGTTTCACTGAGAAATTAGGGTTGCCACCTTCAATACAGAAAAATAAGGGACGCCTTTGTTAAGGTGGTGTGAACACAGATTTGGATAAAATATTTTTCATTGTTTGCAGACAGTTACACCATCCAAGCAGTGAAACCACATGATAAATAATCGATCTACAAACATTTCTACATTCATGTTATTATTTGTAAGATCAGCTATTTTATATAGTCTATTGTTAATTCTACAGTAACCTATTGAAGAATGCAATAATTTAAATTAGTTAAGTTGTTTATTTGCTTCACTTAGGCACTATATTTTTATTATTAAATATATCTCTCTTATCTCTTATTAAAATAATGCTTATGTGTCTGACTGTACACCTTAACCGTAGTAAACAAATCGCTAACACTTTAAAATAAGGTTCATTGGTTAACTACATTAATTAACATTAACTAATAATGATCTGCACTTATACAGCAATTGGTAATCTTTGTTCATGTTAATTTCCACATTTAATAATACTTTATTAAAAAATTTTTAATAATGCACTGAACTAATATGAACAAACAATGAACATTTTTATTTCTATTAACTAACATTAACAAAGATTAATAAATGCTGTAACAAATGTATTACTTACTCATTGTTAGTTCATGTTAGTTAATACACTAATGTTTAATAAATTTACTTTATTGTAAAGTGTATGAATGTTGTTCTCCCGAGGCATGCTGTCGCACATCTGACAAGCCACCGTGCGAGACAGAAAACACTCGCTGACAAATTGTGCTTGATACTCATTTCCGCTGACACTTTCCAGCCAAGTATTTGATTCCTCCCACTTTCGTCTTGCGTCCGCTTTCGTTTCAGCGCTGGACGTGGAGGGGTATCTGGAGCAGCCTCCGCCATTCTTTCAAATCGACTCTCTGCCAAGAGACCCGCCCTCCTCTGACTCTGATTGGCCGTGAACCTGAAACAAACCAATCAATCCACCGATGGCAGCGAGTATTAGCCAATCAGGGGCAGAATAGGACGAGTCTTCACAGAATGCCGGTGGGATGATCTGCATGAGATGCTGCACTGAAGACAACTCCGAAAATACGGGACAAACCCCATCCCGTATTGATTCAAAACGGGACGCACTATTTTATTCTCAAATACGGGACGATTCCGTATTTTAAGGGACGGGTGGCAACCCTATGAGAAAAGCATCACATAATGGAGGTGAAACGGTGAACACTGTTGCATGTTAACCAGATATGGTTCATGTGGCTCAATCCATTCTGTAGTCAGTTGGGACATTTATGTTTGTCATGTTGTTTTTCCAAGTACAAATGAGATGATCTTCCGGATGAAGCATTTGTTCAGAGCTTCTTCAGCTAGTTTGTAAGTGTTTTCTCTGTAGCTCAGATGTGAGCCGTGGTCACGGTCAAACCGATAAAAATACACCTCCATCTCTCTCATTCTGTTTTCCTCGTCACGTCTTGTGTCTCCTCGGTTTCATACTGTGTCTTTCTTGACGAGATTCTGAAAGATTCATTTGTAGCTCCAGGCCTCGTGGCACCTTCATTGCTTTTAGCCGAAAATTTTTACAAAGGGAAGATTTTCCCTTGAAAAGTTTGTGTTAGTGCACACACTAAAACTTTAACACGGGAAAACATGAATGCCTGTCACACTGTGGAGATGCCATACACCATGTACATTTATAGTACATTTATAGTACATTTATAGTGCATTTTCATGTAGTGAAAAATCTTATATTGTGACAGCTCTAATTCAAACAATATTGGACCCCACTGACTCTCATTGTATGAAAAACAATGAGAGAGAGAGAGCGCGAGATTCACTCTCAGAATGCATTTTAGATAATATCACTCCATCTGAAAAGGTACAGAATAAATAGCACTTATTAAGATTAGGCACAGGAGAGCAGGATGTTTGACTCCGCCAATTTGGTGTTCAGTTTAATTAAATGCCTGAAGTAGTCAGGCTGCATCCCAATTAGCATGCCATTATAATATGTGCAACCAGGATTAGAGCATCTCAAATAACACTACACTGAAAACAGTACGCCAAACATGTCCAGATGGCACAAAAATTTAGCGGATTACTGAATTATACATCCATGCATGCTTTTTGAGCTAATATTACCCAGTTTTATTGTGATTTGAAGGAAATATGTGACAGGAAATGTGATGCCAAATGTTGCCAGAGCCTTTTTAAAAAGTGAACAAAAGTGAAATAGAAATTCATTTTTAAGTAAAGATCTAACACTTACATGCATACACAGTATGCAGCAAGACACAATTTTCAAACATGGCAGTATTTCCAAATACAGACGCACTGTCAGTAGTATGTTTTCGCTCAGAGTGCATTATTTTATGCTGGGCATGTACATGGATATTGATGCAGTTCAAGGTAATTTATCAAAGCAGTCGGTTTTTAATTAAACACTCACATCCACAAATTCCAAACTAATTTTCCAAAGTAATTTCCTGGATACTACTTTTTCTAAAACCAGCATTCTTCTGCACAATAACAACAAATATCTACGGAAGCTTGTTTCCCACCATCGGATAAAAAATACAAATAAAAGTAAGTAATTGTACATTTTTTTAGTTTTTAATAATAATAATAATAATAATAATAATAATAATAATAATAATGTAAAGTAATACATGTGACTTAAAATTGTGAGATAAAATCTGAAGTCTGGGTTTATCTCTCACAATTCTTATTAATTGTTTAATTTTCAGAATTGCGAGAAAAAAGTCTGAACATGATGCAGATCAGAAGGATCTTTATATAAAAATATTTATTTTAATTGAAATATTAATACTGCAGAATTTTAGTGAAAATGAAAGGTACCGTAAGTAATTTCTGAGAAACGCTGTTGATATATGAAACGGCCAAAAACACACACCCGTACCCAAAAGACTCACACCCCTATCTTGATAGCTCCGCCTCCAAATTCACAAACATACAATGCAACACAGACTGTAACACTTTGATGATTTCAAAACACTGATCTGCTGCTTTAAGCCACCTGATACTGCAACATTAGCTCAACCAATGGCGTGAGTTTGGGGGCGTGACTATCTGTTCGTCCAACCAATGAAAGATGTTTGGGAAACATGTTTAATAACAGTTGTTATTATTGCAATTAAATTTGGCATATATGACACACTTCACCTGTAAATACCTTAATGAAATAAGAAAATATGATCATGTTTCAAGAAATACATTTTTATAAATATATATATATATATATATATATATATATATATATATATATATATATATATATGTATGTATATATATATATATATATATATATATATATATATATATATATATATATATATATATATATATATATATATATATTTGCATTATGATAGCATTTTCATAGCATTATTTTAAATGCCGTTCTTTTGAGCTTTCTGTTCATTAAAGAATCCTGAAATATAAAACATATCGCAGTTTCCACAAAAATATTGTGCACCACAACCGTTTTCAACATTGATAATAGTCAGAAATGTTTCTTGAGCAGTAAATCATCATATTAGAATGATTTCTGAAGATCATGTGACACTGAAGACTGGAGGAATGATGCTGAAAATTCACAGGAATAAATAGAATTTTACAGTATATTCACAAAGAAAACTTATTTCAAATTATAATAATATTTCACAACATTACAGTCTTTACTGTATTCTTGATAAAATACAGACAGACTTGGTGAGCAGAAGAGACTGTAAAAAAAAAGAAAAAAAAAAAAAAAGAAAGACCTTAAACTCTTGAACAGTATATACAGTATGCATCATATATACATAAATGTAAATGCTCATTTTTTTGAGTGATTATGCAGAGCAGGATGTAGACTACGAAATGGACAGCGGATGTGATTTAGGTGCATTTTGTGGACTTTATAGTCCATTAATTAACTTAATTAACAGTATTATATAGGTGTATGTTTCTGATCATAAACCATGCAGCAGCTGAAGCAGATGCGATAAGAACAACTTCACTGTAAAACAACAGCCGAGCTACTGAACGGATCTGAGCTGTACCGAAGCATCAAGCATCAGAATCACAGCCGAATCAACTTTTGAAGCTTGCAACTAAATTATGTATTTACCAAACCGAGCCCCTCTCTCCCTCTACCTTCTTCAAAAGTGTGATTTTTCATTCAGTGCTAATTTGAGAAAGACAAACAGCTCGGGGCTTTCAGGACAGCCTGCTTGACATTTTCACAGCTTCAATTATTCACACTTTTGACAATACAGCCGACAGCCCAAAAGGGTACCGCAGCTAAATGAATAGAGCGTGCTATTTTCTCTTTTCTCTCTTTTTTCAGTTTCTTTTCTCTTTTCCTGCTCATATGATGGCTTCTGTCTATCTAGTATGTATTCCTGCTTGACATACGGCTGTATAGAAAGGTCAGAATCACCGTATTTCACCATGTGTCACTACAGTATGTACTTTGAGTACTTTGCCTTTGAGCTAGGAGGCACTATATGACAGGACATGCGCAGTGATTTCTGAGCTAAAAGCCAACAGGAAACAGCCCATTACTTCCATAATGTGATGCATTTGAAGATGCATGATGCAAAAGCAGTGAGTAAATAGTTATGAATAACATTATTTTGGGGCTAAGTGACATCAGTCATAATGGGAACAAACTTTTTTTCTTTGAATAATGTGCAATATGGAAGATGGTTTCCACCACATTATGATAAATAAATAAATATTTAAATATGCATAGGCAAAATAAATAGAGGTAATTTTGAGTTTTTTTTTTCTTGCAATTCTACGTTTATATATAGCAATTGTGACATTTATTCTTATAATTGCGAGTTTTTGTCTCTTATTTGCAAATTATAAATTCATAACTGGAGAGTTTACTGTATATCTCAGAATTGTTAGATATAAAATTCGCAGTTAACTTTTATTTCAGTACATTTTGCAATGACAAGACAAATTCAGGATAGCAAGAATAAAGTCAGAATTGTAAGATGAAAAAGTCAATTTTTTTATCTCAACTCATCTCAGCACATCTCACAATTCTGACTTTTTTCTTTTTTATATCTCAATTGTAAGTTATAAATTCATAATTGTAAGTTTATATTAGGATATATCTCACTATTCTGACTTCTTCCTCTGAATTGCGAGATATAAACTCAGAATAGTAAGAAAAAAAGTCAGAATTGTGAGATAAAATTTGCTATTACTTTTTATTTCAGTACATCTCACAATTCTGACTTTTTTTCTTAAAACTGAGTTTTCATATCTCAATTTCAAGTGATAAACTCATAATTGTAAGTTTATAGTATATTTCACAATTCTTACATTTTTCTCTGAATTGTGAGATATAAACTCATAATGGTGAGATAAAATTTGCAATTGCAATTTAATTTAGTACCTTTCACAATTCTGACCTTTTTCTTAGTATTGCGAGCTTATATCTCACATATTCAAGTTATAAACTATTAATTGCAGGTTCATAGTAAAACTCTCAATTCTGAATTCTGAAATCTGAGATAGCTCAGAAATGCAAGAAAAAAAGTCTAAATTGTAATATAAAAGTTTGAAATTGCCTTTTTTTTTATTCCACAGCAGAAACAGGCTTCCACAGGAGTCTGACCAGAAATGTGTATTAAGAAAATGGTTCAGTTTTGATTTCATGTTGACTTTAAGCAAATTTCACCATGGCGATGCATCTTTCAGTGCTATTGTTCTTCTCTCTAGTTTCTCATCTAGAGATCACGCTCTCTCTCTCACAAGGAAGATTGTGTCATAAAGAGAACAGAACACAGAGTTTCTACTCATTTTTTGCATCTCTTTTTCCTCCCGATTGATGCAACACATGGAAATCATGCAGCAGATCTCCAGAACCAAACACTCGTCTCCATTTCTGCAGATATTCAATACAAGGAAGTGCATGAATAATGTAGAGGCCAGCGACGCTGTGCTTCATCAGCAGGCCGCTTCTGCCCAGATAGTGTTATAGTCCCAAAGACACGTCCTTCACTCTCTTTCATGGCCAATTAGACCTATTTGTCCTCCCGTATGTAGGTTAGAACCATCAGAGCTGTGATTTGTTTTATATAAAAATCACTGCTGGGATTTAGAAGGTCATTTGAAATCTGAAATAGCTTGAGGACAGCGTTTTCTCTGGGGTTTGAGTGACACATCAGAGAGCACAGTGACATTTAGGAATTAATGTAGTGAAAGTCTTCTCCGCTGATGGATTTAATGACGTGACTCTTGAAAACAAAAACACAAAGCTGCTTTACTGACGTCTCTGAGCTCCTCACTGCCTAAAGCCTAAAGAGACAGCTGCCCACTGAAACAACATCAGCTCTCATCCAATTCTATTATTTCCAATCACATTCTTTAAAAGTAATTTACTGTATATGTTACAACATATATTATATTAGATATTATTTATTTATATATTATTTATAGATGAATACTATTAGTAGTAGTAATGATATGATTAGTAATATATACTAAGATTTTTTAAAATAAATTAATACTTTAATTCAACAAGAATGCATTAAATTACTTAAAAGTGCCAGATAAGATAAAGTTATTTAACATATTTCAATTTCAGATAAATGCTGTTCTTTTGAACTTTTTACTGTCAAAGAATCCTGAAATATAAATTTCAGCACAACAGTTTTCAACATTGATAATAATCAGAAATGTTTCATATTTTCATGATTTCTGAAGATCATGTGACACTGAAGACTGGAGGAATGATGCTGAATGATATTTTAAAATATATTTACATAGAAAATGGTTCATTCAAATTGCAATAATATTTCACAATTTTACTGTTTTCTTTATTAAATAAATGAAACCTTCACTGTAAAAAATGAATCGTGGGTCTCGTAATTTTCATTTAAAAAATTAAGGTGATAATTAAAAATAATGTGTAGATTTCATTAAAGAAATTGTGATTCAGTGTTGTATAGAAAGTAATGAGGACTTTTTACTAAGAAAACCAAGAGATGCGTTTTCCTAATTTTTTTTAAGGAGACTTAAGCAGTTTTGGTGCTTGAATTGGGGAACTGATTAAACTAAAATAATTAAGGAAAGAAGGCTGCCTATTTATTTGAAGTGAATTAGCTCAATTTTGCAAATTTATTTTAGAGGTGATTGTTAGTTCCCAGCATGCTTTGCATATGGGTGGATATGGAGAGTACATTTTGAAATTAAATGCTACTTTATGTTTTTGAGTGAAGGGAAGCATCTATTAATGTTTAATGTTCAGTTACGTTTGACATTTGTAAGAGTTTCTCTTACATTGAAGTTTCCATTGCACAGTGCAATCGTTACCACTGTGCAGAAGAGTAGAGCTTATGGTTATGGATACTACTCTTCTAAGATATTATACCTTGTTTAATGAGCAGTAGCCTTGCTAGTGCTAGTGAAGTACTTTCCAGTATTTCTCAAGTATTTTCCTATTTGAGCTGATTGGCTGTATACAGTCTTATAAATGTATAAAATAACAAAATACAAACAGACCCCATTTAAAATCACAGACTTTTGAGAATAAACCTAAAATAAATGAGCACATTTCCCTAATTATATTAAATTTTCACATGATTTATTCAGGTAGATTCCATTAAAAAAATCAAGCCTGAAAAACTACTCAAAATTATTACGTGTAATATTGTTACCATATTTTTTTAAGTAAATAGCTCATTAGATTTTTTTTACAGTGTTGGTGAACAGAAGAGTTTTCTTAAAAAAACTTATTGACTCCATATTAAACATTATAGTATTTTAATGCATGCATGCTTAAAATTATTCTATGCATTTATAATAATCCTGAATTAAGCTTTTCCACTGAATGCATTGCAAACATACTTTGTTTTTAATCATAAACAACACTGCAGCAATACAAATTATTTATATATATTTATTTTGCCATTCTAAAGAAGCTCATGCAAAAGTCAGTTTATTTGTGTCCCAAATGATTTACCCAAAACCATGTTTATCATTGCTAAAGTGAAGCCCATCGCTGATTGGAGAACATTATTTAGTGACGTGCAGCTTTGACTCTTAAGCTATCATGCCACAAGACATCAATCACCTCCAGTTCAGCTTCTCTCTTTTCTTTTTTAGCACAAGAGCATATTGAGGTCACTAAAGCAGTTAGGTGGGGCTTATTCAGGCCAATAAAAAAGCATCCACACACACACACTTACTGAAATAGTGCTGCTTGAATGAATGTTAATTTGTGGCATAAAGACACAGCTGGTACTGCGAGACGTGAACATTGTGTCACATTCAGCAGCGAGCGCACACAGAGAGAGCTCTCAGCCCGAGCCCTGTTTAAATATGAGCAAGCGCTATTGAAAAGGCTATTGATCTGCCAATGATTAGCAGTCCATTCATGGCCTTTGCTGTGGCTGTTGGCCCTCGCTTCCTTATTGACTCGCCATGATGGACTGACTTCGGCCCATTCAAGAGGAACCCGTTCACAGCGGGAGACTGAGATAAGATTGAAACTTCACTGCTGTTTGAGGGCTATCGGTTGTTAAGATTGTTTGGAGGTTTCTAAAGAAAGCAAGAGTCAATCACTAATATAAATGTAAAACTTTGGAGTGCACAGTAGATTGAGGATATACTTTAAAACAAAGTACAAAAAATTTGAACATTTTGTACTGAGTTTAGATCATGCAACAGATCTTGTGCACTAAAGTGAATACACTAATGCATTTCTACATTTCTCTATTTGATCTGGTTTGTTTTAAAACATGTAGAGAATCAAATCTAATACAGCACTGAATGCATCTTTTACAGAGAAGGCAAACACAGAATGCACTTTAATATAATTATTGGAAATATATAAATATGATTATTTCAATTAATTGAAACAGACTATATTACTTAATATTTGTATGTAGAGTTTTTAGAGTGTTGCAGCATTATCTTTATAACTTCATATCATCATAACTCTGTTAAAATCAATTGTGCATCCAGTTTCCTGTTTGCTTTATGTGAGATACTATGTATGACACACATTTGCGCTCCAAATCTGTCACATAAGAGCCTCCATTTCAGTTAGGAATCTGCATTTTTGTCTAAGTTAGGATGCATGCAGATGATAGACAAAAATGCATTGCACTATGTTGTAGAAAAGATGCCTAGGATTCCTCTTTTCATTCACATTTTGAGAACAATCACGTCAGGATACTCAGCTTTTGTCAGTGGAGTTAAAAAAATAAAATCAAAAACAAAGAGATAATATTAAGAAACATGGATCAGACAATGTGAAGAAAGTTTGTAGACTGAACATGCATCTCATCGTGCTCTACAACATGTCTTGTGTTCTGTGTATATTGTGTATTGTCTAAACTTTTGTATTATTGTCTTTTTTCACTGCTTATACACAAAATGATCTTTCTATATATTGTTGTCAACGTTAATACTGAATCAGTGCCAGAACCTGCAGAGAAACATAACTTCATTCTCCCATAACTGGGCTGAATAACAATAAAATGAACCTGAACGTGCATGTATTTGCAAGTGTCCCTGCAAAAGAACCTAACTTTAATAGCTAGTAAAAATATAACACAGTTCCAATATTACTCAGATTAAAACAGTAGTATTAATAAAAAGGCATAAGATGAGGTATTAAGCAACAATCATACGCAGTGCAGTATAAAGCCAAGATACCTAGGTCTTCTGTGAGCTGCTAAAACAGTGCATGTAAGTGTGCCCAGAGACGAATCAAGCATTTTCCAAGCCATCAGCCTGTTATAGAGAGCACTACAGATGACACGCACTGCACTAGATAAAAACTCAACAAATGAGAGCTAACGCATCAATCTGAGCAGATCTGATGTATTTTTGAAGATGTTAAAACTTGTTATGCAACACAGTGTTCATTTATAAAACTTGACAAACTTTCAAGTCATGCATAAACAAAAATTAAATTAAAAAAAAGTATTTTGCAGAAAGTGAAGCGGTAAGAATCAAATAAATGCAGCTGAGGGTTAATAAGAGGTGCTTTCAACAGTGCAGACAGATACCAGAAAGAAGAATGACAGAGCTAGATGCACAAACAGAACCAGAACTGAGCTGAACCTTACAGAATAGCAAGACAGATGTAGAAACAAATTCAGTTTTTTCCAAAAGGCAGACATTAGCAAGTAGTTGCTGAAAAACATGCAAAATAATGCTTATATTGACCTCCTGCGATGGCTAAACAACACTTCTGACAATATCACACTCTATTTTTGCACCCTATTCATAGGAAGCGACACGTCAGTGTTAAAACTGCACATATCTGTATCCACACAGCGCTTTTTAGCAATGCAGACATTTTATTCTGGTTTCTACTGAAATTGTTCTTGACCTCGTTATGGAAATGTTCCAGCTAGAGGTCAGGAGAGCATCTGAAACCAGCTTTCAGCCTCAAACCGGCTTTACAATCAACATCCGTGACCCTCCAGCAGATACACAATATGAATTAATGTGGCTAGCCTTCTTAAACAGTCATTTTTGTTATTTAATAAAACCCAAGTCTACCGCACACTGGAAAGCCATTCAAAACTAGAGTAAAAACCAACAATTATCACTTTAATAAACGCAGTTTTGACTACTCTGGGCCTGTGTTTAAACCTGGGTATATATAAGATAAGACTGACAGACAGTGGCCATTTAGGAACTAATTTCCCTTCACTAAGTGCTTATTAGCTAAAATGCATCAACTACATGACTAATAACCTCATGGCTGTGTTTCAAAACCCAATGAGCGTTTCTACTCGAAAAAGAGACCTATGATGCCCAAAAACGCCTTCTATGTAGTCAGCTCACTAGGTTTTGAGGCACAGCCCAAGCCCTCACACTGTGTTCCGGCTAATCAGACAAAAACACATATGCATACTTATAAAACAACAGCAAAACACACATACTGACACACATCTTAAATCAAAATGCACGCATAGCCTGACAGACTGATGTTCTATCGTCAGCGTCTGATCTGAGACTAGAAGGTTCAGCAGATCGAGGACTTTTACCTCAGATGGTGTCCGTCGCTCTTGAGAAACATTAAACTTCCCAACGCCGCTCTTCGCCTCAGTGTGAGCTCAGGTCTGTGTGAGATCAGCAGCACAGCAAACACGCAGCATTTCTCCTTAAAATCACTTTATCTCCGGCGAGCGCGAAAACGAGCCACTCTGAGCTCCATCACTGCGAGATTCATCCGCGAGGAAAGCAACACAAACAACACTGAGAGGGAGAGGTGTGCGTGTGTGAGAGTGTGTGTGTGTGAGAGAGAGAGAGAGAGAGAGAGAGAGAGAGCGCGCGAGAGAGAGAGAGAGAGAGAGAGAAAGAGCGAGAGAGAGCGCGCGCGATCGAGATCAGCACCACGGACAGCGACCCCATTCATTCAGTTCAGACGTTTAGCAAATAAATAAAACATGAGTAATAAAATCGGTAACACTTTACAATAAGTACATTTATTTACAATAAGTGAACAAACAATGAACAATACATTTATTAATCTTTTTAATAAGTCGTTCATTGTTAGTTCATATTAATTCACATTTCATTAACTAACGTTAACAAGCATAACTTTTGATTTTAATAATGCATTAGTAAATGTTGAAATTAACATGAACTAAGATAATAAATGCTGTAGAAGTCTTGTTCATGCTTAGTTCACGTTAACGTTAGTAGTTAAGCAACGTTAACCAATGAAGCTTATTGTAAAGTGTTACCAAAAAAAATATTTTTATCTTTATTCTTTTTTCATCTTCAAAAGCTTGCTAATAATAGACTTTTTAATTGCATATTTGTCTCAAAAAGCTAAATGTGTTGTCATCTTAAAATTTTCGCTCTTCAGTGGAATGCAAAAGATGTTTTGAAAAAGTAAAATATTATATTTCCTAAAAAAAAAGTAAAAAAAAAGAAAAGACTCTTCATTCTGACATATTTCTAAACTTGCCTCTCAATGGCACATAAAATTAAAAACTCTTAACCGGCCACTTTTACATGTCAATAACATGGTCTGTTCTTTTCTTGGTTCTGGGCAAAAATGATCTTCAATGTGTTCCAAACCTAATACTGAAACAATAACAAATCCATGGCAGAAAGAACAGGAGGGACTCTATTATAGGACAGAAGCTGGAGCATTTTAATGTTAGTACATGTCAAGCTTGAATTAAACTGTTACACATGGGACAGAAGACCATGCACGCACTCTTTTTGACAGACTTACTTAACATATTGATAATAGTTTGTTCTGTATATTTAACAGTCTCTTCTTCAGGTCTAGAGTGGAGTGGAACCAGAAAAAACAAAACAAAACAAAAACAGTTTCGTCTTTATTTACCAGCAGAAGCATGTGACACATATGCTGAAGTCTTCTGGGAGGAGATGTTGGGAATAATATGTCAGCTATGATCTGAGGCGGTGACTGAAGCATTTGACTCTTTTGAAGTGATTCAGATGCTTGATGCATCCAGATGCAGTTGTTATATCAGAGTGAACTGGGTTAAAGTAGATGCATGAATTAAGTGCACAAACAAATCTGAACAACTATATAAATTTCTTTCCAGAGATCCTGGAATATTGCAGACATGTACCACTAACATGATACTCTTTCCATCATTAAGTGTTATGTTAGATTTCATATTCGTATTGTGATACAATTCTACTCTGCAACCAAAGTAAAAAGAGTAGTTTATGCTCTGGTTACGCCCAGAGATGTTAACTTATCAATTATAACTTAAAATTACAATAAAAAAATTAAGATATTTATAAAGTGCGAAAGTTACCATCACATTTTAAGCATCTTTTGAAATGCTATTACCACATTGATTGGTTATATTACCAAATGATGTGTAATTAGATTTTTTGAACAAAAAGGATGAAGGTTTTAGCAAAATACAAATGCCACAAAGCCTCCCAGAATTAATCAAATCCATTTAGCATGCATACAGATGTTTGTGCTCTAAAAGGATGCCACTTTTCTGTTATAATGTCACTTCCTCAAAAGTCAAAATAAATAAAGCCGTGACCTCGCAATGTAGGAAATTGTTGGTTGTTCTCTAATTTTGATCTCCACTGTATATGTAGCATACCATCAAATGATCCAGTTAAGGACATTTGCTGTAAATGGAGAGATTAAAGATTAGTGAGACTGAACACATGTATATCTGCTGCTCTTCTATCATCATGAAGGATTTCGGAGAAGCGTTTAGCCCCGAACTGCCAACAGGCATCTGACACTGCAGTCTACAGCTAGTTGCTTCGGATTAAAAGTCTAACAAGCGGTACATTTTTGCATACTTATCCTTTACACTCCCTTTTCTGCAGAAGCTAATGGGATGAAGCGAGATTCAATCCGAACCTTTCCGTTTGATCCCACCTCACACACATTAAATCCAAATGCCGGCTCTGTCCTGAACCACACTCTTACCCAAACTGCCCTCAAACTTTCCCTCTAGTCTGGATTATCCTGAAGTGACCTGAAACTTCTTATATATGAATGCATTTACGTAATAGCTTAAACTACGCATCTCTTTTTTGCTGAAGGCGATTATTAGAGTGATGGACATTGGGCTACTGTTCAGATTATATACCCTACCGCTAATGATAAAGAAATACAGTGAGAAATTCATACGTTTATTTAGCGAGGATTCATTAAACGGATCAAAAGTGACAGTAAAGACATTTATAATGGAAGATTTCTGTTTTACTAAAATGTTCTTTCCTGCTGTTCTTTTGAATTTTCTATTCATCAAAGGAAATAATTATCAACGTTTCCACAAAAATATTCGTCATTGTTTTCAACATTGCTAATAATCAGAAAAGAATTATTTCTGATGTATCATGTGACTAAAGACTGGAGTATGAAGCCGAAATTCAGCGTTTCATTATAGGAATAAATTATATTTTAACAATATATTCATGTAGAAAATTAAATTTTGAATTTGTAATAATATTTCTCAATTTATTTATTTTTTTTACTGTATTTTGATCAAATAAATGCAGCCTTGGAAAGCAGAAAAGCTGAAACTATGGAACATAATAGCATGAGGTGAGTGGTGATCTGTTGCTCTACGTCCAATAATCTATCTTTTGCTCACACTTAAACATGCACGCATGCACACACACACACACACACACACACATACGCATGCACATGCATGCACACGCATGCACACGCACACACACACACACACACACACACACTCGCGCGCGCGCACGCACACGCACACACACACCAAACATGTTGGATTCAGGAGTATTTCCCTTGATAATCACTGCAGTCAGTGTAAATGGTGTTGTATCTGCAGGCATTGAGAGTTGAGCTGCATCTCTCTCTCTCTCTCTCTCTGAGGAAGAGTGTAAGTCAGTAATCAGTGCAAACACTACCACACCAATTAATGCATTCAAAGACAAAACAATTTCAAACAGATTCAAACACAATTAATTTAGTCCCACATAGCTACCTCTAAAACAAAAACAGTCCATTCAAACATTTATTTTTTGTGCTTTTGTTTCTGTTTATTATGCAGATCTCTATTTACAGTATAAAAAAAAATAAAAAACGTTGCTATGCACCATGAATATTATCATCTCTTATGACAAATTGCTTGTGATGTTCTTCATTTGTAAAGTGCTTTGCATAAAAGCATCTGCTAAATGAATAAATGCAAATCACAATTCTTAAAGGGATAGTTTACTCAAAAAACTTTACCCAATAAACTTCTCTCATCATTTTCTCACCCTCATGTCACCCCAGATTACTTTCTTTCTTCAGATGAAAAAAAAAGAAGAGTTTTTGAAAAAAGAAGAAAAATCAGTCCAAATGAGGGAAGTGAACTGAAGTGAGTTACTCCTTTAACTGTTGTAAAATCTCTTGAATACACAGCTTATTGCTTTAATAAAATACAGCAACTGAAAAGTGATAAAAGACAAGTGTTCAGTAAACAAATGCATTAAATAAATATGTATATATTTTTAGAACAAACAACTTTATTAACCTAACTGAAGAATATTTACAGTTTCTAAACCACTTCAAGACTTTAATGCATGGTGCATTTATCAGAAGTTCTAAGCACAGATCATCTAATTAAGTAATTCTCAGAACTGTAGATGTTTATTCACATTCAAATATGCTTTGTGATATTTGTACCCAAACTCTTTTAAATGTATTTTTAGCTCATCAAAGAGGGATGAGGGGTGATGTCAAAACCACATGAAGAGCTTACGTGACGTGGCATCTGATCGGCAGATGGTTGTGAGACACATGAGAACATCCATAGATGGGAACAGCTGCCATCCGCCAAATTCAGCCCAAATCCGTTTAGAGACAACAGCTCAAATGATCCCAAATAAACTATTTTACAGTAGGTTCATGTTTTTAGGATGAAAGATGAAGATAACATGGCCTAACTCCATATAGATTACACTCAGATTACTCAGACAGGAGAGAGAGAGAGATCAGGCAATGAGCACGTGCATTTTAGAGGTTGCATTAAAACAATATTTTTGGAGCACCACTTTCAAAATGCAACCATAATTGCAGCCATGAGATTAATAAACACAAAATACGGCTAGTAGTGGAATAGTATTGTAATATTCTAGAACCTTTCGAAAATAAAATAAAAAAAGCTTCATGCAGAATGTATAATTTATCCCTTCAGATTACTGAAAATGTGATTCACTTCTCCTTGTTCGCAAGACAAGAAATTATTCCTTTGCCCTCCATTCTATCTGAAAGTCTCTCTCAGGATTTATCATATCCACTGTATTGTTTCTCCATGAGCTGTCAGATCGTTCGAGGTAAACCAGCTCTAAGCATTGTTTAATATTTCACAGATTTTAGTAAAAATGGGAAACATTCACATCTAGTGCTGTCAATGAGGTACATTAAACAAAAACATTATCCTAGCTGTCTAAATCATGACATGCTGTAAAACTGCTTTAGAAATAAAAGCTAAATACACTGACTTCTATTCTCAGCCACAGACTGCATATATTTAAAGTGTTTATATGATCATTGTGGAGTTTTATTAATATGAGATAAAGCTCTGCTTAAATGCCAATATAAAATCTATAGTTGGACACGGTTCGCATCAGTCAAGTGGTCTCATCCATTGAAGTAAGCGTTTTTCCAGACTTGTTAGGGCAGTTTTGTAAACTCTCACCAATTCATAATGGGTCATTAATCAAGAGTTTCTAGATCCAACGCTATTTTGTTCTAATTGTGTCCAATTTACTCTTGGAGCCACAATGAAATCCCTATAGCTCAGAAATTAAACCACATTGGGCCTTGAAAATTAAGATAACAAAAGAAATCTTTGCTTAGAACCAGAATCTAATAGGATATTAAAATATTTTTAAATACTTCTTGATTTACAGCCATGCAAACTTTCTGAAAAGTACTATTTTCCACAGCTAAAGTCAACAGATTTTATTAACAGAGCTTCCAATCTCTACCGTATTTTCCGGACTAGAAGTCGTACTTTTTTTTTCATAGTTTGGCTGGTCCTGCGACTTATAGTCAGGTGCGACTTATTTATCAAAATTAATTTGACATGAACCAAGAGAAATGAACTAAGAGTCATGAACTAATAGAAAACATTACCATCTACAGCCACAAGAGGGCGCTCTATGCTGCTCAGTTCTCCTGTAGTCTACACTGAAGACATAGAGCGCCCTCTCGTGGCTGGAGACGGTAATGTTTTCTCTTGGTTCTTGGTTCTAAATAATGCGACTTATAGTCCAGTGCGACTTATATATGTTTTTTTTCCTCATCATGACGTATTTTTGGACTGATGCGACTTATACTCAGGTGCGACTTATAGTCCGAAAAATACGGTAAAAATAATATGATGCTGCCATCTTTCAAATGTCTTTTTATCGCAGGTGAAAATTGTCATTTTGACCCCCATGACAAAATAGTGGATCACATTTTATTTTATTTTTTTTATATAAAAAAAAAAAAAAAAGGTTTTAGACAGGGAAGATTCTGAAATTTGCCACAGAATGTCCCTAAAGGTATTGCCACCTAAAAGTCCACTTGAAAGCTCATGATGTAATTTTGTGCAATCACATCAAATTCATAACTTCCCATTTTAATTGGTCCAAATAAACAATTTTTAACATGTAAACTATGCCTAAAACTTTTCTTCTGCTGAATTCAGGAGATGCACATCTGGTTGAACATTGGTGCTTTATTATATTGCTGATGCAGCTGTTTTATGAAGGCAATTAGTCATTTGAAGCTTTGATTTTAATCGTGCTTAAGAACATGCTTTACCCCAAAATCAGTCTGAGGCACATTCTCTCACAGCTTATTGCTCTTATTTAAGATATATATTTTCATTCCTTTACTTTTAAGGATGTAATAAAAGCAAGGGTTTGACAGATTTAACACCTGTTTTCACACAAATTGCTATTGCACATAAAAGAGCACTTACGACTTCACAGTTTAATATTGCACAGTGACATCACAATCATAACTTTGCATTGCTTATTTCTTGCCAGCTGCTTATAAGACCGACCAAACCATCCATCTCGTCTTGTTTCACAGTTAGACTTGCTCTCTCCACACCTCTTCAGGAGCTTTCAGAGGTCTCTGTGCTTTTCTCATTAATTATCACCTCCAAACATGCTCTTTTGCAACTTCAAAACATATATTCTCAAAGCCACAATTCACACGCATGCCAGAGCAAGAGACAAAAAAACACAAAGAAAATGTTTTTTTAAGAAAGAGCTTTTCAGTCATTATGAGATGATTTCAGGAACATAATGGAGACATTATTGGTTTGAGTTTTCTTGAATGATCGTTAAATGACTTCCTGTCTTTAGATTAGCACAGTCCAGACACTAAACTACTTCTGTCAGCAGATGAGTGTGAGTGCACACGGAGAAGATAATTAAATATGAGTGAAATGGTTTGGTACTTACAGCATATAGGATGCTTGGATTTGATTCACAGAGAGGTGTGTGTGTGTGTGTGTGTGTGTGTGTGTGTGTGTGTGTGTGTGTGTGTGTGTGTGTGTGTCTGGGAGCTGACTCTAATTACAGCGATGGAGTTGGAAATAAAGACGGAGGAAACTGTCTCACCTCTCTTCACTGGCAGCAGAAACAGAGATCAGGGAAACGTGTGTCAGCTCAGTTCTCTCTGCTTTCTTTCTTATCAAGCTCTCGTGTCATATGCATTATGCACACTTTGTTATTGTAGCATATTTTAGCTGTGTAAGTTTCTCAATCACTAGATGCACTGAATGGACTGCAAAAATGAAGACTGTTTCCAAACACCAAGGCTGCATGTATTTAATCAAAAATACAGTCAAAACAGTAATTTTGTGAAGCATTATTATAATTAATAATACGTTTTCTGTGAACATCTGTTAAAATGTAATTGATTCTTGTGATAAAAAGCTGTATTTTCAGCATCATTTCTCCAGTCTTCAGTGTCACATGAAAATATGATGATTTACTGCTCAAGAAACATTAAAAAAAAAAAAAAATTCAGTCACTTTTGACCAATTTAATGCATCTTTGTTGAATAAAAATATCCATCCATTCCAAAAAAAAAGAAAAAAAGAAGTACTGACCCTAAACATTTGAACAGTAGTGTATAAATTAAATATATTTCAAATACATCATTTAAAACAGATATTTTAACAGTGGCAAACATTTTTGAAGCTTATAAAGACATTAGATCAAGGAAGAAAGTACTTTGACGAACAGACACATTCAACATTCTTCTGAATCAGTATAATCTCACTAGCTCATAGACTTTGTCAGGTGCTCAGCGCTCTTGTGTGTGTTCATCCAGCGCTGGCTGTTTCTGTGCTGGATTCTGTGATGTTGTTTTGAACCTCCAGAACTGCTGTTTAAAACCCACATCAGCTACACAGAGAGAGAGTTTGCTCAGCCCAAGGCAAACAGCACACACTCAACACACGCTTTACACAAAGAAATCACACTTTGGCATTCATCCTAAATGGCCACATGTCATTTTTCCATCCCACACATCCGACTTTAGTCACCCTCAGTCTGTCTGTATCTGGAACACATGAGGTACAAGAACACAAGCGCTGGACTCTCTTGTCTGGTTACAGTAAATCCTGTAAATGGCACGAGCGTCTGTTTCCTCTCTGTCTCTACACATTTAACAGAACGAGAGGGTCGGCTTGCACCGTTGTCCACCGCAGGATTAACTGGGGAATTTTAAAAAGCAGATTATGGGAGGATTTTGGAGCAGATGAGACCTGTTCGGTTCTCCTCATGTCCCATTAACTAATTGTTATGTCTTACCTCGCATGCTCCTCTGATCACACCGACACCTGGTGCATGATGGGAAACAGGAAGGAAAGAAAGTGGAAAAAACACCCAGTGGAAAAAACAACCGCAGAAAGCATAAAGATGTGCATTTTCAGAAGAAAATACTAGTGCTTGGAGGCAGAGTAAAAAAAAAAATATTAAGTTAAAGTCTGTGCAAGTGAAATGCTGCATTACAGAAGCGTTTCATGTAGACGTAACATTCGGCTGTGCACAAGAACAACATGCATCATAAAGGTCAAACCAGTAGATGCTAAAAAATACTAAATAACACAAATTCTAATGGAAAATTTGACTGCGGTTTTATAATAGGGCTAACATTGCCAGCTCGGTTTAGGATAATTCCTCATTTGACCCTGAAAAACATTATCCAGCTGGCTATGTTCCATGTTTAACCAGCTCTATTTGTATCCACATGTTTACCCTTTTCCTCATCTATTTATCATGGAAAGGGAATGCATATTTTGACGAGGTTAAACTCCGGAGGTACAGCTTTCTGAAAATCACAATTATGTTACATAATTCACTATGGCGTATCTGTATCCAAACAAATTGTGCATTTTATTATGATTACAAGAACTTGAGGGTTAAAGACATGCAAGTATATTTTTAACCACAGCTGCACCGTCAGAATGAGTTTAACTAACCGAACAATCAGTTAGCAGGACAGTCCACTGCACGCCATCTGGGATATATGTGTCATCTGTTCTGCACCATGTACTCCACATACTCTCTCTTCTGGGGGTGCATGAAGAAGAGCTCCCATTGGTGGCTTTCCCTCAGTGCAAGAGTGGCCACCCAGAAAGTAATTCAGCTGAGGGAAGGCAGCCAATCACAGCACTTCTTCTTGCAGTCTCCTAGAGGCACCTGACACATACATGCATTACAAACTGATGCACAGTCTGTTATGTGAAAAGTACAGTATAATGCTCCATGCATAAGGTTCAGGGTCTGAAGCTAATAAAGGTTTCTTTCTTATCCTTTCTTATCTTTAGGTAGTAAAAGAAGGTGCATTTAGAAAATGTGATTGTCATTCTCAGAAGGTCAAGCTAAAATTCTAGGGGCTAATTTACATTTTCAATCCTGTCCTAAATTTTGGCTTATAGTTATTTATAAATATACTTTTCCCATAAATCTAAAATAATTAACCGGACAGAATATTAGATGCATGAAAATTCACAAATGCACAAAAAAGTTTTTAATTGTACTTTTATCTTATGATAGAATAACTGATCGCACATGTAAAGTCCCTTTGGTAAATGGCTCCTTGTGGTAAAAACAAACAAATAAATGAACAAATACATAAATATAATTTTACAGTAATGTAAAGGAAGGCTGTTTTTTTATCATAAAATAAAAATTGCAAATCATATTTTTCTTCTCAGAATTGCGAGTCAGAACTGAGAGATATAAACTCACAATTGCGAGAACAAAAAGTCATAATTCTGAGATAAATTGTTGCAGTCACCTTGTAAATTTCTTATTCTGTGGCAGAAAACATAAATGGAATTGTGAGATTTTAACACAGAATTGTGAGAAAAATAATTCTGTAGTTAATATCTTACAATTCTACCCTTTTCTGAAACAAAGTCTGAATTGTTATAAGAAGCTGCAATGCCATCTATTTATTTATTTTTATTATGTTGCAGAAAAAGGCTTCTATTCAAATATCAAAAGACACAGATTTTGTCATCTCCAGGATCATTTGGAACATTATTTCATCTAATTTCCACACTTCTGCACAATCAGCAGGTCATTAGAGGACAACACTATCATACACGGGTCCTGTATAGTATGAACATGACCCATGCAAACACAAGCAACTATATTCAGATTATTTATGAAGTTCGCCACAATCCGAGGGATATAATTAAGCCTGCCTGCGCATTTTACACTAAAATCAAAGGAATTCAAATTCCCCTTCATTCCTTATTCTTACCAGGTTCAGCTGAAGACATCAAGTTATATAAATATTTAAATTAGGCCAATTATCATATGCACAGGCTTTGCATAAGCCAAATAAGTTCACTATTCACGCACTCAGATCAAAACATTCACCCGGTGTACAAGAGAGAAAGCGCAGGCATCAGTGAAGCGTACAGTAGGTAAACAAACTCAACTGCTGCACTGAGCTGATTACTGAATAAAATAATAATCAAAACAACAGGGAAACCAATAGTAATGGTGATCGCAATAACTGCAACTACTACTACAAAGAAAAAAAAGGTAACACCTATTAGTTGCTTATTAGCATGCATATTACTAGAATATTATTATTTTACAGTTTGAGCAATAAGCAAAAATGATGCTTGTGTTAGCAAACAAGTAAAAATAACAAAGTAAATAACTTGCCTCTCTTTTCCAAATATATAAGGGGTCATAGCAACAGTGTAGCAGAACATTTTGCAGTGTTTGAAAGATTTGAACATCTCTGAAAGCACACAACACTACATCTATTACAGGACAAGAAGCAACCCAAGTGCAAGCTGAAGACAGGAGAGGAGGAAACTTCAGCCTCAGCCGTTTATCCACAAGACAACAAAAGATCAGAGAGTTCCCAATTCAGCACTGAGCAGCGCTGGTACACAAGACATGATGACCTACTTAAGCCTATGATACACAGGCCAACTTTCTGAGCAATGCATGAGACACAGAGCCCACGACCGATCTAAAGTATCCAGACAGAACTTTGTTGCCCACTCTCAATGGGAAAGTGCCCAAGTTACATTGCTTGAAAAAGTTGCGCAGCAACATTACTAAAAATAAATAAAAAGACCTATGTATCATCACATTTAGAGTTTGGGCTCGGCGTAATTCTTCATGCTGGACATATAGTGGACAATATGATAATGCAATGCTAAATGCAAACAGGCCAAGAACTCTTGACTGTGTGTTAAACATTAGCAGTGCTCGCTAGGACAGAAATCACTACTATTAATTAGGTTAGTGATCTAAACAAGCTACAGCCCTAAATATTTAAACACTGTTAAAAACAGCTTATCAGCTGCTTAGCAATGCACTAAACATCACTCAGAATATCTTAGCGACTGCATAGAAACTCATTGGAAACCACCCACAATACTAGACTTGTACATGAAAAAAAAAAAAAAAAAATCCTTACTTCTGAATATGTAATTCCTCATTCTGGACCAGACTGGTGTAAATGTCTGCTTGACAAAATTATAATGAATACAGTACTGCAAAATGGAAATAGTGTAACAGCTCAATGCTTTGTTAGTATATGCATTAATTGCAACCACATAAAACCATTCAGAACACCTAAACAGTGATGCTCTGCCAACAACCTACATCCCAACAGCATAACATTTTGTTAATAAGTTATGCATGGAGGGAATTTTTCATAACACCTTAACAAGCACTTTGCAACACGTTAGCTACCACATAGTAATACCCTGGGGTTACCCCCAACAGAGTAACATTGTGGTGCTGAGATGTGCATGGGCAAGAAACACTCATTTAAATATGTAGTCGCTCATTCTGGACTCGATTGGTCTAAATGTCTGCTTGAGAATATGATGAATATAGATGTGCAAAATGGAAACAGTGTAACATCTCAATGCTTTGTTAATCATTTCCGTTATCAGCCTCATTGCTATAACATTGCATATATATTACTATGGCTCCTGTATGCTGACGAATGCAAACAGGTCACCTCTCTTTCTGTATCTGCAGTGCGTCTTTAAAGAATCACCCACGGCTAGTGTGTGTGTGTGTGTGTGTTTGAGCTCTCCGACGACTCTCTGACCCAAATTCAGCTCCTCTCCACCCAGCAGACAGGTGGAGATTGGCTACGCTAGGACTGTGCCGCAGTGTTCCACATGCCATCTTAAAGCAGCTATATTTATTCAAAGGAGGACACTGTGCTGCATTTCCTCCTGGAACTTCTGATAAGTTGATGCTGGGCTAAACGGGCCACAGAAACCATCAGGGAGTCTGAATTAGGCTGAGTCACACACGCACAACCCGCTGGTGTGAACTCTGAGATATGAGACAAAAACACAATGTTCTCTTCTACTCCCCCTTCTACTTCTACTCAATATATGATCACATGTTTTATTCAGAGGTCTTCTGCCACAGAACAAGGTCTCGTCTTGATTTGCTCACATTACACATTCAGCACCCACAAACAGATAAATAAACCTCTGTATTCAAACACTGCACGTTCATTCACTCCTGTCTGAATGAAGCTTTATTTCTCACAGAAATGGTTAGGAGTTTTGGGCCATGCTCCATAATGAGAGCTGTTGACTGTCGTGTAACACATGGCTCCATCCAGTGGACGACAGTGGTACTACAACCACTAATAAATAAACATTTACTGTTTGTAGGAGGTTTTTTATTTGACCAGCAATGGCAGATACATGCAATTTAAGTTCAATAGCTAAAATAATTAAATCAAACACCCAAAGAACTGTTTACTTTAACTTGGGAAAACCAACCAACCAACCCGAAAACTAAATAAAGTCCTACTGTTATTTTAATGATTTATTAAAATAAATAAATGAATAAAAAACAACAGTATCTCAACAATACACTTCTCCCATGGCTGTAAAACTTATTAGAAATGCTTGATAAACTATTCTCTAACACTGCATTAACATAATGAAATTTGCAGAAAAAGTAGGTAATTTTAAGCTCATAAAAAATTCACTGTAAGCCTGAATTCACTGTAAGTCGCTTTGGATAAAAGCTTCTGCTAAATGCATAAATGTAATTAAATAGCTTTTTATTGTTATTGTTGTAGAACTCAAAGTAACAATATACAGTACGTCTAACATGAAGACGTAAAACAGTTTTTCCCCCTTTTCTTTTTTCCTTAAGTAATCCCACAGTCACTGTGGAGTCTCTCTCCCTCCATTCTCTGTCTCTCTCTCTCTCTCACACACACACACACACACACACACACACCTGTTGATGCACCTGCTGTTGTTGTGTCACCTGTTTGTCACACACACGGAGGTCATCACTACAGATCACAGTACATGATGTGGAGCTACAGAGAACAAGTCCAGTTAACTGCCCAGGGTGAGTGAGAGCGTTTTTCTCTTTTACTCTCTCTATCAAAGAATGAACAAATATACAAGTGATGCTGAAGTGTGTTTGTATGAAACCAGCAGAAGTATCAATGCTCTGTTAGACAGTCAACTGAATGTGTGTTTCTTAGTTTTGTCAGCCAAATGGTCAAAACTGAAGAGCGCTGATTGAAAAACTGAGAGAAAAGCAAAATGTGATGCATAATGTGCAATCACTCAACAGTGTCTCTAACAGTTATTCATATCGCAGTATTGAGATAGAAAATCAATTTGTGCTTCAAACGAACTAAAATATTTAAACTAGTGGCCTTATATGTATATAGGTCTGCTGTGACACTGAATATTAATATTAGCTCTCTATAGTATCTCAGCAGAGGTTTATATAGTTTCTGTTCAATCTGTGATTCATGTGACAGACGAAAGGGGGCGCTGCACAGATTCATTTTAATAAATCATTCTAATAAATGTAATTTCTTTGTACAGTTTACTTGTGTAGATGTATCTGTAATACATTTAATGCAGCAATCAGCATTGATGCTTTTTTAATGAGACCATGCTAAAGATTATTTACGAGTCATTCTGTATAACTTCCCCACATTAAACACATTAGGAAATGTTTAGTGTCTGTCAACCTCCAACAAAATTTAACCAATCCCAGAATTCAGTGCGACACACTGTGAAATATAATAGATTATGTGCGAGAAATGAGATTGTCAGGTTTCTTGACATTACTGTTCAAAGTTTTTATTTTTTTTAAAAGTCACTTCTCTCATCAAAGCTGCATTTATTTGATAAAAATACAGTAAACAGTACTATAGTGAAATATTATTATTATATATAATTTAATATATTTAATATATTATTATTTAATATAATTTAAAATAGCTTTTTCTATGTGAAGATTTGTTAAAGTGTAATTTATTTCTGTGATGTGCCGCTGTATTTTCAGCATCACTCCTCCAGTCTTCAGTGATCTTCAGAAATCAGAATAATAGACTGATTTAATGATCAAGAAACATTTCTGAATCTGATTATTATGTTGTAAACAGTTGAGCTGCTTAATAATTTTGCGGAAATCGTGATACACTTTATTTTCCAGGATTCTTTAATGAACAGAAAGTTCATAAGAGCAGTGTTTATCTGAAACAGAAATCTTTTGTAACATTATAAATGTCTTTACTGTCACTTTAAATGTAATGCATCCTTGCAGAATAAAAATATTAAGAAGAAAGAAAGAAAAAGTTACTGTTACTGAACCCAAACTTCTGAAAGGGAATTGGTTTGTTAACATTAGTAAATGTAGTTTGAACCTAATCTGATGATCTAACATTAATAAAGAATAACAAACGCTGTAATAATTGTAATTGTTAGTTCATGCCGTCTAATGCATTAACTAATGACAACAAATGAGACTTTAATATAAAGTGTTACCAAGAATTCATTCAATACAGAAAAGTATTCCTAAAGAACCGTTCAGTTTTAAAATATCTAATTGTCCATCGCTGCTTCTCAAGAAGAGTGCTATTTATAGGAACTGCTACCAAATTGTTCACTTAAATGTTTCTATTTCAGTCGGGATGTGCCATCTGTATAAAGCAGCTTATAAACCAGCAACATGTGTAATACAACATTAGTAAACCCCTGCTGAGCAAACTATGACTGCTGTAATGACAGAAGCCATGTGGCGTTAACAAAATGAATATGGCTGGAAATTCTGCTTGTTTCAGGAAGGCGAGGTCAAGTTTAATCTCTCGTCTGCTGATAAACGTCTCTGACGGTCATAGAGCCAGACTTGATGTCAGTGTTATCGGCGGAGCCCTGTGGGTTCACGCTCATGTCACGTCTGCAGCGTGTGTTTGTACAGGAAGTTTAGTCCGACTGGCTGAAGCCTTCAGAGAACACCGCAGTAATGAGTGTTATCCTGCCTCTATGCTTGTTATCATAATGTCATACAGACACAGTGTGTAATTCATGTCTGGAGGGAGAACCAGCTCCTGGAGTGCACCGTGATGTTTTTGTCAATCCTTTATGAGTCATTTGTCACAGGGCTGCAGACTTAGATCCAAAACACTGAAGAATGTCAAGGTGAAACACTGTTCAAAACCCCTTCCATATTTCATCAACTGAATAATCAACAAAAATAATACAAACTTTGTATTCATAGATCATGGTGAGAAGTGTGTCTATTTGAAAGACAGTTGAAAATGAATAAGGATCGATGAGGTTAGATGAAAAAAGTAATTTCTGAACTACATGCACTGATGATTTATGCACATATAAATACCCAGCTAACAGGGAACACTGACAGAACGTTCCATTAACATTGATAGAATGTTCATTTATTAATGTTCTAAAAAACATTAGCACAAAATATATTATTTGTACATCATTCATGGAATATTTATTTAGTCGGACGTTTATCTAGATTTAATTTTTTAAATGCTACTGAAAACTCCAAGAACATTCAAAATTAATGTTGCCATAATGTTAATATCGCAAAATTGTAAAATGGAATGTTCCCTTACCATTCGCATAACCAAGAAAATAGTTTTTTTTTTTTTTGTTCATATAAATAAATAAATAATGTTTTTTGATTATTCAGAACAATTAGAAATAAAATATCTTGATGGAAATGATTCACACAGAATTTTTGTTTGGCCTGTTTCAGCTTTACAGAACAGATGATACTTTTTGGAACTGTTTGTGATTTTTTTCTTCCTTTTATTGAATCATTTTCAGTCTATATTTTAACTGATTTCCAAAAGAGAGATGGATGAGATCAGATTAATAGGAAAGTTGTTTTTGAAGCGGAGTTCGTCATTACATTTTGATTAGAGATGCACAACATTAATATTCTGTCTGATGCAGTAATTACTTTCTTGTTATGGCTGATATTAAAAACCTTTCCTAACCTTCGCTAAATAAATTAAAAAATAAAACACTGAAAACTACAATAAATCATTTTAAAATTTGGCATAACATGTATTATCAGTTTTATTAAATTCTTAGTTTTCAAAGATTAATTTTGATTGTGTTGATGTTCACAGAGTTCACCTTGAGAAATTAATTATCAGCCAATATGTCCAATATCAACTTTTACTAATGTAAGAAAATGATCTAATAGCAGCTGATAACCAATATAGAACCAGTATATGTGCATCAAAAGAAAAACTATGAAAACTAGTATGTGAATTTTTTTTTGGTTTAATAAAATACACTGATGAATCATGCAAAGTTGACAAATACATTTACTTTTAATTGAAAATAAATGTAATATTTCATGTTTAAGGTTGCACACTGTCAAAAAAAACTTTTTCTAAACCACTCATTACCTGTTGGTCACATGAATATTACACTATGTGTGAGAAAGTTTCATTTTGCACTGGATGTGATGGTTCAGCATTATGAACAAATGGAGTTAGACATAGGTGTGTGTGTGTGTGTGTGTGTGTGTGTGTGTGTCTAGCTCTCAGACCAATGACTGATAACACACTCAGTGTAAACACAGCTAATCTACTCACATATACAGAGACTCAGCAGTAGGTGTGCTCGCCTGAAACGTCCAGACACTCTCACACACACACACACACGCACACACACACACACACACACACACACACACACACACACACACACACACATCTGCTAAACTTAAGCAACGCTCAGAAAAAAATGACAGGAATGACCTCCTCAATCACACAAACACATCCTCCACACACTCACTTGTGTTCCTCTTCGTGGTCACTAAAGTGATAGTTTACTCAAAACAGAAAAAGCATGGGAGAGAATTATTATTTTATAAAAACCCTAAAAACCTGCAGTTTGCCATCAGCCAGTGGATGGCACTGTTTCACATCTCTCCTTCAGTAAAATCACAGCACTCATGCAGACATGAATTATGTGTTATATTGGTGTTGATAATGCTGTGTAAGCATGTAAGCCCACTCATCATGTGTCTGCATGTGGATCAGATTTTCCTCCTGAATGTCCTGTGACTCGAAGCCCCTCGGCTCTGGTTCAGTTTCCTGAATCTTTGTACAGACATAACCAGTCTCAGCTGTTCTGATCCGCATCTGAGATTCATTAAAGCAGAGAAGAGGAGGAGGAGAATGCAGTATGACAGAGTCACTCATTTCTGCTGCCTGACCAGGGTCAGTGTGCTCTGGAGCAGTTCACACGGCATGTCCAGAAGCGAAACATGACATATATATATATATATATATATATTTCTTGTGTAAATATTATGCAGTTTATAAAGTCAGATAAATTGATGAAATGCTAAACAAAGATAAAAGAGTGAATTTTATGAAATCCTGTCAAGAACCTGCCAAGAGACATATTTCACCTCAAAATAAAAATAATAACAATAATAATAAAATACAATTAAATGCTGCACAAAAAAAAAAAAAAAATTATATATATTTTTTTCCCGATTATATATATATATATATATATATATATATATATATATATATATATATATATATATGACTTCATGTTTTAATTAAAATGTAAAATTTCAATTATAAGTATGGTGGCAGCATTTTTATTTAGTTATTTCATAATAATAATTTGAAAAACATCTAATTATTGCATTAACAGTAATGAGGATGGCAATATTGATCTTAATTATAAAAAGTCTTTAAAATAATCTTAAAAAGAACAAAAACGAAATTGTCCTTAAATGTCTTTATTTTCTTTGTCTTTTCTTTCTCTTTGATTTTGGTGAGAAACATGACCCAGACACTTTCTAAACTTTCCCAGATATAATATTATAACCTAAAATAAGGATGTTGAAAACAGTAATGTTTATTAGTCATCTACCTTAATGTCATCTGTCATCTTACTCAGACTGTCAACACACTTCTATAAACAGTCCTAAAGCCAGTCATAATGAACAACCTCATGCATATACGTACTGTACATGTTACAATTTTGAAATACTTAAAGGTCAAAGTCAAGCATGATTGTAATGTGATTCAGTCAGCAAACCACAACTACTACTAGCAACATTTAACACTGAAAGCTTACTCAGTAAAGCATTGTTCATATTCAAGGATGCACAAAATCAAAGGGTGAACAGCTGCTGTAGAGTGTCAAAGGTAATTTAGACCGAGCCTCACATTACATCTGTGCTTTATAAGCATTCCCTCCGGCTGATAGCGTATGACTCTCCAGTTTCTATACAGGCGTGCAGATTAAACACACACACACAAACACAAGCACGAGTGCACATCCGGACAGTCTGAACTGCATCTGCAACAACTTAAAATGTCAACTGGAATTAGAGCTGATCTCCATCCTTTGTGTGTGTGTGTGTGTGTGTGTGTGCGTGTGTGTGTGTGATCAGATGGTCCAGCCGTGTGTTTGTCCTGAATAGTGAATGCATGCATACTTCCACCACTGCTCAAGGGAATAGTATTTCTTCTAAATTCAACAGAGAAGAAAAGATAAACATAAAATATACTTTAATGATAATCGATTTTATTTCCGCCCATATTATGGTCAGCAGTGGTGTAGAAATACAGTGAGTTTAATTGTGTTTACTATGATTGGGCCGTCTTGCTCATACTATATTTAAATGGAGTGTGTCTCACACACACACACACACACACACACACACACACACACACACACACACATACATTCAGGTTCTCCGTTGTGTCTCTTCTCCACCCCTGTCCAGGGCTCACACTCCCTTGCAAACATCATCTGAGAGAGAGAGAGAGAGAGAGAGAGAGAGAGAGAGAGAGAGAGGAATAAAAGGCTGGGCTTTTAAAGCTTTGGCTGGATTTGTCTCCAGTAAGCCTGCAGCAGATTAAAGCATGTTAATGTAATGCTGCTTGCACACACTGGACACACTCGTGTGTGTTTGAACGAGTCAGGTCACTACAGAGACATGCTGCAGATTTACTGAGGGGCTTCAGGCTAGTGATATTTCACAGGAACATCATATAATCGGAATTAAAACATCACAGAAGTGTATACTGTTGTGTCAGAAATTTTGCAGTTTTCAAACAAACAAAAATAATAAATAAAAAAAAATCACTGTAACAAGAGCTTTTGGTCACTATCATGATAATAATGCCATATCTTTCTCTTAAGAATCTTATACAGTGCTATGCTTTATAAAAATAAAAATAAAAAAAATGCATTATTTGTAATTATTTGTACAATTTACCAGCAATTTCTGATGCAAAATATTTTTTTCAAGATGCAGGTACATTTTTTAAGTAGGTGTAAATACTAATAGTAATTTTTGAAAGGTATGCACTATTGAAGCTATAGGCCTGTATAGATTTTGTAAATCATACTAAAATGACTTTCTGGTCTAGTTTGAGTACAGTGGTTTCTCCTCATACACACAGAAGGATGTAAATGGATTTGACAGATGAAGCGAATCATTGTCTGCTACTGAAATAGATCCTATGAAAAAACCCTTTCACACATTTATTCATGCACTTCTATTGTCTCATTATTGAAACTGAGAAAAGACTTCCATTCAACTACACCCAACCCCACCCTATTACACACACACACACACACACACACACACAATCATGGTGGGGACTTTCCATTGACTTCTATATCTTTTATCTAAAACAGACTTAAGCTGAATATGACATTATTGTCTTCTGTGGAGCTGTTTATAACTTCACAAACTAATTAATAAATTAATTGCAAGACTTTGTTATTTTCCTGTTTATTTCCGCTAACCTTTAAAACAACATGTATTGTATAAAGCACTATATACCTGCACACACCCAGGAAAAAAGGTCCAAAAGCTGTCACTTGTGCCTGTATCCTTTTAAAAGGTACTAATATGTATAATTTAGACACTAATGTGTACACTTTAGGAACAAATGTGTACTTTTAAGGTACTAAAATGCACCTTTTAAGTGTAAATAAGGTACAAAGATGTATCTTTTGAAAGTTTTTGGACCTTTTTCTCTGCAAGTGTGCTGTGGCTGTTTGTTCTGCTGTGCTGATTTCAGAGGGTTTATTATGTCGGCGTGACGAGGCTAACATAGAATTATTGTTTAAACGTTTTATCTGTAAAGCCTGTATAATCATCACACTTTTAAAATAAGCTTAACTTCCAGGTCACGCGTGTCAAGCTGATCTCAAAGTCAAGGTTTACCAAAGTTTATCTTGAGGCTTTCTTTTCTAGTCTAAATCCAAGAGAGAATCTTTATATTTTAAATGCCTCAATACACCACTAGGTCTTTGCCTCTATAATATAAGCGTCTTAAATGCTAGCAATGTGCAAAATCATGCTAACAGCATGAAAAGCCATGCTAGCATCATGTTAAAACCTGATTAAATCAATCTAGCAATATGTAAAACCATGCTAATAATATGCTACAACATGCTTAATCATATAAACAACTTGCAAAACCTGCTAACATGTTAAGACATGCTAACAATCATTCTAGCAACATACTAAGTCTTGTTAGCAACCTATTAAAACATGCTAACAACATTCTAAAACATTCACTGGATATATGTGTTCGGATTTTGCCCTAATTTAACTGGACTGTGTTTCTGCTGGATTTGTTTTCATTACAGAAGACTTGACTACATAATGGGTCCTTCTGAGTAATTAAACATACATCACAAAACAAGTGCACGCAATACGGTCATTCATTCTTCCTCCCAAGTGCTGATGAATCTCCAGACAAATGTAGTTAAACAGATATTAATTTCTTTATTGGCTTTTCATATTGAAATATTGAATTCTAAATCATAGTAAACCACATTTGATGTGAAGTAGAAAAGGAAAATCCTATTTCTTTTATAAGAACATTCACTACTCATCCCATGAAGTATTGCAAATTATGTAATTTAATCAGAAATTATGGCATGAGACACCATTACTGACTATAAGTGATCATATTTATTTTTATTTATGCTTATAATTATAAATTCAATTATTGTCTTAAAGTTTTTTTTGTAAATATGTAAATTATATATATATATATACACACACACACACACACACATTTCAGATTTAGTTTTAGTTTTTTTAGTACATCTATAAATTAATAAATAAACACAAATGTTGCCTAATAGCTGAAATGAAATAAATGTTAGTATTTTTTTAGTTAACCTTTATTCTACTTCAAATAATGTGTTTTTAGAGTTTTAGTTAATTAGTTAAGTTTTCGTTTTAATCCTGCTGATAAGTGGATTTTGTGCTTTTCTTTAAAAAATAAATAAATTAGAAATAACACTGACTGACTTCTAGAAAATCTTTTCTCATCATTTAACATACTCCGAACTCATGGTAGGCCAGTATTGTAAGATGTATATGCCATTGCTATAATCAATATCTCTATGGAGAAAACAAATGGGACTTTTATACCCGGAACTGTTGTTGTTAAATAATGTCTAAAGCTGTTTTGTCCTCAATCTAATCTGCTAGATGCCACTCTACAGAAACACCACTTCAGATGTTACTGACTACAATCTGTTCCTTCAGATGCTTTAGTTGAAATGAGATTTCCTTGACAAACCAGAAACCTCAACTGAGCATGCTCAGATTTAACTTTAGATTAGACAAGAAGGATATAGTGGCTGGAAGTCTCTGCGCACTGAAATGAACAAATAACTGTCTCCAAACCATACAAGCCTTTAACATTATATGTATTACAATGCTAGCTACACAGTCATTGTCTGTGCAAAGTTACCCCTCTAATAAACCCTGTATGATTCGACCACAATATGCAAGGATACCAGGAAGGTATGCAACATAACTAACTGCATATAGCTAACATAACATAAAACAGCACCATATCTAACCAAAAGCACTGCACATATAGTAAGCAATGCACGTTTACCTGCCCTCCACAAAAAGGATGATTTAGTCAGTTTATAGATCAAATAACATACATCTCAGTGTGGAAAATTTAATATAATAGCTTGAATAAAAATACTAAACTTCACATTGTTGCACATCCATTTACAAGCTTTAAAACACGTTCATCTTTCATATTAAAGTGAATTCTGACTTCTAGACTTTGATTTCATGCATGCAGTGATGCTCTCATATGTCCACATCACAGTTCAAAAGCCTCAGATAACGTTTCCTCATGAAACGCTGAGGATAAAGCAGAAACAGATGATGGTGATCAGGTTACAGAAGTGTCCGGCTCTGCTGTTAAGGGATTAAAAAAGAAAGTGTGTGAGAGAAAGAAAGAGAAAAAGAAAAGCAAACCTGTTAAAGACAATGAACACAATACAGAAAATCTGCTTGTAAACTTATCTTATACTAGTTCACATCACTCATTAACTTTTCAGGTTTATCTAACACACACACACACACACACACACACACACACACACACAAATCATCCACAGCTGTCTCTACTCCAGATGTGTTCTGCATGCTAGAACTGATATCTAACACATTCTTCTTCATCTTCTATTAGCTAATTTTTTCCATCTGTAAAAAAATTTATTGATTTTACATTCCTCTTAAGATTTATTTTTAAATAATGTCAGTGGAGCACTTAAAGCTGCAGTTGGTAACTTTTGACGCTCTAGCGGTTAATAAACAGAACTGCTTGCGTCTTGCGGAAGAACATCGTAGCCGGAACTACTTCTCTCTGTTTATGTCTATGAAGAATCACAAAGGTACTGGGTTACTCCGCCGCGGTTTCCCCGAAGCAATCTAAAATAGTCCGAATATAAACACTTATTATAGGTGCTCCCTAGTGATTCAGGACAAGCTAAAAACACAGTTTGGAAAATGGATTCATGGTGTACTCGCTTATTATATACATTTTTCTACATTTTGAACAGAAACAAAGTTACGGACCGCAGCTCTGATTGGTTGATTTTTACCGGGAGCGGATGAATTTCTGCAAATGGCAATAGGACACTGGGAGGAGCCAGAGGAGCTTGATTTTTTCACAGATTAACTTTCTCATATTCTACTGTCAGGACATAATGACGGGTTTAACAAATATGTAAAAAATATATATTTACAAAAGTAACCTACTGCAGATTTAAGAAGATATTTAGCAGAATTGTTTTCACCCAATAGAAATGAAGGATATCCAAGGGTTGTCAAGCATCACAACTGACAAAAAAATTCCATATATCATATGGGATATTATTATGATTTTTATTTTTCAAAGTTCTGTATAATTCAAACCATCTGATTAAAAAGATAAAATCAGAACATTTACAGAAAAAAATATAAATCTTGATATGATAACATTTTGCTATCTGTGGAGCTTGACAGCACCTGCACATCATTACATCATTGCTGCCATTATATGAAAATCAGCAGCGTGGACAACCTGGTAAACATCACTGATGGTGAAAAAAAAAAGTCAAGCTGAAGACACATGTGGATGAGTAAATGATGAGAAATGTTCAAAATAACATATCATCTTTGGATTAGAGCTGATCTCACAGGGATTCACTCAAATTATCCTGGGACTGTAAACACAATGTACTATGTGCATGTGTTAACATATCTATGAGAGAGGGAGTATTGCTTTGTTTGTGAGGAGAAGGCATTAGAAAGCGAGGGAGAATATGTGTGTGTGTGTGTGTGTGTGTGTGTGTGGGTGGCTGAATGACCCTTAAATGAGGGTCAGACCCCTGCAGGTCCAGGAGCTTCAGGGTGTTAGCTGGATTGAGGGTCTTGTGTTCAATGCTACAGTCCAGATGAATATGCAGGCCAAAGAAACCACAGGTGTCTCTCGCTCTTTAAGATCTAACAAGAACCATCAATCCTTCCTCTTGGCTTCCTTCCGATTCCTTCCTGCCTGATGGCCCCGGGTCGGAGTGAAGGACAACCAAACCAGTGCTGCATCAGTACGAACGTTTATTGAAAGTCTTGCCAATATAAACATTCAGGCAATTTTAATCCATTCATGCCCATGCAGGAATACCAGAGTTTTATTTAGCTTGGACAAATACACACACACACACACACACACACACACACACACACACAAAGAGATGAGTCTTGGCGAGTATCCATGTAAACACAGATGTTAAGACTTAAGAGAACTGAAACAGATGAAAAATAAATGGGATGTGCATCATTATATTAGATTCATGCATCAGGTCTTAAAGTGACAGCAGCCTAACAAACCTTCTAATGTTCGTCAAACAACAAAATACAAAAATAATCTAAACCAGTTTTTGTCATTTTAATGATGTTTAATCTATATTTAAAATCACCTTTATGCAATGATTTGATTATGCAGTTTTTATACCTGAATAGTGCTGTAGTGAGACTACGGAGTCAGACCTACCTTCATCCACATAATGGGTCTCATTCATGAAACACGAGCAGAACGAATTTTTGTGTAAATCGCGTGTAAAGTGGTTTTGGCGTAAATTTTCGGATTCATTAAAACGTTCGTATTTTCCAAATGTTAGTTGGTACGAAAGAAATCTACACCTGCTCCCAGCCACGCGTAAATAGTGCGTTTAACGTCTGAACGTTTTGCTCATTAATACGGCTGCATTTTAATTCACCTTAATCGGGTACATATTTACACAGCATTTTGAAAAAAAAAATATTATATATATTAATTACATACGGTTTTTCTTTTAACTTTTATTATGAGAGCCAGTAATAGGATCTGTAATATGCTGCCAAACTTCCTTTTTTAGGACCTGATACGCCACTAGTAAGCTTGAAAATTAAATGTGGTGTTTTGAATGAACTTCTGATAATAAAACTTCAATTTCTGCAGCTGAGAAATGTTTCTTTTTCAGTCGCTTTTGAGAAGACATGTTGAAATCCTTCGTTTGGTGTCATAATATGATGCTCACATATAGTTGTCAGTCGGATTTAATGGGCGTGATTTATGGTAATTGAGAGTGAGCGTGCACGCGCGTCCCATTTACGACTGATTGGAATTCATTAACACACACATTTCACTATCACATCTGACGTTTACGAAGTTTTTGTGAATCAGGAGAAGAGTTTTCGGGAAGTTCTCTTTACGCGCAAATCACTCAGATATTTACTCGTATATTTACGAATGTCTCATGAATGAGACCCATTGTGTTAATTTATTTTAATATTAACTGTTCAGTTGTCTTTAATAATGTTTGAACTTTATATCAGTTTGGTTAGTAGTTGTTTGCAGTGGTATCGAAACTGGAAGCAAGAATTCTGAATTCGTAATGGTATCTAATATTTTGGTGTCGTACTGTAATAACCTTATTTATTGGAATACAAGGTTACATGGGTCTAAAACAATAAAACAATATGTATTTTATTTAGAAAAAAAACTACTATTTAGAACTACTGGAAAACAGCCGGAAACTCACTGTGCCTTCAAAACAATCCAACCGAGGTGCGTATACCAAAAATAAAATACTTGGAAAAAAATCCACACAATCCACCAAAAATCATATGCAAGAAAAAAAAAGTTTACTGAGAAGAACAAAGCAACAGAGCAAATGTGGCCAGGCTCCTAGTTCTAACATTGTAAGCTTTGCATTAAAACATTTGCCTTGTTTTTCTCAATAAAGTTCTTCTTTATCTCACATATGATTTTTTGTGGAGTGTGCAGACTTTTTTCAAGTACTTTATTAGAACTTAATTTTTGTGTGTGTGTGTGTGTTGAGCCCTGTTATGCTTTTTTGTCCCTTTCAAAACATTATATTTCAGTAATAACCCCACTTTTATGGTGTTTGCTTAGTCAGCCATTACAGCTACTTTCACACACATAATTAGTGATCTGAACAAACCTCTTAGTATTAACATTGGGTTGGTAACTTATTCTGTATCTGCACATTTTCGGCAGTGTAAACAATAGCTCTTTCTGCTTGTGTCATCTGTGAAAGCTCTTCTATCTCCAGACATCTCAGCTTCACATGGTTCAGTGTTTTAGACAGGCTTTGATCAGACCCTTTCATTTATGAGCATCTGATAAATGTTACAACATGACAGAGATCTTTCTATCTGCTCATTCCCACCAAATCTCGCTCTCTTTCTTCTTGACTCATCTGTCCATCAGTCTAATTTCTACACAGTAAATCAAAAACGTCATTGAAGTGTTTTTGACCTTTTATCTTTATTCAGTAATTGCTGAGCAACACAAGGACTGTATTATCCTGTGTCCTTGATGTTATCCATGCAACGCTCCGGACCAACTAAAACCTTAATTCTTTCATCATTGTGTTTAATGTCTGGCCAGAAACATGTGTCATATTCTGTTGTACATATTCAGTAGGGTGGAGGTTTAAGTCAACATGAAATCACAATGGACACTATTTTCTTAATACTTGCTTTATTGCTATTGATTTATAGATTCAATATATATTTTTATAGTATTTAAAAAATATAGTTTAATCACAAACTTGCTCTGCCTCTGAAACAACTTAAAATTGACTGAAACACTTCACACCCTTTTCAAACAAACATCATCATTCAGTCGATTCTCAATGGTCCTGCATTGTTATTGGACTAAAACTATTAAAGATATTTCACATTACAGAAGTAAAATGGGTAACATGTACAGTGCAGTACAAAAAGAAAGAAAGAAAGAAAGAAAGAAAGAAAGAAAAGTGAAAGAGCTGAGTGGTCTTTAAGAACTTTAAAAATGCGTCACTAAAGTTATTCCTTTTACATTTTTTTAAAAGAAAGAAAGAAAAAGAAAGAAAAAAGACTTGGTTTAAAAATAAACTGCTGTTGGTCACTGTACATGTCAATCAGATGGTGTCTTCCTGTCTTAGTGGGCAGTTCTTGGTTAGAATAAGCTGAAAATTTGACCAAACTTTCATGCCAATAGTTAGAAGTGTGTGTGTGTGTGTGTGAGCGAGTAATGGACATTCCTTCTAAGGAACCGTCTGTTTTCATCCGTCAGTCTCCTCCTGAGAGCGTCTGTGTATAATACTCAGGTGTTTGTGTAACTACACATTCCAAGAGTCTCTGTATATTTCTGCCTCTCCCTCTCTCTAGAGTGTTTAAACGAGAAGAGACTAATCTGTACAAAGGAAATGAAAGAATTTAGGGAGGCTTTAGTGGTCTCTTTGTTTGACCATGTGTGTGTGTGTTAAGGGAGGTCCTAGTTTGCCACTGAGAAAAGTATGAAAAGCCTTCAGGGGGATTTCCTCCGAAAGAAAGACCTCCTCCTACTCCTCTCCGACCCTTTACTCTCACTCTCTCTTTCTCAAGCACTTTACAGTCGAGACAAAACGGTGCAGTGAGCTGACGACAGACTGCTTGACACTTTGCATTTCTCAGCAGACATCCTACTCTTGTACAAACTTGCAATAACTTGCTAAACAATGGCTGTAATCCACATTAGTCCAAATCTACCAGCCGTCTCAAACCGGACACCATGGAAGCACCTCTGGATATGAGATTATCATGGGAAAGCTGCAATTACCGATCCAGAACTAAACTGGGAATCTTCTCTACTGGAGGCACAGATCTTAGGATGACAACTTGGTAACCAGGATTCAGTCGTCAAGATGGTAAATAAGACTCGTTTTTACACACGGTCTGTGTTGTTGTGCCACTGACCTACTGAACCATTGATAACTGGACTACTGAACTAGTGATAGCTGACTGCTGTTGTACTGTAGGTGACCACAATTTAGTCCTTTTCATGCATTAATGTTCATTTAGGTAAAAAAAGGTTGTCACTTTTTAGACTTTGTTGCTGCAAAAGTTTCTTTAGTTTGCATCGACCTCTTGAAGTTTGACTTAAGTTGAGTTACTGATAAAAATGGCCATGCTGAGCTGAAGTTTTAATTAGATTAAAAACGCTTTATTATGGACTTTAAAAGACCTGAATGTAGTGAGCAAGATGGACTTGAGATCAGTTTCTATTTTCTTATTTATTTGATTCTAGCGCTTAGTGTGGCGATCTTGCAGAAAGAATAAAATTGATTTATCATTCGCAGTTGTTTATAGATGAAAAACTCCTAGATGTTCAGTGTGGTCTCAGATATTTCTTGAGATCCTCAGCCTGACACACTTTCCAGCACACGTTGAGCTTTGTCTCTACAGTATATTGATGGTTTGTTTTGCCTCTCTGAATGACTGATGCTGTTTGGCTGAGAGTTGAAGCTTTTTGAGGAAGGTGTGTTTAATCTCTGATACTGCAGCGATTTAAGTGTGTTTCTAAGTGTGTTTGATGCATGTTTGAGGATTCTGACCTTTGGAGTTCATGGCAACTGCGATATAAACCTGCCGAGCAGAAACCAGTGTGTGTGTGTGTGTGTATAATGTCATGGGTATGACACAGGTATTACAAGGAGAGGGTGACTTATGAGGACATAACCCATGTCCCCATTTTTCAGAACACTTATAAATCATACAGAATGAGGTTTTTTGAGAAAGTAAAAATGCACAAAGTTTCCTGTGAGGGTTAGGGTTAGGTGTAGGGTTGGTGTAGGGCCATAGAATATACAGTTTCTACAGAATAAAAACCATTACACCTATGGGATGAACACACTTTACACAAAAACAAACGTGTGTGCATGCGTCAGATATCATGAGTAGTAAACATCAGCAGTGTGTATAGGTAAATTATTTGGTATATTCTAATTTGACTACACTTAAAAAAAAAAACAATTAGATTGTTCACATTTTTGTGATTTAATTTCATGAGACACCATTTTTATTATACATTTTAATCATTCCAAATCATGGAATTGTAAAAGAAGGAAAATATAGGGAAAGATAAAACATTTAATTTGGGCCTAAATTAAAAGCTAGCTTATTCTGCGGAGTTTAATTGTAAACAAACAACTTGTGTTTATATTAATATTGGTTTATCTCTCAGGGTTTAAACACATGTGAAATGCATTTGCTCCCTATTAATGGCATAAAATACATATGAAAGATATTGATACTGAATGATATGGAAATAAATATTGAGGTAATAATTTTATCCTCCATCCTTAGCACATCTCTTAGATAAAGTGATTATCTAAAAGTGCATATTTACAAATCTGCATTTCCATCACTTGCCGTCACAATGCATTCTGGGATTGGTATACAGTACTAATGATGCTGCATAAGGATTTGGCTAAAGTAAGTTTTAAAAAAGCCTTTACGTGAAGAATGTGCCTATGACTACTTAAAACACTGCCTATGTAGGGAGCTCACTAAGTTTTGGATCAAATCCCCAGTGTGGTTTTATAGATTCGTTTTGGCATAATAAACAAGTGAGTGTGTTACAGCTGTTGAAAGACTGTCGGTGTGATGCCTTAAGGATAGGACATAAAATAAAAAAGAAATATAAATTTTTATTCTTTTAACTCTGCAGAGTTAAAACATAATTTTACTGAAGGTGACCACCCAATGTCTGACATGTCATAAAATATATTTTAAGGGCTTTTTATAATCATCAACATACTGTGAGATGACTCTGATGTTTTGTGCAGTTTCCCCTCAAAAGAATCAGTCCTTCTGACCTCGCCGAGTTGATGTCGAGCGCACAAAGAGAAATCTGAAGATTTACGGCCGTTTGTTACTAGCATGCTGTTCATCATCCAGATGTTCCCAGTCACATGATGTCACAGTACCCTACAAAACATCCTGGAAAGAAAGGGGTTTTCTGAACAACACATACACTGGGTTGCCAGATCTTACTGATTTTAAATCCAGATTTTCAGGGTGTATCTGCCAAAATTGTGGTAACATTCTCAATTCTTTCTTTCACTTTTCCACCTGACGCAATGCTTCAATCATTCTGAAGTTCAGGGAGCCATAAGCAATCCCAGCATGCATGCTATAGAGCCGTGATACCTTCATAGACTTTCACGTGTTTTGGGTTGCCAATATTTATTTTGGAAACAAGTCCTAGGACCCTCAATCAAAATCAAATGAAATATGATATCCGCGATCATTTGGAGTCAGTTTTGCAGTCTTGGATCTCAGGGAGAAACCAGAGAACATTGCTTCATCAGCAGGTCATACTGGAGAGAAAGTTAATAAAATATATAAGAGCTGTAAAAATAAGTTGGCAGCGCTCAGAGACAAACCTGCAGATGTCTGAAGAGATATATGGCGTTTAAGTTTAATACGTTCTGGAAATAAATGCTCAAGTGCTGCTAGAGTGTCTGTGAGAGATTCATTAATGGATAAACAGATATAAAAGAGATATTGATAAAAAAAGCAAAGTGTGCTGATAGACTTAAATGTTTCTTTATTTCTATTAACATCCACTGAAGATTTCCATTCCACAAAAGGTTGTTTATAGTGGAAAAAGGTTCTTTCGATTATTAAAATGTTGGTTCATATGATCTTATATTTAGGGAACCAAAAATGGTTTATGGCATCACCACTTCAGGAGAACATCTACACACTTGAGCACCATAATTATTGAAGCTGTCTACACTTGAAGCATTCATTGCATCTGTATACACTTGCATTAATTCCATTAAGGCTTAATATATATGTGGTAAATAGATTGCAAAAGATGCAAAGAATCCAAGAAATGTATAAAGACAATTATGAGCCAATGAGAGATGAATTATGCAGTAGAGATGGTGCACAAATTAAGCCATATCAGAATTCCTTTTTTTTCATCACCAAATACCATTCTATTCTATTCTATTCTATTCTATTCTATTCTATTCTATTACCATTCTTAAATTTGATAAAACTGAATTCAAATACTTTTTTAAGACTTTGAGCACCTATGGGATCCTTCTAAATGTAAATCTATTTACATATTTTGTTTCTCAATATGTGCATACATAGATGAAGCAGTACTAACTCAAGTATAATAAAATAATTTCATTCTAAAACAAGGCATGCAAAGTAAATGTTTTATACTGTAAGGTCCGCACACGTGGTCAAAGGAAGGGATCCAGTGCTGGCTGAAGGTTTCTTGCGTGTTCGGTCTTTTCAGCATGCATAGTTATTCAATTTAAGTTTAATTCTAATCTGACTCCATTATAGTATGACCTCGAACTTAGGTTGAAAGACAAACTCTCCAGTCTAATCATCTGCCAGAGGTTATGACTAATACTATTTAATAGGTCGCCCATGCTTACCATTCTTTAAATAGTATTTCTGTTTAGTCCCCTACAGTTACCAATGTACAACTTAGTTAAAGCCCAAAACAATAATCAGTGGTTATGCTAGAACTCTTTTTCTAGCCCCCGACAGTTAAATAACTATGTACAACTTAACTAAAGCGGAGATAATAACCAGCGGTTATGACCACTACTATAACTAGTCCCCCACAGTTAATGCAACGAAGTTCAACTTAGCTAGAGTAAAGCAGTAAGTCAGAAGTCTAAAAATCTCAGCTGATGTGCTCCAAGCTCCATTTAGGCTAAGATCTGATATGCACTTAACCCTAGCATGCAGATTTGCAGAAACATACACCTTCACTTAATGTACTTGAGAAAATAATTTCAGAGTAAGTCATGTTGATTACATAGCCAATTCAAAACAATACAAGGCATCAAATTCTCAAAGGTGAATCTTAGAGTTAGATGTATAACAGATTTTTAGTAAAATACATAGTATGAAATGTGTGAACACCCTTCATTCCACTTTTTCATTCCAGCTACAGAAAGCCCTGATTCTTTTGCTGCTATCCTTAAAATACAAAACATCCCCCAAATGGAGCCATTTACAAACAATTGGGATTTGCATCAACCCAGGCCCCAGACCGGAGTAGTTTACACCTCAAAGGGAACAGAAGGTAATTTACATGGAAGACCCTGAAAAAAGGGCACTCCCGTTACAGTAAGCAAAATATCTTAGGATCTGTAAGATTCTTTTAAGATTTCGACCATTGGACCACTTGCCCAGAGACTATTCAAATGATACCAAACATGATTGAAAATATTACTTGTATTCATGTAGAACATTATACTGTTGATCATTCTGAGTAAACCAAGTGGAGGGAGGATGGGTGAGGAAGGGGATGAGAAGGAACTGATAACAAATATGAGAGAGGTGTTTCCTGCACCTCCATGTTTGTATTGTCTGTTTCTCAGGAGATCAAAATATCGGAGTTTATTTTATTCTTAGAATAACAATGGATTTCAAGTTAGAAATAAGCAGGATTGAAGTCTAGCTTGTGATAATATGTAGATTTGAAGCTTGTAGTTTAGACTCTGTTTGTTTCTGGACATTGTTTTTATGAAGTGCTTTCACTAGTCCAAGAAATTTACGAAGGCGATTTACTCTAAGCCAATGAGAAATGCATTATGGTGTGAGAAATGCATTAAAACCAAGAAGATGTGTAGACAAATTACACATTTCACCAAAAGTGCTACTGTGAACGTAATCTTAGAACCACTGAAGAACCTTTATTTTGAAAACTGCGTTCAGAAAAGTGAGTTAATCGAGGAGTAGTTTGTCAGATGTTGTAGATGTTTGTATGATGAGTGAGGGCCATGGTGTGAGAAAGCTCCATTGTGCCAAACTCCCTCTCTAAGGAAAGCACAGTGGCACAGAGACAAAGACAACACTGTCCTGAAGAGGGAGGGAGGAGAGGAGGAAGAGAAGGAGAGCTGCTGGGAGAAACAGATCACAATTACTGGAATCTGACAGCTTGAAATAAGAGACTTTCCAAAGCTTACAGATGATGAAGAATCCCGTTTAGGTTAGATTAGTGTTTATCTCAAGAGTGCACATGGACTTTCTAACCTCAAGAACTTATACTTTTAACATTTTTCTGTTCTTTGTGCAAGACTGAAGTGATTACAGAGCTTGAAAAGAAGGATTTAAAGCCTCGGAGTGCCTCTTTTGTCCCATGCCAAATGCACAAGTCAAGACTTATTATTTACTGCATGACACATTATTTTTTGCATGCTTTTCGTTTTGGCCCAGTGGACTTGAACTCCAATAAAAACAGCTCCCTTAAAACACACTTTTACGCTCTTTCTAGTTTCATTTGTCAACTAACAGAATTCTGACAAGAATATTTTGTGCAAAATTTCACCCCTATGTGATTTCCACCAAAGGCATTATTTTCACACCCGTGTTAGACACATATGCCCATGCACAAACAATTATACAACTGTCGTGAAAGCATTAAATCAAAATGCATGCAACTGGCCATCTGTGGGTGTATATGTAGGAAGCCCATGTAAATGAAGCTCTTCAAGAACCACACCTAATTTCTAAATAAAGTCTAAACTGTGCATTTACAGTTGGATTCCATGTCTAAAGACCATGTCTAAAGCTGACGTTACAGCACTGCCTCTTATCTATTACAGTCAAAATTGGCCTTTGCATTTTAGCGCACTAAAGTTCACCAACCCAGGCATGCCTGAAACCTATACTTGAAATGAACAGTACTTGCACAGAAAATAAAACCTCCTTGGCCATGAAAATTTGACTTTATACATGTAGACAGATACTTGCAGGACAGAGGGCAATGTACTTAAAATGTAACATTCTTTAAACAGGGACCCAAACCTCACATGATGTAGCATCCTGTGCTTGGAATGAATTGGTCAAAATAGTCTTGTTAAAACAAATTTCATAGCATGCATTTATATCCTAAGTACACAATTAAAATTTAATTTACAATTAAATATTTTCACACTTTTTGCATAATGAATAATAAATTAATAGTAATGATTGGTAATGGCATTATGAATGATTACATTAATAATAATGACTGGAAGACACACAATAAAAATCTTAACTGACTGTTGATTCTAGGGCTGGTGCGAAAACAATTTTTGGAGCTTCGAAGCTTCAGTAGTAATCAACACCGAATGTTCGAAGCTTCGGAGGGAGGGGCTGAACATATTCTTCTCTCTAATAAAGGCAGGATTCTCTGTGCGTCTGTCTGTCTGTTTGCATTTTTATTATGTCGAGAACGGTTCATTCAATCGTCTTCACGCGTGGCAAGTGTGTTGCTGTGTACCCAAGGAGTGAAGTGTCGCATTTTGGTGAAATATGGACACGCCACATGTTCAGAATTAATACGCTTTTAATAAACTACAGAACAGCGCTTATTTATTATTATAAAATAATAATAAAAAAAAAAAAAAATAATAATAATAATATTTGAATCTCGAAATTGAAAATCGAATGCCAACCCACAGAACGAATATTTGAATAATCAAATATTCTGGTCCAGCCCTAGTTGTGACTTCAGTAAGTGTGTAACCTATTAGTGATGCTTGCCTTAGCAAACCACTAAATACAACGCTCCAGAGAAACAGGTTGTATACGGTGCATTTATGAAATCATCTGCAAAAAGCTTCAGATTTAATGACAGCTGAGCTTTGGTGTGTTTCAAACATTATTGAAGTTTACAATTACCTGTTGAGCTCTGTGTCATGTAATTACAGAGAGACGTGTCCACTCACTGCCAAATGAAAATATGTTTTAGCAACGGATATTTATGTGTAGATTTAATTGAGAGTTGTCACATCAAAACTTTACTGCTGAAATAAGGGTTCTTGCAGGTGAGAAGACAGACATCATTTTTTTTAAAGTGCTTTAAAGTGTTTCTACACACATTAAAAGAGACCCTCCAGATATCAAATTAACTTTCCAAATTTCAGCCAAGGGCTTCGTCTAAGGGTGATATTTACAAAAACACTGAGAAATGCAATTGACATTCTCCTGAATGCAAATACCAGACAGGAACAATGCCAGGCTCCAGATATCCTTCATTTGGGACCCTGAGGATTTGTTAAATGAAGTTTGACTTGGATGTGTTTGGAAATCCGAGGTGTGGACAAGTAACAGGAGACGTAACGGGGGTTAAACAGAATGATGGGCCCAGAGCCATGACAAGAGAGTGATCTGCACCATGCAGATGTGTTTACTGAAGAAGAAGAAAGGCTAAGGATGAGAAAGTCAGCCAGAGGAAAGAAGAGGTTTCACATGCACCCGAGACGGACCACCCAGAACAAGACGCAAGCATGGGCCAAAACTACTTTGGTTAATGATTAAACAAAAAGGCTATTGCGTCTTTCCACAATTGTTCAACATTATTAATCATTAAACACATTGTGGAAGGTCCTGTTATAATTCTGTTCAAGATCATAAATCATAATTCACACTGAAGATTAGCTTACAATTCAAATTGCTTCAAATCACTGCAGAAAATATCAAGCGGAAAATGTTGAGAAGGTGAGAAAGTCTAGTGCAGATAAACACCAGTGTGTGTATACTTCTTTGAAGAGCAAATGACAAAGCAAACATCTAATGTTTGTATCATTAAATGACTCAAACTGGGGATTCTCTGGTAATTCAATAAACTGCAGACTTGGAGGAATCATTCATGTATAGAAAACACATAAATAAATAAAAAACTATTAAAGTAAAACTTTAAACTAAAAACAAATACTGATATATCGAATGTAGTACTAATACTGATATAGCACTAACACTTCATAAGTTATTTTTCCCTAAAAAGGAAGGGTGTTGTTTATGCTTGTGTTTTCCGAAGCAGACATAAACTTCCTCTTTGAGATCACACTGTAATCATCTTACCCAGGAAGCCACTACTTCTGTTTGGCTAAGAAATTAATAGACTAAACATACAACTTAACATGGCTAAAGCATGCATTTCTCACTATAGTTAATCATTGCACTAGGCTTCATAAAAATTGTTTTAAACATTTAAGGTTTAAGAGTTTCAACCTCTAACTGGCAGTACACAGTTATCCATTCTGGATCCATTTAAGGTTTAAACCAAGGTCATCTAGACTGGAGGAGAACAGATTTCACTAGTTTTCCAGACACTGTTCCCTGTGCTTTCTATCTGCTTTGTACATTATTCCAAGTCCGACACATGAAACGTGAACCCAACATCTTCATTATGGAGGACTGGCCCAATGTGGGGATCAGCCATGGTCTAATTGGTAGTAAGTCGGACATAACCCAAAGGTCTTGGATTGTGTGTGTGTGGGGGGGGGAATGGGGTTCGAGTTCACGGTGTGTTTGTGCGCTTGAATGGGTTCCCTCGCATCATATCACTTTTTCAGACCATGCGTTCTTTGTTCTACCTTTTATTACCTGTATGCTAATAACACAAATCTGTTCTGGCTGAGGTAAACCATCTAAAATGAGGTGTATCTTTCTTGGACAAAACTCACTCTTTCAATGTCCCAGAAACATTTTAAGCACAATTAGATGCCCACTAAAGGGGAAATAAACAGGAGAAATTGTAATACTCATTATGGCTTGTGTAGATGCCTTTCTATCTAAATCAACTTTGTTCAAAACATGAACATTAAGAAGGTAAACAGACTGACTGTCTCTTAAACTGCAAGGTAATATATAGGGTATACAGGATACAGTAGCATTGTGATTTCTTCCATGCATATTAGATAACCTAGCCCATCTCTTCCACTTAAATTGCCTTAGGCAAGAGACACACTGCCTTCATATGGTGGACAACAGAATGGAAAATGAGGATTTAATTAGGCCAGGACAGTGAAACCTTGAGGTGACACAAGCTTCATTGTCTTTTTGTCTGGTTCTGTAACAAGTGAGATTTAGGAGGGGTTGATATTATGAAAAGGTTTTGCCACAGGCTTTTGACAACAACCTCATTTTACATCTGTAAACAAAGCATTTAGGGATCATGCACAATAACTGCTGTATAATATATCATGTTATATATTTTCATGCAAAGGATACAGTTATTAAGCCTCACAAATAATTTTCTCTCTTTCTCCACCTCAGAACCCTTCCTCTCTGGACTGGTCCATTCAGAGCGCCCTGTCGTCTCTTTTCCCTCCATTTGAGGCTACCGCTCCTACTGTTCTCAGCCAACTCTTTCGTACCATTGAGGAACGTTACCATGGAGATGCACTGCAGTGCCTGCTGAACTTCCTCATCCCAGCCAAACATATCCTAGAGAGCGTGCAACAAGCTGCCTGTGTGAGTACACCACACTAATCACAGCTAAATCAAATAATAATAAAAAAGGCCATCAAAATTCGACAGTGCCTCAGTAAAAGCCAACCATCTAAAATGACCAATAGCCTACCTACCAAGTGATTTTAATTTAATTCAATAGTTTAAAAAAAAATTCATCCAAAAATGAAAACATTTTCATTATTCACTCACCCCCATGTCATTCCTAACCTGTATTACTTTTTTTATGTGGAGTACAGAAGGTTGTACATAGTCCAAAGGCTTGCATGCTATAATCCAATGAGATTTGAGAAGTGAAGTGAGGAGAAAGAGTTTTAATGAATACATTTCACAACTGCAAAACTAACATTTCATCTTATGTTGTCTGGACAAACAGCTACTCATGCTCAAAACAAATTCATTCCACACTTCAACTTTAGCATAAAGGTTCAGAAGACTTGGAATATAGGTTTGCGTGGGCTACTTTTATGAGGCATGACAGGTCATGCTCAGTGTATGCTTTCAGTGTATGGAAAAGGACAGTGAGAGGAGTAAGTCTATTATGTTTTTTCATGTTTGGGTGAACTAAGTCTTAAAGAGTAAAGTATGTTAGCATGCAGAGCAGAATGAAAGCAGTTTCCTGTGCACACATTTCTTCCATGTGGACTTTTATGGCACAGATCCCGCAAGTAACTTTTCCTTGTCCACTCAGCACAAGATTGTTTTGTTTTATCTTCAGAAAGAACAAAGGCCTTCCGAGACAGCTTCTTCTGAAGGGGATTCAAGAATGTTTGCATGCAAGCCAATAAACGGCATCAAGACCAAGCTATTAAGGATTTTGTGGTTATAAAATCTGTCAATCCAAAATGATCTGCAAATCAACAAACTAGCTTTACCCTTTCTTTCTCCCACTAGGCGTCATACTCAGATGTCCTGTTCCGGTGTGAGGGTTGGCCATTGTGCCTGAGCGATCGAGTGGTGATCCAACTTGCCCCCATCAACCCTTTACTTCTTCGACCTGGAGATTTCTACTTGCAGGTGGAACCTTTTGGAGAACAGTCAGCCCGAATCATCCTCAAAAGTCTTCTTGTGCCGGAAGACCTCCTGGGGCAAGATAATCTGGCATTGCAAGCTGGTTCCAGGTTGCTGGAGTGTCCTGCAGTTGAGGGGACTCCCATCCCTGAGACATCTTATCCATGCATATTCACAGAGTCTTGGCTAAGGGAAATAAATGAGGGACGTAATGGAAATCCTCTATGTCAGTGTGTGCTTTCCTCTGACCATGGGGTTGTGAAGGTACCTTGGACTGAAGTTGCCAACCCGGAATTCCGTGACAGGCCCAAGTCTAACATCTGGCATGAAACAAAGACATGCTCAACTCCAACTCTCCGTGTGAATGACATAAAAACCGAGATTTCAGAGAATGTGTCACAGTCACAGGTACCTGTAGGCCTATTACCACTTAAGATGGAAACTACAATTCTTCCAGCAAATGATGGGATGGCAGTTTCTGTTCAGCTAGTGGAGGGTGGTAGCAGATTAGTGAAGGTTGACCAAGGACATCCAATGAGCAGTTTTGCTGGAAAACCTGTTGGCAGGGTATCTCCTAATACCTGGGACAGCAGGCACAACCGAGAGCTGGAAGGAGAATATGTGGATCTGTTGGAGTTCAACAAGGAGAAAGAGACTTTTGTCCTCAACAAAATAGCAATACCAACAAAACCACTGGGCTTTAAGTTAGTCACGATGGCTCAACCTGCCCCAAAAAGCAGTGTTAACCCATGTGAAGAGAACTGCAATCATTGCATGCAAAACAAACTCTCTGAGAGCATGCAAAATGATCCAGAATCCAAATGCAGGTACAGGCAGTCTTACATGGCAGCCCTCCGAAACCCTGTGAATTTTGAGAGAGCAAGTATGCTGCCTTCTCTAGATGAAACAAGGACAGATGTAGGGGAGGCTGAGCCAAGCTGTGAGGGATATGGAGTTGGCCTTAGACTTAAACCTTTGAGTTGTACATTTGGCCAGACACCAAACCAAGCAGACAGAAATTCGATGCAATCCTTTGAGAACTCAGTCCAACAAAAGCAAAGCCCAAAGAACTCAAGTCAGAGCATATCTCATGACTGTAGTTCAAGGGAGAATGCAGAGTCCCTTGACCAACATATGACCCAACAGATCCCTAGCCTGGTCCAAGCAAGACAACAACAAAAGTCATTCCTCACAGGGCAACAGGATTTACATCAGATTGTACTAGGAACTAAGGCATTACCTGACAAAAGACAGCACTGTCTGAACAACTCTTTTAGACAAGATTCATTTCAGTTGCGGATTAGTGCCCACAAGCATGCCAAAACCCAACACTTACCCAAAATGGGACTCAGTGCTTTACCTGACCACAGTGGTCAAAGACAAGAAGCTAATCTCTGTTTGCAGGGTTTCAATCCAATACAGAAATCACAAAAACAGCTAACACAGGCCTCGGAACAAACACCTCCTCTATTTCAGCCCCAGTGCAATCAGATCCTTTTCCAAAATGAGAACAGGCCTTTGGATTACAAAGTCCTTTGTGATGACAGACTCAGTGGAAGAGGCCAAGGTTCACCTGCACAGGTGATCAAAGGTAAAAGCAGGTCTAAATCCCGCCCATCCTCTTCAGTCTCGGAAATAAACAGAGAGTGTCTGCAATCACACAAGCTAACCAATAGAAGCCACAGTGATGTCTATCCAGAGATCATTCCCATGTTGCCTCCTGTCCAGGGAATAAAACACACAGCTAATTTGGTGTCCCCAAACTTAAACAGGCATCAAGAAGCAAGAAAGGGTAAGTAAAGTTAGACTTCTGCATGTAAAAGGGACTAGTGTTTCTGATTTGTTACATGCATTTTGAAGAGGCGTTTTCGAAACAAAATATTCTAACAATTATTTACTGTGGTTCCTTGCTTTGTGTGTCAACTAATTGCATACAGATTTTACCCCGCATCTCACTTTGTTGTCAAAAGAACATCTGAAGCAACTTTAAGTCAGGCCAACATGCTGTTTTTTAGATCTCTATCCTTAAATGAAAAGCATGTTCAAACATGACTGAAATGAACAGTTGCAAAAACTAAACTACTATGAGGCAATGTCTACTTGCCACCCGCCATTACAAATCAACTGATTTACCGGTGACCTTGACCCAGTCATTTGTGGAGGAGAAAATATACTCTTCTGAAAGGTCATCTTAAAAGAGAGCAATGTGACACTGACCAAAGGTCAAGAGTATGCACAGCGTTTCACATGGGGATTTCTGCAGTCCTTCATCTGATTTCTTTCTTTAGCAGAACAGAACAAAAGCATTCATGAGGACCAAGAGCAAAGTGTAGGGATCAGAACTAACTACATCCACCCGTTTTATGGGGAAACTGTTAGATGTCTTTGTAAATGGGAAGAGGAGGGTGATGTCTATAGTTTTTTTTTTTTTGATTTTCTAAAAGTGAGATCAACAGCTCCATCTAGCTGTGACACACATCTCTTCAGTCGTGCAATAAGTTCATGATTTAATAATCCTTTGAGTTGGTATATATACCAATGTTGAAAATAAATGTAATTTCCTGTCTTTCTAAGATGTCTACACATCTGTAAAAGCTGTAACCCCAGCTGTTAATGGAGCAGTGCCCCAGAAACCACATGATGATCATCTCTTGACCGACCAGCCTGAGAATGGAGCTCAGGTGACTTTATCTTGCCAGGACTACACAATCAAGAGCCTTCTCCAGCTAGGCATCATCTGTCTACCAGGTATGCCTCCTAGACCGTTTTTAAATGTCAATTTATTTTTTGTGGTGTAGTGTTTAAAGCTCAGGGCTAGGACTGATCCATGCAAAGACTGAAACATAAGCAACTGTTCTTTTGACCAAGAATTGTTCACTCAAACATTGAAATTGTCACATTTACTGTGTTTCATCGACTAAAATAAAATAAAAACAGTCCATACATCGTCTTATGACAAATGAAACCAAGAAAACCAAAAGTACCATTTTTTAATTCAATACAATAAAAAAAATAATCGGTGACTAATGACAGAATTTAAGTCAGTCAGCGCATAAGACTATTTTATGACTTCAGATGACTTGTAATATACAGTAACACAAAACTTGTATAAACGTAGTGTTAATATGCTGTTTTATATAAGCTTGACAATAATATTCCATCGAGTTTCTAAATTCGGTCTAACATCTCAATTTATGTTCACCCAAAGCAAAACAACAATTCAGGGTACAAATGACATGAGGGTACAAAAGAAAACGGCATAATATTCACTGAATACCCTCATTGCTTTACCTTTACTTAAGTTACTTTTGCTAACTTTACCTTCTAATTGACTTCTAACTTTCTACATGCACATGTGTTGCTAGATAAAGAAAAAAGAATTATGATGGCAAGAAAAAAGGAGAAGTTCTGACTCTTCTCTAGACAGTTTTTGAGGTCTGACAGTTTGACAAGCCTCATTTAGCAGTTAGCATGCAGCCATGTGCAATCCCAATACAGAAGATGCACAACTTTTCTGAGTGTTTTCTCCAGACAATAGTGATCTGCTTTCACTCTTAAATTCTGTCATGTTTGTTGCTAAACTGACAAAGCCTTTACACACATGCACAAAAAAAATCTGATCATTCTATCAATTAAATCATGTTGTTTTAACTCAACGTGTTCTCTTACCAATACCAGGCAGTCGTGATAGAGTAGGCCGGGCTGTGGTTGAGGTCTACGGGGGCAGGAAAGGCTGGGCGTCTTCTCAACTCTCTCCTCAAGAGTTTTGCAGACTGTTGCTTTACCTGCACTCCATTCCCAGGTACCAAATAGAGAGCAATCTTCTCAATCACCATAAGAGGGCAGTAAGAGTCAGTGAAATGCATTGCTGACATGTACTCGGATGTGAAACGGGCCTCCGTAACCTATTAGGCTCGCTTGTACCTGAATCTGAGCCTATTTTGAATTAAGAAATATAACGTATTATATGTATTATGTTATATTAGGACAGGACATGTATGTAATTTAACATATTTGATCAAATTAATAATTCTAGAACCAAAATGAGGACCGGGATGAAATTAAATGACACATTTATCTGCTTAACGTTTAAGTATATCAGTCCGCTCATCCGGGTAACAGAAACTGGCACTACTTTCTCACGTTCATACAAATGCAATAAATTCAGGACAATTGTTTTGTACAGTACATAATCATTTTGATTAAAATAAGAAAATATATACATCATCTGATGATGTATATATTTTCTTATTTTAATAAAAATGATTAAGGTTTTTTGATTTAAACACAAATCAATATTTCATATCCTTGTATGTATTTATGTATTTGGTGAGTAGGCCTAGCCCTAATAATGTACAATCAGTATCAGCCAGTTATTATGCCAAAATAAACCCCAACTGGGTGATCAGGACGATTATCCTTTACAGTTCATAAAGCTACATTATTACATATTATATTGCTATTTATTATATAGCATCATCATTGTCAGCAATTGAGCTGATATTACATCTAATATTTCCATCCTATTTAAAAATGCTGAGAAATACACACGTTTAAAAAAAATGTTGATGCTGGTTTATTTAAATTTCTGTATGTTTTTTTTTTGTTGTTTTTTTTTTTCAATTGGTTGATGGCTTTGTTGATCCTTGTTAATTGCTTTGACAATATTGAACTTAGATGGCTATTTAATTTTCCTGCCAAAAAACATATTTATTCCTTCATTCCTTCATTTCCTATTCAGATGAATCCCAGAATCATATATGATGTAACATAAGATGTATGTTTTTACAGGATGGAGGTCAGAGAGCTGGGGCTGACCGTAGTGATTGACAGCAGGAAGTGCCCTCTGCCCTCTGTGTTCTATAAATCACTGCTCATGGTTCAGGTGAGGATCTGCCACCACCACCAACATCAATGCAAACCTGTCCATTAGATGCCAGTCAAGAGTGCAACTGTAGTCACACACTATTCCATTTGTCTGGTGTGTGCATGTGTTATACAGGAGCAGGCCCTTCATGCAGTGCACACTATCTTGATGCTTGTTGATAAAGATGCAAATCCTCGACCAGAAAAACATCTTGGTCTACAGGTAATTAACACTCCCAAACACACTCGTTTGCCCAGCAATTACACCACCATCGAAACCAGATATACACAGCTTCAGCTCCAGGTGTAGATCTGGGGGTTTAGACTATTATCATATTAGTTACCGGATCTCCTTTGGCATTTTATAAGTGCACGATCATTTCTTTCAGATAGATGTTGTGACGTCATTGAAAAGTCTTCATAAGACGGTTGATGGACAGCAGTTGACCTCTGACCTTGGCGGAAGCTTCCCTTACAGTCATGAAGAGTGGCTACAGTTTCACCAGGTTAGGAGAAGAGCAGTCACAAAAACACCAAGTAATGCCCTTCCGAAAGATTTCTTTAGTCTTTCAGTGAATAATGGCACACTTGACGTCTAAACAGATTTAAAATGTAGAATTTCTAATGTGTGTTTTGCATATGTGTCTTTCAGAAACTTTCTCTCTTTCAACTCGACCTACAAGCAGCATCTTCATTACTGCAGACTGCGATCAGAAGACTTGATGTTAAAAAAACAGACACCGCAAAGGTAATTTTTGGATGCTAATTTCAGAAAATCTCCAGGAATACAGTACACATGTGCATGTTTTTTAACATTAAAGCTAGAGCTGCACAGATATTTAAATTTGAACTGATACGATAAGCCAGTAATTATTTTCAAATTGTGTCAGAAAACGGAGACATGTCAAATTCAATGCAATTTTGTTTAAATGAAAGAAAAATCACTGCAATCAATATATATATTATAAACTTTAAGTGTGTGTGTTAGCAGTTCAAATGGAAACTAGGAGCATGCAAAATGAAACATCCAATATAGCCAATATCAATAAATTAAAAAAGCAAACATTCTCTAAAATCAGTGGTTATAGTACAGTTATATTGCACATCGCTATTTAAAGGCACATTGGCATGTTTTTACATTAGATATGTTCAGGAAATGATTACATAACAAAATGATTATAATTGAAAGTAGTATCAAAAAAGATTTCTCACATTTTTCTGCTCATGATGATGATTATAATAATAATATATATAATTTTGTAATTGCAAAAATTGCTAACTTCATTTTAAACAAATGCAAAATATAATAGCTCATTTATTTAAGTTGACCTCCTGAGGAACGGTGCCCCCAAACTAACTCAATCAATTGTTCAGGATGTCCAGTCCTGCATCCAGGAGCAGAGGAGCTCCATGAAGATGGTGCTTGAAGACACACGATTGGTCGCCCTCCAAAGAGAAGGCGGGTCTATTCTGGCCAGGATGAGGAAGGAAGAGTCTAGATTTGCTCAGTCTGAAGACGTCAGGTATTTCCCTCAGTACATCCCTTCGCGTTACATGTACAGTGCACTTGTATGTTCTGTGCAGGTGCTAAGAGCACACAACACTTCTCTGTGTCTTTTCTGTCTCCTGCAGGGACTCTCTGGAGTCTGTGACGTGTCTGTATAACCAGGTGGAAGAAGCCGTTCACACGCTAGTGATGAAATCCAACCAGTCACTGCAACACCTGGAACATGTGTTTCTGCTGAGAGAAGCTGAAGACTCACTCAGCACAGTATGCATTACATCCCGTCATGACAGATAATAAGCACAGCCCACAGAAAGTGTTTCAGCACTGAAAATAACACAAGACAAACATTGTGCTGCAGGGAACAATCAGACAATGTTCAACGGGCAGACAGTCTCACATAACATCATCGTGCTAAACAAAGCGATCGAAATTTCTCAGCTCTTGTAAGAGAATGTTTTACTGAAAAGACCGGATATGACCAACATGAAGTTTCATAAAATTCAGGCTTGCTGGTCTAGATGATGGACAGACATGCTGTTGTGAGCAAGTTATGAAGAAATGTTGAGATGCGACAGCATTTGTGGCCCAATTTACCACGGAAAATAACTTTGGCTCTTAGTTAAAAAACATAGTGTAAAGGCACTAATAATGAAAGTCACTTAATGTTAAAATGCACCATTCAAACAGATATCAGTAAGACTTAAAATTATGTTATATCCAACCATGTTAAGATCTACTCATTGACATTATATCTGTTATGCTTAACTAGATACTGTGTATTAACTAGATAAAAAAAAACTCTTAAAATGCATAGTCCCCTTTGCTTGTATTTGTAAGTTACCTTATTTTATTTAATTTTTTTTTTGGGGGGGGGGGGGTAATAATTTTTAATAAGGTCCCTTTTGTTCATTTTAGTTCATGCATTACAGCAACAGATGATGCAAAAATGAACATTTCTAAAAATGTGCTCACCTTCAGGCCATCCAAGATGTAGATGAGTTTGTTTCTTCATCAGATTTGGAGAAATGTAGCACTGCATCAGTATCTCATCAATGGATGCTATGCAGTGAATGGGTGCCGTCAGAATGAGAGTCCAAACTGCTGATAAAAACATCACAATAATCCACAGCAATTAATATCTGGAGGAGCGAGTCCTCTATCCATAACTTTCTCCATTGAAAAAGTAATTTTGTCTAAATGAGGAAAGAAATATGCAGAGATCAAGCACTGTCTACAGGCCAAAACAGCCCAAAGTAAATATGTAGGTGGATTTTGATGTGACAGACAACAGACGGATGGGCTTTTTCACTGGAGGAGGTGCCATTGAACTGTGAACTGTCCATAATGTTAACAAATGGAAACTTACTGTAAAGTGTTACCGTCATTTAATGTAAACTAAGGGAAGAGTGAAAACAGTTTTGAGTGATGATGTAGCACTGATGTCTTCTAAGAGGTCTGAAGTGTCTTCTGTGAGCATAAACACCATCAGTTCAGCTCTTTTGATTCTTGTGTGTAGTTAATTGTTGCTTATGTTGTTCACAGATCCAAAAATGGTGTGATGCAGAAGAACAGTCATGGCAGAAAGACAAAGATGACACAGAGAAAACTCTGCTGAAGATTGAGCAGAGACTACAAGACGTTCAGTCTGTTCTTATACGTGCAAAGGTAACGAATCCTAGAGACATTTACACAAATATAAAGACTAGATGTGATATGAGTCCCTGAAGATTTCTGTGAACTGCTGAGAAATTCCAGAGTTGAAGAGGTTGGAGTATGGTACAGGAAAATGCTTTCTTAAATAATAATAATAATAATGAGGTGAAGGTTTTCAGACATCTTTCGGACATTGAGTAATGTGTGCAATTTCTTTTTTTTCTAGGAGAAAAAAGAAAAAGGGATGTCGTTGATAAAGGAAGTGGAGAGGAAAAGCAAAGGAACGCACTATCCTGAAACTGAGGCTTTTCGTTGTAAAACCATCACTTTCAAAACCAACATGACCGGGTTTCTCTTGAAAGCTGAGGAGCGTAAATCCGAGCTGGAGATGTCTGTCGATCTCTGTCGTTTCTGTGAAGAGGTGCGTCGACAAACATGGACATTTAACACATTTTACTTCTGCAGTGTGGTGCATTTATTTGTGAAACGAGGGAATTACTGAAAGACGGAGTAATTAGCAAGGGTTCCCACAGTCCTGAAAACCTGGCAATATCAGAGAGTTTTAAACTGTGTTCTCCAGGCCTTAAATAATAGGAGAAGTCTTAAAACTAATTCATTTGTAGTTAATAAACACATTTCTAATTGTGCAGAGCAGTAACATATTTAATTCATAAGATATTGCTCTTGTGGAAAATAAAACTTGCTCGCAAACCCTTGTGAGTTATTTGTGCATTAATTATTTTCAGTGAATCAGGATTCATGAATGATTTGTAAATTAATCAGTCTGAATGAGATATAATTTTATTTAAATTCTTGTGCAGTTATCACAAACAACACGAAAACTAATGGGAAAGGTCATTGCAAATTATTAATCAACAATTGTGGGAACCCTGGGACCAAATAAAAGAAGAAGTGTGTATAGAAAGTTTTAATTTCATGTTGACTTTACAGAGTGAAAATAACAATTTAACCAATCGTAAAAAAAAAACCCAAAAAAACAGTTAAGAGTTTGTATTCAATAGACTTAAAGGGCAACTTTCTTAAAATTGTGAATGACAAAATCATAATCATAAGATAGAAAGTGTGACGTGGCTCAAACCAGTCGAGAAGAATAACAGCTCATTAATTAGTTATGAGTAATCTAATCTTTGGTTCTGCGTCCATTACATTTTAAAGAAACAGAAAATAATCAAATTAAGTGCCTCTTATTTGTAAAGTATTTAATTAACTGGAATATCCAAAAATGTAATATTTATTATATATTTAAGATTAAATTAATTAGTCATTACCACATGATTACATAATATAGTCTAAATAAATTACATTCCAAAACAAATAAATTTATCTACACTATGATGCTGCGAATTACATTTATTTTTAGCCTTTATTTTGATAGAACAGTTGTTAGACAGAAAGTGAAGTTCATGAGAAAGAGGGCGTGTCTAAAATAACTCTTATTATTATTAATATTTTAAAATGTAATTTATTCCCGTGATGCAAAGTGGAATAGATGGCTACTGAAAATTCAGTTTTGATCTCAGAAATAAATTACAATTTATAATAGATTTAAAAAAAAAAAAAAATTATTTTAAACTGCAATAATATTTCTGATTTACTGTATTTTTAATCTAATAAATGCAGCCTCTGTGAGCAGAAGAGACTTCTTTCAAAATCAATACAAAATCATAACACCAAACTGCCAGCCTCTTCCATTACTATCTAATAGCCTGAAATGACTTTCATCTTTTGTTTTCCAGGCCTCGTCTCTTGTCAAAGAGTGTATGGAGTATCTAGAACACACGAAGCCTCCCATGTGTGTCTGCTTGAGTACATTGCAAGCTTTCGAGGAGCGTTTCAAAGACTTCTCGCCCCAGCACTTTCAGGACAAGAGCTCGGCGCTGCTGGAGAGGGACCTGGATGGGATTTGGATGTTGAAAGCGGTCTGGGCTCAATGCCGAGACATCAGACAGCGGCTCACAGAGATACTGCAGGCCTCTTCTAGAAATCAAAAGCCTCTGGGATCGCCACAAAAGAACAGTGTGGCGGCGAAACCCGATGAGGCCCACTTTAAAGGTCCGACCCTGAGCGTAATTACAACTAGCCCTGGAGAAAATAAAGGAGACCCCCAAACAAACCCTGCTGGGGGTCATACCGAGACTCGAAATAGTCCCGCTGGACAAGGTGATAATGAAACCGTGACGCATTTCGACCTTCACTGTGAGCCTGTGAGGACAGAAACATCTCCGTCGGCAAACTCTGAGCCGATAACGACTGAAGAACTGCATGTTCAGGGTCTTCAACACTCATTCAAGCTCAAAGATGAAGGAAAAGTCTCCACATCTCACAAATGCCATCAGATGTACTCTCACAGCGACAGTGATCTTAGAAAGTCAGGCCGGGTCAGTGAGTTCAACAGTCCACATTATAAAGCCCTGGTCCGCTCACACAGTGAAGACTCGTGTTTGCGATTCACCAGTGATCATGTTTCTATGTGGAAATCCAATGCTCCAGTTAAACACAAAGCCCAGACATGTGCAGCTTCCTGTCTAGAGAGTGACTCAAGCAGAGCATCATGGGATGGACAGAGCCACCAGGACAGCTTCTGTTCCAGCTCGTCTGGACTGAGCCAAGGCGACGTCAATGAGAAGTTCAGCAGTGACACCGGATCTGACCACCAGAGCTTGATTTCACTGGCAACACAATCAGATACTGTGGTCAGAACACAGGACGAGTCCATCTGCAGGCCGGACTGTGTGCTGGACCACAGCTACACTGAACTGTGAGTCAAACACAACATATATCCCATGCAACGTTATTTTAATGGGTTGCATTTAACTTAAGAAACCTAAGTAGATCATGCAACTATTAGCACTAATAGTTTTTATAATCAACTTCTGCTCACAATGCTTTGGAGAAATGAGACAGACAAGAGCAGTCAGGATGTGACGGAACGTATCATTATTTGTATCCATCAAGTTCCAAATTCAAAGAAAATTATCAACTTTAATTAGAACCTTTAATTTTAACCTAAAATGTAGTTTACATAACAAATTCAAAATGTAATATATTAATATCATTAAAATAAAACCAAACATTATTTCATAAAAAAGTTTAAATTAATTAAGTTGCAAAATAAAAATAATCTAATTTTTGATATTATTAAAAAATTAAATATTTTAATACTATGACAAAACAGCATTCAATTAAACATTAAATATGATAATATCCAAAAAATATAGTTTTCATTCCAAATTAAACAATCATTACCAAGTGATTATTTAGTATATTTCTTATATTAATAAAATAAAATCGTTTTAACATTATAATTAAACAATATTTAATTACATATTTTTATATGATATTATCCCAAAAAATAGAGATCTTATTATAAATTCTAAATACAATAATTATTATGATATATTTTTTGAATATTATTAAAATAAAAGTTTCAATATTACATAATATTATTTCTATCACAAATAACTAGATATATGTGATTTATTCCATTACTGTAATGCAAGATATACTCAGCTCATATATTATACTTGTCCACCTCGTTTATTGCATAAAAACATGTACATGCATTGAGTTTGACATTAGATCTGTTTTTCTACTGTACAGCATTCTGACACGTCTTAAACTGAATTGCACAAATGTGTCCAGGCACTATAATGTTGTCAGATTTTTAAATATTTTCCGTCCATTTATCTGTTTGTCTGCTATGTATTTGAAATTGTAAATGATGTCATTATTGTGGAAGAGAACAGGGACCATGTCAGAAAGCAGCAGTGAGAGATGCGTTATGTTTTTGTTGGGACAGTAAGCTCCAGCGCATCATGAAGGAGCTGCTCCAGACGGAGAGAGAGTATGTGAGAGCGCTGGGGTACGTGGTGGAGAACTACATGCCGGAGCTGGAGCGTCCCGACGTGCCTCAGGACCTGCGCGGACAGAGAGGAAGCATCTTTGGGAACCTGGAGAAGCTGCGGGACTTTCACCAGCATCACTTCCTTCAGGAGCTGGAGCTGTGTCTGAAGGAGCCCTTCTGTGTCGGACGCTGCTTCCTGAAACATGTGAGCGCTCCGAGCAGGACACAAGTTAAAACTGCACAGAGTTTCACAGTTTCAAAGCTCCACACAGAACTTTTTATTTGATAGAAACCCATTAATGCAGCTTTAACAAACCCAGAAACTAATACATTTTAATAAAACTCAAAAACAATACCAAAATGATAAGACACCGTTTATATTTTGTATAGTAAATTAAGCCTAGATATCTGTCATTTTTTTTGGGCATCATAAATTTAGAAACAATAATATTTGTTTTTCATTATTTGAAAGACAATTTCAATTTTTTTGCTAAATTATATATTTATATATATATATAAAAAAACTTATTTTTATAGCTGAGCAAAAAAGAAAAAGAAAAAATACATTGCAAGGTACTTACTGTAAAGTCTGTTTTATTTGTAATGCGTAAACAAACAAACAAAAAAGTAAAATTATTAGAATTTGAGGGGAAAATGTGTTGTCAAATTCCTGCTCTATTTTCTTATAATTTTAACAAAGAGTACTTTAATGAAAAAACTAAACAAAACAAAAAACAAAACTGATACATTAACGTCAAATTGCATGAATATTACGATAGATGTTACACACAAAAAAAAAAAAAAAAAAAAAAAAAAAAATATATATATATATATATATATATATATATATATATATATATATATATATATATATATATATATATATATATATTTTTTTTTTTTTTTTTTTTAAAAACAATACTTAAGAAACATGCTTGAAAATGTTTGGCAAAAAAAAAAAACGGATATATTATTTAAATTGAACAATGAATATTAAAATAAATATATATATTTAAAGAAGTAAAATACCTGGATGCTTTAGAGAATTTGAGGCACAATGTCTTAAAAATATTAAATATATATTACTTTAATGCACATTTTCAATGCACATTTAAAAAAAACTGTAAAGCAAAAAAAAAATGTGTATATTATTCAAATTGCATGAATATTACAATGGATGTTACACAAATAAATAACAAAATCTTAAAGAACATGCTTGAAAATGTTTGGATGTTATAGAGAATGTAAAATATACTTAAAATAATTAAATATATATTACTTTAATGTACATTTTCATTACTGTGATCAAAACTGACATTATTTCAATGCATGAATATTACAATGAATATATATTCTGTATATATCTGAAATGAAATTGGATGCATTACAGAATTTAAGGGAGAATGTGTTTGTTATCAAAATGTTATATATTTATAGAAAGAGACAAAAAGCCCTTGTTTGCATCATTGATTCTAACACTGTATCTCTCAAATTCAGAAAGAAAACTTTGGTCTGTACGCATTATACAGCAAGAACAAGCCTCACTCTGAGAGACTGCTCATCGATCACGGGAGAGACTTCTTCAAGGTCAGATCTTCCTCCAGAAATGTGATGCTTGAAGCTCATTTCATTAGTATTCAGATGAAATATGCATGTTTAGTCAGATATTTAGTCAAATGTACAGTTTCAACATAACACATAAATACTTTTTACATGGCACAACTTTAGAAATATAAAACAATTCAATTAGTAAAATAATTAAATTTGAAAATAATATATACAGTATATAAAAATAAATATTAGATCAACTTAAAAAAACATAAAAAAATTTAAATGTTGTCTTAAATTACTACAATTACTAAAACTAATTTAGCTTTGTAAATTAAAGCCAAACAGAAATCTATTTTTTAATATAGGAATAAAAGGAATACAAAGGACAAAAGCATATAAAACATTAGTAATTCAGTGGCATAACGATACTCTCATTTATTAATAAATGATGGTGAAACTTTGCCAGAGAAAGGCATTTTTAACGACAAATGTATTTTGAAATGAAATCCCAAACATGTTATTTATTACGAATACAATGAATTCAATATTCTTTGACCCCTAACAAAAGCATCTAATGTATTATGCACTTAAAGGATCTCTATCCAGCTCCTTTCTGTTCATTCCTGTGAAATAATAGGGAAACATTTCCCCCAGAAAAGATCAGGAAACAAGATTATGAAAGAGTTTATCTGGTAATGCCATATGTCACACATCTAAAAAAAATACATAAATAAAGTAATGAACAAACAGGAGCTGGAACGTCGGCTGCTTTGGGAAATTTCGAGGTCATTCTCTTGGAAATAAACCCATCTCCTCAGGATACAGCTTTCATTGGTCAGAAGTTTGATTTTGCTTGAAATGTGTGGCATGATGATTTGCATATTTCAGAATATTTTCCATTGGTGCATTTCCAAACAGGACACACCTATAACAAATATTCAGTGACTTTGCAAAACAAAAAAGAAAAAAAAGAAGTCACAATATTTTTATTTCCTAAAGCAAACAAGATGATACATAAAATATCCTCTTTTACAGTCAGCATGTGCTGAATCAGTTTAAAGTGTGTGATACTTCCGATGCTTTATTAATTGTAGTGATCTGATGTGAATTGCAGCGGAAGCAGCAGCTGCTGGGTGATAAGATGGATCTGTCCTCGTATCTGCTGAAGCCCGTGCAGCGCATCAGTAAATACGGTCTGCTGCTGCAGGACATGCTGTGTGAGTGTGAGAGCGGCGCACACACAGGACACGAGCGGCTGGAGATACAGACCGCGCTGAACATCATCCAGCTCCAGCTGCGACACGGAAACGACCTGCTCGCCATGGACGACATCCAGGACTGTGACGTGAGCGCTGTCTTTAACTAAAACTCACAGCATCTTCAGTCAGTCATGTAACGCTCAAATAAAGTCAAATAAAATATTAGATAAAAACTAAAATTGTAAAAATTAGAAATGTTGCTTTAAGTACTAAATTTTCAATTTTAAGATACTAAACTAATATAAAAATATGGTAAATTTTAGTAATTACTAAATACTTATAACATTACTGAAGTAATTAATTGATTTTGATACATTTTTAAGTACCTCGTGCAAATAAAATAATATTAATAATAAAATAAAGTTGGTACATATAATTGTCTCTTTGGACCATTATTTATTAATCTTTACACTCAGTACCTGAAGAATCAGTTTAGAGCTTTTTAAGTGTAATGCTTCTGATTATTTTCCTCAAAATGGGCTTATTAATTCAAGTAATATAATCTATAAACTATAACATTTTCAGTAATTAAAATAAAGCAGAAATAAAGTAAAAAATGTATATTAGATGAAAAAATTAAACTTAAGAAAATAACTATTTTAAATAATGCCTTGGAAACTATATGAGATAAAGTGCTAAAATTAATTTACTCATTTCAGAATATTAAACTAATATAAAAATATAAATGAAGTAATTTATAAATATAAAATAAAGTTAAATATATGTATATATATATATATATATATATATATATATATATATATATATATATATATATATATATATTAAATTAAGGATAACTTACTAAAACTTAAATAAAATTAAATATCAAAATATGTATTTAAAACATATTCCTTACAATATTAAACAGTGCTACACTGTAAAAAAATAAAAAATAAAATAAAAAAAAAATATATATATATATATATATATATATATATAGTACTATACATTGAAGTACTATACATATCAAGATCATTTTATACTCTACCAGTCAAAAGTTTGGAATGGTTCATTTTTTTATTTTTTTGACAGAAGTCTCTTCTGCTCTCCAAGGCTGCATTTATTTGATTAAGTAAATAAATAAATACAGAAATAACAGTATTTTTTTTTACTGTTTCTTACTTTTTTATTATTATTATTAAATTATGATCAAGTTAAATCAAATCCAGTCATTTTAAAAATGTCATATGAGCATGAATATTTTTTGTGAAAATTAGACACGTTGAATAGAAAGTTCAAAAGAACAGCATTTACTTAAAAAAGAAAAAGCATTATAAATGTCTTCATTTTGATCAATTGATTGCATCCTTGATTAATAAAAGTTTTTTTTTAAATCTTCCTTAGGATCATGAAGACTAGGGTAATGATGCTGAAAATTCAGCTTTGATCACAGAAATAAATTACATTTCACTATATATTCACAAGGAACACAGTTATTTTAAATTGTAATAATATTTTGCAATATTACTGCTTTTATTTCTCATCAAATAAATGCAGCCTTGGTGAGCAGAAGAGACTTCTTCCAAAACAATCATAATTATGCCAAACTTAGGTTTTGAAGGTGAATGCAAGTGTCTTGCTATAAACTTGATGAGACTTTTAACTGTTATTAAAAGATAAAAATAATATGAATGCAACAGTAGTCATTTAGTATAAAAGTTTCTGCCGAATGCATTAATGTAGGCCTGATTTGGTGGTCAAATTCAGCTCACTCCTCATTTGCGTGAGATTGATTACGTGTGGTTTTGTTCGGGTGAGTGCAGGTGAATCTGAAGGAACAGGGCCAGCTGATCCGTCAGGACGAGTTCATGTTGACCTTCAGGAAGAAGAAATGCTACCGTCACGTCTTTCTCTTCCAAGATCTCATACTCTTCAGTAAGACACGCAGAACAGACGTCGGGAATGACACGTACATCTACAAACAATCCTTCAAGGTAAACCACGACATGACGAATCACTGGACAGCTCAAAATAGAGACGGCTTTCCCTTTAGCTTTCTGTGCTCTCGCAGACGTCAGACATCGGTATGACCCATAACTCTGGTGACAGCGGGCTGTGTTTTGAGATCTGGTTTCGAAGGAGGAAGTCTCAGGACACGTACGTCCTTCAGGCACCGAGTCGAGAAGTGAAGGAGAACTGGACCAGAGACCTGGAGAGGATCCTGTGGGAACAAGCCGTCCTCAACAGAGGTGTGATATCATATTAGCTTTTGTCTTGATTAATATGAATTATGATTATAGTGAGTTGCACCGGTGTGAATCTGTCATCATATACTCTCCCTAAAGTAGTGCTAACACTTTTGAATTCTATTCACTATCAGCTAGTTGCTGATAAGCATGCATATAACTAGCAAATTGGCTATTTATTAGAACTTATGAACCACATATTAATGCCTTATTTTGCATGAGCGTAATCGTGATGCCTTATTCCTACCAATACCTAAAGATAACCACTATAAGAACGATCTTCCTAGCTATCAATATGCAGTAATTATGAGCTTATTGCATGCAGGGAGACTCTTAATAGTGAACGTGTGTTTCCTAATCTACAGCGTTGAACACAGAAGAAGATATTTTGAAGTCCCCATTGACTTCAATAGGATTTTTTCCTGTAATATGGGGGCAAATTGGGACCAACACCTGCTTGGAAACCAACATTCTTCAAAATATGTTGAAAACACACATTTTGAAAACAAATTAGTTTGACCTGTTATTAGATTTGATCTCTTATTCTCTGAAAATAAAAAAAAGAAATTGCTGGATTTTTGCAAATCAATCCTCTTCAAGTGCAAGTTAAACAAACGAATCCCAAACTGAGATTTAAATCATCAGAAAGGATTGAAGTTAAACTACTGTAGGTTTACTGTAAAGCCTTGATTTTATGCAATTATTGCTGCAACACACTCGTTATCTTGGGTTCTTTTACCTCATGTGTGATTGTGAAATTAAAACCATAAAACCTCAGTGAGAGCCAGAAATGTGAATGTCCAAGAGTTTATGCAGAACTGCTGAAATGTGCTCTTTTATGTTGAGGAATGTGGTAAGGAGTGAAAGGGGAAATGATGAATGACCGAAGCTCACCAGTCCACAGCTGCATGCATTTATTCCTCGATCCCTCCCACCCCTCACGGCCTCCGCACACATTTCCCGATAACAGTCCTCCCATTTGATGTGTCCCATGGATGTTTAACAGCTGTACTTTTCTTTAGAATCGGTTGCACTGTTGTAGATGTGTGTATTCAAGAACAATAGAAACTTGCTATGAGTGATTGCTTACACACCTTATGAACTAACATTTCAGCAGTTCCACTGTAATTCAGACCAACATTTTATTCGGAAAACACGTGCATTGATCTTAACCAGTTGATGAATAAAATAGTGCTGTTCTGTGCTGAAGCCATCATCATAAGATAATCACAAAACATACAGAATTCATCAAATCCATCAATAATACTTCCTGATGTTTGTGCTGTGACTTTTTGAGGTTTTTTTATGTTCTTGAAAAAATACTCTTTTGCTCACCAAGGCTGCATTTGATTAAAGTAAAAAGACAAATATTTTTATACAACACCTTTAATTTATTAAATTTTTTCTCTTTTTTTTTTTTCTAAAAAGAGTATGCCAGACCTACATTTCACTGCTTGTTGTATGTCATATACCAATAACATGACAAATAAAATCTTGAATCTTGAAATATTGTAAAATATTATTAGTTTAATAAAATGTAATTTATTTCTGTGATGCGCAGCTGAATTTTCAGCATCCTTCCTCCAGTCTTCAGTGTCACATGATCCTTCAGATTTGCTGAAACATGCCATATGTTCAAGATTATTTAATGAATAGAGATTTTTAAAAGAACAGCATTCATTTGAAATATTGCATCAAGCAGTAGTTTGTTATCATGATAAACTAACATGATATATCTTTAAAAATTGTGAGTTTTGCGTTTTAAACAATGTATTAACACATATATGGGAATATATACACTGAACAAAATTATGAACGCAAAACTTTTGTTTTTGCCCCCATTTTCCATGAGGTGAACTCAAAAGATGTAAGACTTTTTCAATGTACACAAAAGGGCTGTTTCTCTCAATTATTGTTGACAAATCTGTCTAAATCTGTGTTAGTGAGCACTTCTCCTTTGCTGAGATAATCCATCCACCTCACAGGTGTGGCATATCAAGATCTGATTAAACAGCATGATTATTGCACAGATGTGCATTAGGCTGGCCACAATAAAAGGCCACTCTAAAATGTGCAGTAACTTGGCAAAGGAGAAGTGCTCACGAACACAGATTTAGACAGATTTGTGAACAATATTAGAGAGAAATAGGCCTTTTGGGGGTGGATGAGGAGATACCCCCTGACTATGTAATGAATTATTATTATTATTAATTATTTTGTGTAAATAGAAAATGTCTTAAAACCTTGAGTTCAGCTCATGAAAAATGGGTGCAAAAACAAAAGTGTTGCATTTATGATTTTTCTTTTTCAGTGTAATAACCCCCAGATTGTGTGTCTGCTGATCTTCACACAGAGATCCGTATGCAGGAGAGGGTGTTCATGGGAATCGGACATAAACCCTTCATGGATATTCAGCCCAGTGAGATGGCCATCAACGACCGAGCCATCAACTGCGCTCCAACAGGACGAGGTGAAGCATTAAATTAAAAAGCGATTAAAAAGCGATTAAACGCTGGGGATCCTGAGAAGTCGATCTTATTTAACTCTGTATGAAACTGTAGGTGGGATTCCTGTCCTCCGGTTGAATTCTGTCGGATCGGCCAGCTGTACATCGTCCTCTGGAAGCCAGTCGTCCTCTTGCTCTGGCTGGGGATCCACGTCTCCTGTGGGTCATCTGATCGCTCCTAGAGGAGGAGATGTTGTCCGGTACGTCCACGGGATCCTGGAGGAAGATGATTTAGTCCAGGAGACTGTAAACCAGAGTGCACTGGGTATGTCCTTCTTGACATTGACTATTTTGACAATGTCTGATTTGAAAGTTGTGGTCAATAGAAATGCATTTTAAAATGTACATTATATCCAAAAACACATTCTTATTCTTATTTTGAATGTTTAATCAGAACATGTTATTAAAAAAAATACAAAATGTAATCATTCAAATCGATCTGATCACTTGCTTTTGACATCACTGAACCATCTTATTATACATCCTCTCCAAATGCACTGCAATAAATAAATAGCCTTTATTTTAAAATCTCTTTCTTACTCAGTATTTTTGTCTTCCAGCATAAATATCGAAACATTCTTGAATCAGATACAGAAGCAAAATGAAAGTCTTGTTTTATTAAAAAACATATATAAGTAAAGTTATTTAATAAACATCTGCCAGTGGGTTTATTTACATACTTGTGTTTCAGTGGAGAGTTCGGTGTCCTCAGGAGAAAGTGTTAGTTGCTTCAGCAGTTCTGGACACAGCTGCTCGTCTGTGATTGGTGGAGACTGTGACCACGCCCCATCTGAGGTGACAAAGCCATTTGCCCCAAAAACCGAAAGCAACGTTAAACCCACTAACCTACCCGGGGACCAGCCATGTTGTAAAGTACGGCCTACAAATTCATCTGTTTTGTTAATATCTATAAAAATTCAACATTGTACATTACCATTTAAGCTATTTGCTGTTTTGCAGCTTGGTTGAGATTTGGAATATTCTGCATATTTATATTTTCATTCACTCTTTGTTCTTTACAGGTTCAAGGGACAAGCATCGTGGGAAAGTCAACTGAAGTATAGCACATCATTTGTATTTATACAGTAATAACGTCATGCTTCTTATGTTATCATACCTATGGGACATTATCAGTCCTTTGAAACTCTAAAATAAAGTTTATTTTATTTATTTATTTCAGTGTGTGTGTGTAACATTAGTTCATGGAACTAACTTTTAAATCTCAAACCTGCAGACTCTTTTGTTTCTTTGTTGTTGTTGTTGTTTTTTGCTTGTATTTCTGTAATAATTAGCCTTTTTGCACAGGTCATAAAACACAAACCGATGTGTAATCTTTTAATAAAACTGATTTGATAAAATAAACAACTGAAGAATTGTCCATAAAATAATTTAATTTTCAGTGCAATGATTCAAAATGAAATGCTTTTAAAAAAGAAGTGAACTTATTCTGTCAACTTTGAATGTAAGAGAAGTTGTTTACAGTGGCGATTCTAGACTTTTTTAATAGGGGTGGCCTTAGTGGAGCACTGATTAATTCAAGGGTGGCATCATAAAATCATGCATCGAACACCATACTCATAAATTGAAGGACAAAGGCTGTACTCTTACATTACATTTATTTTTATTTGAATAAAATCAAATATAAATAAACAAACATCTCAAACATAAAAATACACCTTCAAGACTTTTTGTTTTTTACAATAACAACTCAAACATAATATCTTTGGCCATCTATTTCTATAGCTGTTAATATCCAAAATCCAAGTTCTCAGCTATATACTATTTATTCATGGAACAATGAATTACAATTTGTTTGCCCATCTATATATTGTTGTTAAAACAACTGAATGCGCCGATTTTTGTGTGAGCTGGCGAAAACCTTGATAAAGTCATCCATATTTAAAGCTTTTGCTCTCCTGGATTCAATACTTAACACACCTAAGTGGCTAAGCCTACCATCAACCATGGTGGTCCTTAAGTGTGTCTTTATTAGCTTCAGGGCTGAGAAGCTCCGTTCACAGCCAGCAGTACTCACTGGGATGGCTGTGGCAACCTTGCAAAGCCTAAAGAGGTCAGGGAACACCTCTTTATAGGGTTCCAAAAATACAGTGAAGTCTGTAACACTTCCCAATTGTACTGCCCCACTGTCCATCTTTCTCTTTACAACCCTTCTGGCCTGATGCAGCTCATGGGTCAAATCCTCTTGATCACTGCCATACAAATCACCTAATTGTAAGACTTGAACCTTGTCTAGGAATGTACAGCTTTGAGGGTTCAGTGCCTGTATCCCATTCATGAGTACACAGTTTGACTTTGAAAACCTTCTGTCCATCTCACTCATGATGCAATCTAGGATTGGGTACAGTAACCTTTGCCTAAATGAGTTTTTGTCCTCATCACCCCTGCGTAGGCCTATAGTACAAGTTATATGAGACCCACCCAGTTTTGAGCTTACTCTCTGTTCTCTCTTTTTTGTGACATTTTCAACTGCTACATTACACAGCTTGGCTGTATCAGATATTTCTTGCCACAAATCATGTGCAAATGTCTCGTTCCTGTACTCCTGAAATGTAGCATGAAGTGATTCAATCAAATCAACTGCTATGGCTAAGTCAAGTGAGGGGGCCTGTAGCAGGTCAGAGAGTCGCTTTGTGGTTCCAAGGAGTTTTTGGAAAGTTGTCAGTAAGGCTATGAATGTAAGGTCAATCTGTGCTAATAAACCTCGAGCATCAACAGATCTGTCCCCATTGTCCTCTGAACTGATCTGCTCAAGAACATGCAGGACGGCTGGTAATCTATCCAATAAGTTCCTGCAAGCCACTGCTCTACACGCCCATCGTGTATCACTCAGTTTTTGCAACTCTCTGCATTGGCCACCATACATATCTTTTTGAACCTCCATCCATTTTTGATGTACATAGGACCCGGTCATATACACATAGAGTCTTTGGAGGAGGGTGAAGAAACAATCTACCTCTGCCACTGACTTCACTGTGTCCACTAAGACTAGATTCAGGCAGTGGGCATTACAGTGGACATAAAATGCCTGTTTAGCCTCTGCCTGAATTCTGGCTGCCACACCCGAGTGTTTCCCACTCATCACAGCTGCTCCATCATAGCCTTGCCCAATCAGGTTCTCCTTGTAATTGAGCCCATATTTTTCAAGGCATTGTATGATTTTATCACTAAGTCCCTTAGCATCCAAATCCTGAGCATGCTGAAAATCAAGGAAACTTTCATGTATAGCCCCACTGTAGTAATACCTCACTACCAACGACAGTTGCTCCTTTTTCTGGAGGTCTTTGCTTTCATCTGCAATTACTGAGAAAACCTCACTCTCCTTCACCTCCTTTACAATGTCATCCCTCACCATGTTTGCAAGACACTCCAGAATTTCATTCTGTATGGTTCCAGATGTGTACTTTGCATTCCCCTTTTCCCTCATTTTCTCACTTATAAGGGCATCATGATTAGCAATCACAGTTAGAGTTTCTATGAAATTCCCCCTATTGTCAGAGTCCTCTGACTCCCGGTGGCCCCTCTGAGCCTGCTTCTGAGTTGCTGTTAACAACAGAACCTCTGCAATTGTTTTTATGTATCTCCTGTTCTCCTCAACTTTTCTTTTGTACTCTTGATCGATTAAATCCATTAACCCAGAATCAGACAGCATACGATTCTTATATTCTCTCCAAGCAAACATTGCATTAACGTGACTGTCAGACCGGTCATGCAATGTAAGGCCTCCATCTTTATACAGCGCTTTCTTCCAATGTGAAAAACCTGCCTGGGACGTAAATACTGATTCTGACGCTGAAGGGAGTGAGAAATGTCTACATGCATAACAGTAAGCTGAATCTTTGCTAACAGAGTACTCTAACCAAGAATACTTGCTGTACCACTGCGGGTTGAATGCCCTTCTTTTCTGACCTTGTGTGGTCTTGGGAAACATCCTCAGCACAGGTTGAGTTGGATCTGCTGCCCTTGATTGGGAGATATCTGGAAAGAACAAAAGTAATTCAGCAAATCATACAAACATGTTTTTTCTATATATATTTTAACCAGGATAAAACATACAGTACACACCATGAGGTCCAGGGGTTGGGTTTGTAGCTGCACGTGGACAACCAGTGAGACAAGATGATGATGATGGACCTAAATTTAAATGTAAAATACATTTTGTTGTATTAACTAAAACAAGTGCAATTCAATCAGATATAGCTGAGATGTCATACCCTTATAAGGATCTGAAGTGTCTCCAGCACCCTTGTCTGAATCTGAAATAGCATTTAGAATGATTTCACTTAGATGCCTAAACATTTTTATTTTGTGTAGGCTAAATAAAAATGCTGTTAAGATTGTTTTTCCAAATACATAGCCTATTAAATCAATGATACCATAAAATCTAATTCTAGATTTTACATACCCAGGTCATCAGGTGAAGCTGCTAGCTCAGTCGCTTCACCCTGCCTGTCATCATCCTGATCTGACTCGCTAACATTATCTGAACCACTGCTGGTACTGCTAACTTCAGCTGCTCTGATCAGTTCACTGTCTTCATCAGGTTTGCTTTTCTTGCTAACGAAGAACTGTTGGATATTCTGGTTCCTTTTCATACTGCAATGAAGTCAGATTTCATTCAGAACAGTCCAACCAACCCCTAGGCTACATAAACACCAATTAAATACTTTTTTTTCCCATTTACATTATTAGTAATTATTACTTACATTATTATTAGAAATTGAAATGAAACAAACGTGGAATGGCACAATGCACAACAAAAGAATGTATTATTTACAATTAATTACACATAATTAAAGCTTAATAAAAGGCCACATCTGACCTGTGAGCTAAACTGTAACTATTTATAAAGTTTAAACGATATAGACTACTCTTTCATGTCATTACTGCATTGTTAATGTGCAAGTCGAATTCAGTGCCTGTCACTTTAAGGCCCTGATGGCCGTGAGGTTTGCTTGATTCTCACGGTTTAAACTAAATTGTTGTTGTGCATTGTGCGCATAAGGATATGTGGATGAAATTAATTATGTTTTCCATGTCGTTTGTTAAAATAAATGCTCTAAAGCCTAACAACTCGAAGAAAATCTGTCTTGGATTACAGGAGATGCTGTAAGTGTCTTGTAATGATAATTTCTATGATTTTGGCGAACACAAATAACTATCTCCAGATGTGAATGGTTGCATATCCTATTACTCAAATTCAACTAAACCCACCAGTAGGCTAGACCTTAATTTCACAGCATAGGTATGTTAGCAACACAGGGCTTGAAAACATTGACTGTATAGCCTATAGAACAAACAAAAACGAAACCTTGCGTGGAATTTATCTGGGAATATATAGCCTAAAGCCTAATTTCCTGAAGGTAAGGGCGAGCTATGGCGTGTTTAATTTGGTTAAAATATAATGTAGGCTACGTTTTTTTGCACAAAATTGCGTCTGCTAATGATAAATCTTTAAATGCTTTTTTACAAAAGTAGCCAACAGTTAATGACCTAGCAGATGTCGACTGAGTAGGCAGTAACTTACAGTAAATAAATTACCTTAACGTTACATGACGTGATTCAACAGACGTGATACTGGGCTGTGTGTGCGATTAGATATCAAGGCAGATGTGATGGGTAAATAGATATCTTTGCGTGCTAGCACAAGTAACGTAAGTACTGCTGTACACTCACATGCTAAAAAAACAATAAGCCATGTATCGTTGGTTAGCTTATGTCAAACACTTGCTACTTACATTCCTGAGTTCTGGTGTCTGACTGTCAAAGCTCCCGCGCTGATTTAAAGGCAGCAAAGTGCGTCAACAAAGGTTCCGCCTTTGACCACGTTAATGGCCAATCGTAGAGTAGGATTTTGGGGTGGCACCTGGGGTGGCCAATCGAATCTCAGGGGTGGCGTGGGCCACCCCAAGCCACCCCTCTGGCTCCGCCCCTGGTTGTTTATATTTAAATAAAAATGTAAAGATATTAGGAATTAAAGCCATATTAGGAAAAGAGATGCTAATCAAATGTAGTCACTGAATTTATTTAGAATTATGTCACAATTCTTAATATTCACTGATGTTTGTGCTGTTATTTGATTCACCGAAGTGATGTCACTTCCTGTAGAATAATGTTATTACAGGACTTGCTTTGTTAAAATTAAAGGGTTTAACAGGATTAATTATCATCCTCAAGAAAACATTCCAATTACAGACAGATAAAAAAAAAAAACTTAAGAAAGACCATTTTTCTTTGTAGACAAGACTATGGAGAAGTTTTTCATAGCAGCACTCAAAGAAATGACAAAACACACATCCACTCAAACTAGAAACAAATATTTAAAGTTTACTTCATTTTGATTAAAGATAAAAATCCTAAGCCTAATAGGCTATTATTTAAAAACGATACAATAGTGAGGTCAATATTCAGTTTAACAAGACAATATTATACTGTAAAGCAAGTGCAGAGAACGAGAGAGTGTGTATGTCAGTAGGATGCTGTCCGTGAGGTCTTTGCGCGCGCGTGGGCGTGACGCTTTGACGCGCCGCTCAAGACGCGCGTGAGTGTGAGAGCGCGCGCACACTGATTCTGACTGACTGAACACACACAGCTGGAACAGCGCAACATTACAGCACTGCATTAACATGGGTAAGCGCATTTCACAATGGGTTCATCAATGGTTTCAACTTTAAGATACTTAAGTTTGTCTTAATATTTATTTATTTTACATCACGCTAAAAAAAAAATCAATTGTGTAGTAGTTACTTAATAGATTTATTTCTACTTGTTCTGACATAAAAAAAAAAAAACTTAAAAGTGTAACCTAATGTACATATATTAAATAATATACTTGAACAAAGCCGGTTTAATTGGTGTTACCACATGCAACACATCTTTATACTTATTGATCAATTTAAATGCATTTATTATATTAAACTTTAAGGTCCTTTGTTTATTCATTTATTGTGTGGATGTTGATTTTGTCCATGCATCAATCACATTATTTAGGATGAGATGTACCTGCTGTTATTTATTAACTGTAGTTCTTCATGTCCACCCATAATAAAGCTAAAGCACTGTGTTACACTGGTTTAAGCATCTCTGGTCCGTGTGAATGGTACACTGTGGTCAGTTATACAGTTTGGTGTTATTATATGGCATGTAATGCATGCCAGGTGTGTGTCAGGTTTATATTATGAGTTATTAACTCACTATGTATTGTATACTTTCCACGGCTACACGTGAAGATTCTTTGAAGAGTCTTAGTGAACAAGGTTGTGAATGGCATGCAAATGGTATGTCTTTAGAAGTACAGACTGCTGTTTACCACGTGCGCCACTAAAAATATTTACTAAGAGTCATTATAATTAAAATAGTATGCTTGACAATAGTGACCAAACCATGAATGGAAAATGACAGAATCAAAGACTCATTATTTCTCTCTTCTGGTTATAAAAGCTGCTTTCACTTGTTTGATATTGTTTCATTCATGCAATCACTTTGTTCATTATGCGTGATCAGATTGTTTAAAAAAATATTAATGAAATATACAGTGCAGAACAGGATCGTTAAATGAAATATGGATCTAAAGTAAATTCTTAAAAATTCCACAATCCATAAAACGTACAATTCATAAAATTTGCATAAGCTAAAATGAAAACATTTAACATTTGTGCATCAAAATAAGTCCGTGACTGAATATTTCACTGTCAGACCATAATCATCTGTTTCAACATTTTTTCTAAACGCCCCATAATCCCAGATTTTCAGAGTGGTCCTCTCACTTTAATACCGACTGTACATTTGCACACAGTGATGATACACTTCTTTGCTAGTGTCTGTCTCTGTTAGATTTCTAACGTGTAAATATTTATTCGTCTCAGACTGCACTGTAAAAACTAATCTATAGGATTTACCCAATAAATGTGAGGTAACAATTTGCATCGACTTTGGTGGGGTAGATTTAATCCCATTTATTGAGTATAAACTATCTGAAGTAAAAAGCTATTAAATGCTTGCATAAATTGGGTAACAATACCTCACATTTATGTATATATTCAACAGCTACTTACTCATTAAAATAAGGTAAAAAATATCTCAGCAAAAATAAAATTTAGTTATTAAAAAGTTAAAAAGACAGTTCAGCTCATAATTTATTCATGCCGCAATGCATGATGGGAGCAATGGATGAGTTTTTATTGGCTACAACATGCTTTTTTGATGGTCACCATTGTTGTGATGCTCACGCTGATTCTTGATGTCTGTGTTTCTAAACGTAATAATTCTTTCTTTATGTAGAACTAACTTTTAAAAACATGTCATATTATGCCAAAAAATGCTGGATTCCTATCCCCCCACCACCGCTTGATTTATGTATACATTAAAGAAACCTGAACTGATGCATTCAGGTCATTCCATGACAATTAGTTCAAACAACAATCAATAGCACACATGATTGTCTTTGGGCTGGTCTGTCTGTTATCATTCTGTTAACACAGCACCACAAAGTCTAAAGTAAGCATCTGAAGGTTCAAGAACCCAACTAAAGGAAACATTGACCACTATAATGGTAACACACAAATTGTGATTTTCTAGTTTGGTGAGTCTGCTTGTTAACATCAGATGTCTTCAATAATGGTCAATCATGACCCAATTCATTTCTTAATTATCTCATTAACTTCAACTCTGCTTCAGTGTTACTTTTAACACTGCTTCAGTGTTTATATGAGTCCACACTCAATCAAAAACGCGGGCTGACGCATGCGCAATTTAAAGCAAAATAACTCACGGTTTGGGGGTATATTTTACTGCATTTTTCTATGTGATGGTTCTTACTGTTGATGAATGGGTAGCATATGTAGAATTTACCCATTACTTTAGAATTCGTTGGCTGGCTGCAATAATCATGTACATTTTATATGGTTTCCACAGATTATATTTACAACTCTCCAAAATCACTTTTTTCAGTGTGGAGTCACCCATCGAACCCGGGCAGGAGGCAAAAGTCAAGATCTACTTCACTCCCACTCAGTCTGGCCTGTGCAAACTCATAGTGGATTTTGACAGCGACAAGCTGGGCCACGTTAGAGGATACAAGAATGTTATCATCGGGAAGTGAGACCCTTCGGTGGTGGATAACAGTCTATTTTATAAAATCATCTATTTTTCCATGCACTTGTCAGTATTCACAGAGTATTAGGCAATCTTTTATATACTGTACTTTTCTAAGAATGTGAAAAGCCAAGCTGAGCAATATGCAACAATAAATGTCAAGAAATTTTGGATGTTTGGAGCCACATTGCATCGTGGGAAATATCATGCTGTAAAAACACAAGAATGAAAATGATGCATGCAAAAGTTTGATTTTATAAGCAATTTTTTATTCCAATATCTTTATATTCGTCTGTGACTTCTTCATTATAAAACAATTACGCCATTTCATTTTTAATCTGTTTTCATTTAAAGGCTATTGAAAAGTGTAAAAAGGTTATTTTCCAAAACTAAGCAGTAAATTTGACTTTCAAAAGTGACACTGTTTGTTTAAATTAATCATGCACATTTATGATTAAGCCCATTGAATGAGTGTCCACTATGAGTTTTTGGTAATGTCCAAAAACCATGACTAACTATTCTAAGGTTTCTAGGTGCTAAAATTCTGAAAGGACCCCTTTAAAAGCTTTTTTGATCTACTTCAAATGATGCCCAGAATGCTGTTATCAACATGAACACTAGAAGATTATCTCAGCACATGATTATTCATTTGCCAACACAGGAAGTCAGTCAGACAGAGTACAGTTACTGATCACACGCTCCTTTCCCAAACACTGTTTCTAGAGCTCATAAACATTTACAAACAGCATTACAGACATCTGGCAACATATTCTGGACAAGTTCCCTGTTGTTTTATAACAGATAATAAATGAACTCGTACAACTGCATTCAATCCCAGTATTTCCTAATGTAAATATAACAGAAGTAGCCTACAGCAGATGCATGAGACTGAACTGTCATGTGTATTTATGTTTTATGATTACATTTAATGAATGAACTTTGTCATTGACCCATATGTATAATTGAAGTTTGGACCGAAAATATTAATTTAATTGAAAATGTAGATGATAAGTTTGAAGTATGTCTTATGCACTCCTGTGTGTTAAATCTCAGCACAGGTGATTTTTAGTGAAATATTGTAAAACGAGATAAATGTTCGTGATCACTGGAGTTTTTTTTCTTGATAACTATTTGGAGACATAAAATCTGCAGTCAGTTTGCTCACACGGATAAGAATAATACTGTACATCATTAGAAACTGTAAAGGGTCTACTTTTATTTGTGTGCACACTCAATATTAACAAAATGTTGTTGTTCTTTTAAGAACTGTTCACTTAAAGCTTTTCTTTTTTCTTTCTTTTTTTTTTTTTTTTTTTGCAGAACCATAACTGTTCTTCTATGGCACCACTGCAAAAACATACTTTTGTTTCAATTTTTGTGGTGAATAAAACAAAATAGAAACTATTTTTATAATAAATAAATTATGTTCATCGGAAGGTTTATCATCACATTTGGGCCCCAGAAGTATAATTTTAGTTTGAAAATGAATCTGAAGATTATAGAGTTTATCCTGAGGATGGCAGTGTTGCATCATGCACAATTTACAGAAGAGCCTGATAATAAAAATAACATGAAAAAGATATCTCATCTCTGAACAGAAGACAATAAATCAAGCTTCAAAAGTATATTTTCAGACTTTATAAAATATCATCACAAAAACAGAGTTGAGCAAATAACAGCAACTATGTTTATTGTTTATACGACTCAATTTATTGTTTGCATTGCTTCCATACAGAAACATCAAAGCAGATATACAGAAGATGCATCATAAAAATCACTTTAATATCAGAAAACTGCATTTCAACTGTTTGACGAAAGCCCATTATAGAAATGTAGCTCCAAGTCTAATAAAACACACACACACACACACACACACACACACACACACACACAAAATAGCCATTTACCATCTTGTGCACAACAAATTTTTTTCATGATAAAATTTAATCAAATTACAAACACACACAAATAAAATGTGAAGGCGAACAGATCAGTAAAGTTAAACATTTCTAACACAAATAATATATTACATTTAGACCTTATCTGTTAGTGAATAAATTAATATTTCTGCCTGCAGCTAAATTCACCCTCTTCATTTCTTCTCAGTCATCAATAATCACCTCTCGTTTCTGCTGCTGTTTCATTCATCCTATTCTTCTCCTCTCCTTACGATAACCAGATGACCAAAAAATCAGGAGAGGTAGCCTTAGACGAACCTGAAGCAAAGAAAACTAACGTTTCTTTTGATAGAAGCAGCACAAACTAATGTAAAGACTCATTATGTGGGCAACTTGTGATAGGATATGGTTCATAACACCAGGACTGTTCTAGTTTTACTTTAGAACAGATTATTGTCTCTCTTCTCGTGTGCAGTCTTCAAATCGCTGCTCTCGGTTTCTTGCGGTTTCTTTCCTGCTCTTGTCTTGTTCCCCTCGTGGAGCTGATGATGATCCTCTTCATGAAAACGATGGGCCGCTTGGCACATCCTCTGCTCTTCTTCTAATGGTGGCTCATCTGATGGTCTTCAGGCTCTGTGTTCTCTTCTGATGTCTTCTTCTCCTCTCCGTTCTTCTGGTCTCTGTTGTGGACGTCTGGCTGTACCTGCAGATACGCCTGAACTCTGTGCCGCTGGGATCGGTTTTCACTGTCAATGACCTGACACTCGTACGTTCCTTCGTCTGAAGGTCTGACGCTAGACAGACGAAGTTTATGTGAGATGTTGCTGCCAACCACTTTTACCACCTAAAACAAACACAGAATATTATCATTGAACAAGAACATTTACCTATCAGAGAAAGCAAGTCCTTGTAAGTTTGTGAATTAAGGAAACCTATCATGCTTATGTGCACCAATTAAAATTAGTCCAAACTGAAGAAGGATGTTTGGAGAAACACTGAGACAGATTCTCTCTCAATGCAAAATGAATGAACATGAATATACAGACAGGTAAAAGCCCTGCAAGGCCTTTATTTTGTAAGCAATTCCACTCTTGTTTGTTGCTGTCAGTGATATGAATAATAATTAATGAGATAATTAAATTACTGCAGAATTACTAAAAATATATTTTAAAGAATAGGCAAAAGTAAATAATTTCAACAAAGTCTTAGTTTGATCAGAATGTGCTGATGTGAATTTGTTAAGAAGATCCTAATCGATGTATATATATATATATATATATATATATATATATATATATATATATATATATATATATATATATATATATGGCAATATATAAAAAAAAGTTGAATATAATTAATATTTAAACATGATAATTAAGCACTTAAATTGTCGAATTAAAACAAATTACAAAATGCAAAACTCACGCTTATTTTAGTCGCCCCGTTTGGTGTGTTTTCCTGTGAAACCACCTGTACACACACATTCGAAATTAAAATTAAGTGCTATACTGAATACATTCTTGAAAAAATCTGTCAATAAAAAAACATAGCTTGAATATTAGGTAAAATAATCACATTTATTTAGAATTATTTTTACACTTTTTAGAATAAATTTTTCAAAAAAAGTAATTAAATAAATTGTATCTGATCAAATAAAAATAGGCTTTCCTGATTGGTTGTCCATGCTGGTTGCTCCGCCCCCTCTCTGCTGTGTCTGGTGTACCACCACTGGATCTCCAAGGAGACGGAGGAGGAGCTAGCGCCTCTGAAGGAGCAGGCCATCTCCACATCATCTCCAGCCTGAGAGACCACGTCATGAGGAACCTCGGTGAAAAGAGCTGAAGAGAAACAGATTTTAAAAACTACACTTGATACTGCATTTTATGAACCATTCGTAATCCTGCTCTCTCTTATCAGCAGCTGCTTCCATGAATATCTTCACAGATACTTTCTGTTGTTTGTGTGTGTGTGTGTGTGTGTGGGGTGGGGGGGGGGGGGGGTGCATGTGTTTGTTTAAAGGGATAGTTCACCCGAAAATGAAAATTCTGTCATTAGTTATTCACCATAAAACTTTTGTTAATCTTCAAAACACAAATTACGGCATTTTTGATGAAATCCGAGAGCCTTCTGACCCTTCATAGACAGCACCACAACTCTTCTGCCTCCATTCACGTGAGTACCATGAAGCATTTTTAATAACAAACTATTATAATATCTCAATGATACTAAAATAACTTAATATGTAGTCCGGATTTAGTTTGTCTGTTTAAATGGTTCAGAAATTGTTTCCAACATGTTTAGGCTGCTTGAGCCAGAATGGCCACAAAATCATACAAATATAATTACAGAAAATAGGATATAATTAAAAATCGCAATTAATTTGAAAAGTAAGTCCCGCTGCAAACAAAGGGAATAAAATGAGGCCACTGTAAAGCCTAAACCACTTCCCTCTCTCTGTCTGTGGGAAAACAGACATCACAAATCACACATTCATAAAGATAAAGGATGACATTAATATTCTTACTGTGGAGAGAATCTGCTCAACAACTGTATGCACATTTGATTGCACTGAAAAACTGCTTGAATGCATACATGAAGTCACTCAATTAATATAATTGCTTATAAACAAAAATTGTGAAAGTACCCACCGCATATGTGCATGTCTGTGCTGCATTAGAGTCGCTCTCCCTTTCAGGAAATAAGCCGTACTTGTCTGAATTGCAGGCTTGAAAGAGACTAATGCAATTCAAGCAGAACTGAAGCACTGATCCATTAAGACTTCTTACACTCCCAGAACAGATTTCTTCTAACCCCAGGGATGGACACTGAAACAAGCCTCATCTCATCTCCTGACACCCCACACGTCTGCTGTATGCTTTCTGTCAGGCTGCATATCAGAAACATTTGTGCATTCATTTATATATCTATAATCTATCTGTACCATGTCAGTTTGTGCACTGCACTGGAAATACAATGCATTGTGTATTGTATTGCATTGTACAATATATGTGCATAGAAGTAGATAGTAATGGACATTATAAAACTGTTCTGAACCTATTAAGCAATTAAGAAACTGTTATAAAATGCAGATAAACATGGTAGATTTTTTAAATCAATATTATGTAATACTGATATTATTTGTCAAATTTTATGAATCAAATATAGCTGACGAGCAAAATTCATAGCAAAAAAAAAAATTCCTTCTTCAATTTATGCAGAAATGTTAATGCAACATTATATTACAATATTTAGATTTATTTTTCAAAATTTTAAGTAGTGAATTTTTATATCATTAACAATAACTACAGGAATCATTTGGATTAAATCATCAATAAACTGATTAACATTTTATGAAAACTTCACACAATGGTAGCCAATTTAGGATATTTAACACAAACAAAGAAACAGCAGTTGAAACTGTTTAAAGTAGAAGTAGAAAGACAAAAATGGTCTTTTCTTGCAAAATATACTCCAATAATCTTTGTTTTATAGTGCAACTGAGCCATTTTGGTCTGTACACTATATGATTTACATTGAGATTTTATCCAATCAGCTACACACACACACACACACACACACACACAATATAAACATATTTTCCCATTGCGTCTTGATTATTACTCCCTAATTTCTGCTCTTTGTTTCTGTAATGAGAATGCAAACCGTGTCCATCTGTTTCCTTTGTTTGGATTGAGAAAGTCTGTGTGTCCTACAGTTTCTCTAGTCTTCAATATGCACAGTCTCCAACTGGTTATAATTATCCAGAGTCTAAAACACTGCTGTGTTATAGTCTGAGAGCCAATGTGCCCAGCAGTAACACATCATCCCTCTCTTACATGAGTCTGTTTCACATATGTTGATTGCTGAAGCTGTATGTGCTTCCTCTCACAAGTGGATCACCTGTGGAAGCAGTTTCTCTCTTGAGAGAAGTTACTGTAAGCAGTGCACGATTGATGCTGGGATTTTTGATTGCTCTTTCTATCACTCAAATGCCATGATGTTGTGTAAATATGAATTTCCAATGCAAATGAAAAAAACAATCTCTGTTGGAACTCTTATCTAGCTTTCTAATAAACTTGTATAGGCCTACTACTTATATTGTTGGTTGTGTGTAGTAAGTTGCTTTGGATAAAAGTGTTTTCTAAAGGCATAATTTCATGTTTTCTGTATTTCTGTAATTTCATGTAAAATGTGCACAACACAACCAGAGAACTACAAATTCTTGTACATTCAGCATTTTCATTTCGGAGAGCTTTATTTGAATTGGCTGTTTTTCTACCCATATAATCTTTTTCTGTATTTATTTTGTTGATGTAGCCTATTATTTTTGAATAACATTAGTGTTTTTTTTTATGGTATTGTATATTATTTTGTATATTTTTTTTTCTTTTACACTGCCTTGAGAATCTACCGTGCAATAAACAATAATCAAGTACAGTAATAATAATTATATTTAATTTGTATATGTAAGAAATAAGGTACTCCAGGCATGCTTTATTGTGAATAACTCACCGCAGTCACTTCAGCCATGACTTATTCACTGTTACTTTTTTAAAGTTCGTTAAATGCTGTCCTTCTGCTAAATAAAATACAAAATTGTTCCTGACATTGCGGTCAATACTACTACTTATGCTATGCCCTAAAAGTATTTACTTTTTTTTTTTTTTTAAGAAAAATTACATACTTATGAAGAGCGGGCATGCTTTGGAAATACCATAAAAATAGAGTAGGAACTGTTCTCATCCGCTGTGGTGTCATGCATTTATTTTGTTCTGCTTATCTCTCCACATGAGAAAACGTCTGTTTTCTATCTTTTATTTTAAAATATATGGATTCGCAGCAGCTTGTAAACATCATTACAGTTTAAACTGATGGATATTTGGACATACAGAATCATAACTGAAACAGAAAACTAATAAATACATTAATATTCAGCTCATTTGTTGCCACCTACTGGCAAACTGATGCAACCTGCAGAAAGAGTCCCTGAACAGACACAGACAAGTGAATGATACAAACAACTGTTGAACTGTATGTATACAACCCTGCTCTTCCAAACTGATTTAGGTACATCATATGATATCATGTGAGAAAATAGAATAATATTGTTTAAAATGTTGCAAACTGTCACATAATAAACAGTTTAGAGTATATACTATGCAGTATGCAGTATGAATGTGAATACCGCCCCTCCACTGTTGCTTTTGCTGGGTTGCTATCCTGTTGGTAGATGAGTTTTCTTCCAGGTTCCAGAGTCAGAAAGTTTTCTTTTCATTCTTTTTACTTTGCTTCCAGTTTTTCTATTTGTATGAGGTTTCCAGCAGAGCAGCATTACAGCAGTATGACGTATATCGGTGCTTTACAAATCATATTTCTCCTTACGACTGATTTCCCAGGAACCTTGTCATGGAACGGTCCTTGTTCTTCGTGAAGATGTGTTTCCATGGAAATGCACTAAAGTAATTTCATGTGCATAACTGCATTGCTGGTGCAATCAAATCAAGTTAATTATGCATTCAATAATTGTATTATTTTTAGGGCCGGGACTTTAGCGCGTTAATTGAGATTAATTAATTACACAAAAAATTACGCGTTAACTAAGATTAATTAATTACAGAAAAAAAATTCCCGCATTTTTAATAACTTATTTTTGCACCGCGAAACGTTTCTCACTGGATGAGTTTCGGCGGACCGATTATACTGAAGCACCAACTAGCGTTCGTATATCAGCGCAGCACATGATCGAACCACAAGTATCACCTCAACGCAAAACCATAGACAGTAAAAGAAATGGACACAGCGACCCCATTGGAACTCAATTGAGACAAGTGAAGCCCAGTTTTAGCGTTTTTTAGCACTTCAGTTTCTGACGCGCAGACTCAAACGAAGCTTGACGACGTCAGCAACCTGTCTGCCAGATGTAAATCTTCTAGTAGCCGTGCGTGCAAACTGCCATCGTTAATATTGCAGAGACGGCGAGCTTGAGCGGGGAGTTCTTTGTCGTGAGTGAGCAGGAGTAAGCATTCTGATTAATTATTTTGTATAGTATTTTAAAATGTAATGCCAGTACGCCATATTAAGTTAATTGCCTGCGAGCTTCTCCTCCTGTATGTACGGTAATGCGACAGAGAGACGAGTGGTTATGACGCAATCGTTAGCCTAATTTTTACAAAAACTTTTAATACGGGGCCATAATGTAACATAGAAGGCAATGGAGCCCTTTATATATTGTCGTGTATCTTTAGAAATAAATAATGGACAAACGGAGTCTTTAAACGCCTCAGATGTAAAGTTATTCACTGTCAAAGTGACGCCAAAATGAATGGGAGTCAATGGGAATGCTAACGCAAGTGAAGTTCTGCTAAAAGATGGCAGCTCGCGGCCGACTTCAACTTCCGGTCGAGTTCCTTGCCCCCTGCGCAAAACATATAGCAGCTAGCGTGGACTTTACACTTTATGTTGAACTATGTATTATTTTGTTGGTGCAACAGTTTATGTTGAACTCTTTATTGTTTTGGCCAAGGTTATTGAGAGTTGGACTTAGTATGTTATGGCCTCTGAAGCAACAGAGAGATGTTTTCTAATAGTCAGGGTTTCCAATGTTCTGAATGTAATTGACAGTATTGTGTATTAAAAAACACTTTACAGAAGGTTCCAGCACTTATAAGCTTCCTGAATTTCTGAAATGTTCTATTTCTAAATTGTTTCTAAATATGCTATTGATACACTTCATGTCAAAAATTGCACTGGTCTGCTAGACTTGGTTGAACAAAAATAAACAATATTTTGTTGCTTGAGCTTATGTATTCAGTCATTATTCAATGGTATACTATAAATCCATGTGAAAAAAATTACTTCTCACTGTTCTCAGGTCAAATATTTATCTGCGATTAAAATGCGACTAATTTCGATTAATTACAAAGCCTCTAATTAATTAGATTAATTTTTTTAATCGAGTCCCGGCCCTAATTATTTTTTATTAATTCTGTGAAATTAATTACCTTTTTACTCTAATATTACAGGCTACACTGTTCTACATGCATAAACGCATAATTGCTCTATACTGTAACCCAAAGGGTGAATGCCTTTATGTGTAATGATTTATTTATTACCCTGTTTGATATATTAAGCAAAATTTGTGCATATTCACGGTTAAATACTGAGTGCCTGTATACTGTAGCTGTCAGTATAATGTGTATTTAAGGATGACTGGAACACTGTATTGACCAATCAACCTTACTGATCACTTTATAAATGACTTTGCAACAGTTTTTGACATTTGCAAAACTGGCTACCAATAGTTATGGAAGAAATTAAGCCCTTTGAAACTTTGAATCAATTGAACCAATCTCTCAAAATGATTCACTGTTTCAAAGTCCTTGAAACATGACACATTGTGATGCCTGCTGCTCAAAACGGTGGAAATGCAAATAAAACTCAGTTCAAACATGGATCAAAATGCACCTAAAGTAAATGGCATTGCACTTTTAGCACAGATCTCTCTACCTGCAGAGATGCAAGCAGCGATTCTCAACACTGAATGATGGAAGTGAGTGTGTGTAAGGAGAAATAATGAGTGAGAAATAAGGAAGTTGTTGACACCAGCTTGATATTTGCCCTTTATCACTTCAACAAAGTGTTGATTGGTTTAATCTCAGCTGGAGGAAGACCTCCATACGGATGAAGACCAGCTCATGGTGACCTGAGACACGGAGAGAAATCTCAAGTTCTGTGCAGCAAATCTTCCCATCAGACATGTTTCAACACACTGAAGAGCACATTAGATTTTATATCCCAGTCAATTACATTTACTGTAAATCATTATACAGCTTTGGTTCGAACAGATCAGTGCTGCATCAAATTCTACAATTAAAAACTGAAATTTTATTTAGAAATATAGACGTTTGGTCAATTTTCTCTTTTTTTTTATTAAACATAACATGTTTTTAAAGCTTAAACTAACTTACATTTTTTACTTTTTTCCTCAAAATTCTGAGAAAACACATCCGAAGTCAGAAAAAGTCAGAATTGCAAGCTATTAACTCGCAGTTGCAAGGAAAAAGTCAGAATAATGAGTTAAAAAAGGCATAATTACTATTTTTTATACATTTATATATTTATTTGGTTGTGATAAGCAATGATGAAACAGCGGGGGGAAAACGACAATAATAATAATAATAATGACCTTTTGATCATTACATATTTTTAAATGACAATTTGTGACAACTAGCCCCAACCTGAATTATGAAAAATACACATATTTATTTAATATTGCCATGAGAACACAGATTAACTGTTGATTTTTTTTTTTTTACTCATTTGACTCTTGTCTTTAATGAATGTCAGTGTGGTTTTATTGTGTTCATTTGTTAAAAATAATATTTTACATTTAGTTTAGAGAACAGAATTCACAAAAAAAAAAAAAATGATTCTATTTAAGACCGTTTTAAACCCAATAGGTGTTAACTAGATCACTGCTGGATAAAACACGCACATGAAAATGCACTTTTAACGCAATACTCGAACGTTTCAGGAATACTCTGTGACAATTTGCCCCAGTCTGTCGTGAAGTCCGATGTATTCACATTATTGTATTTGTTTTAATTTGGAATGCATTAAAAATACTTAATGACATATTTCTGTCAATACCATGTTACCTAATCTTTTCTGCCTCTAAGCAACTTCAGATTAGCGGTTTTTGAAAGTTTAATTTTCAAAAACAATTTAAGATGGATTAATTTCAATCTGAAGTATTCACATTGTTAAAGACAAACACTTCATAAAATCAGCAAAAGAAGATCAAAACTTATTGAGCTTCCTACCCGCTCCGTATGATGCCCCAGAAATGTTAAGTAGCAGCTCGTTTGAGACACATCACACCACACTCAATGACGTTCCGTTTGTTCCCGTTCCTCACACCTACCGTTTCCAGATACGGGATTGACCACTGCCAAATTCGCACTGATTTGAGCATAAAGTCCCACTGAGTGTATAATCCACAGCATCTCTCCAAACGAGCCCATTCCTGCTACTCATCAGATCCTCTCGGAGCAGCTGCTGGTGAGCACTAATTGCCCGCGCGGCTGTGGCGGAGGAGCACACGGGGGAGGGGGGCGCCTGTGATGCGGTCTGCTGAGCGCGATCAATGACGCGGAGCGATATAAGTTAATTCATGATCCGCCCGTTTCGTCTGGTCTGAGACCGGGGCAGTGGAACTTACTTTGTGCGTGTGCAAACTAAACATTTTCACAGCTTTAAACCAGAATTAAGATTAAGATTTCAACAACTTTCTTACGTGTTTGTTTTGGTAGCCTGTAAGTGAGAAAATATGGCGGATACAGAGACTGTTTTAACAGAAATTTTAATTTACAAAAAAGTAGATCATTTGCATACACAAAATATGATCGTATTATAGGGTACAACAACATCTTCGTAAAATAAAAAAAGGATAACACAATAATTTACATTATTTATTCATTATTTGTAGAAGTAGAATTAAAAAATCTTACATTGAAAATGTACATTGACATCTTTGCTCCAACCAAAGTGACTTGAACACACACTTTTGTCTTTCCCAAGAATACTGTTCCATTAGATCCAAGAAAGTCTGACCTATATGAGGCTTATTATTACCTGACACACCACAGTAACTTGCTTATCACTGGATGTTTTTACACACACACACACACACACACACACACACACACACACACACACACACACACACACACACACAAAATGTATAGGCTAAGTTCCATGTCCCAAATCAGTTTATTTCAGTTTATGCAAAGCCGTAGTAGTATTTATTTGAGCAGCATACGCATAGCTTTACTGTTCATTGCCTCCATTTGAGTGAGCCAGTATTTTATAATCTTACAGACAGTCCAAGCATATCTAGCAGGTTCATAAATATTAAACATAGCTGTGAGGCTGAAGGAAATGGAATAACCTGTGCTAAAATAGTTGAACAGGCCTCACAAATGGAAATCTGTCTAGTTCTCACAGACATCAGGATCAGGTCTGAGTACTGGTGTTCTTTTGCCTTTTCTGACATAATGCTTAACAAAAATGGTTCAAATGAGGAGATACTGTATTAAAAGTTGGCTACAATCATGTCTCTCTTAAGGGCAAGGCCAGCACTTTCACAGCTGCTAATCTTGAAGGTGCCATTACATGCAGTCAATTTTCTTCATGCTTTCCACACAGTAAATCTTTGGAAAATACGATTTAAAGCTCAAATAGAGCATTTAGATTTTCTTAAAGCTGGATCTTGACTGGCATCAGCTTTCACGTTAGAGCGTGACCTGCGGCTTGCAGCGTTGGCTGTTTTGAGATTATATTTTGGTCTCAGAGCTTAATTGATCAATAAGATAACTGATTGGCCTGCTAGACAACTGTGCTGTGTTAATGAGTCAGTGATTAAATGAAAAGGTCCAGGCACATGCTGCATAGTCCCAAAAAAGCAACAAACTTAAAACTAAAGAAAGCACAATTTATATATTTGGAAGTCATTGCTATTTTTGCATATGGCTGATCAAAAAATATTCAAAGCATTTGTTTATCATTACAAATATCTAAAATAAGTAATTAAACAAATCATACTTAATCAAGATACATATGTTTTCTTAAAAAGCATGTGAAATTACTGTGCATAATGTAATACATATGAAAATTGCACTAATATGTTATAGATTAATTCAAAATGTTAAAATATATGATATCTACTCCTCTTTCCTACAATGCTGGATACCTGGCAACTTTGGAGTCTGTGTAGACTATCTAGCCGAGTTCAGTCTTAAGAACACAAAAGTTTGCTTTCTACTTTTTGTCTTGAAGAATACTCTTGCTTGTGTTGTGAAGTGCACACTAAATGCATGCTTTATCTCTGGCCGTGTTTCCGAGCTGCAGCAGATGGGATTTCATGTTGAGTGACGGCAGCTATGGAGCTGGTTTACTGGCACACAGTCCTCTTCTCTCTGCTCCTGAAAGCCATGTTTGTCTGTTCATAAGTGCCAGTTGTGAGATGCCAAGACCCAGAGCACTCACTGCTCACAAACGGCATAACAACAGGTGCAAAGATGACACAGAGAGAGTGAGGTGAAGCCATGCTTGAAATGAACAACACTGGCTCCTGTTCTGCACTTCCAGATGAACTCAGATTTAATGCAATTAATATGCTTCCAATGTAATATAAAGAAGAATTATAAAAGCAGACCAAAAGCAATATTCGACTTTCAGAAATGAATGCTCTGGTCAATTATCTGGTAAAAAAAAAAAAAAAACTGCTCTGAATATTATTTTGATATATTTACACATTTAAAAAGGGACAATGTATATTAATCAACATTCAAATAAATGTAAATATATAGCGAAAATGCCAATTTTCATCAGTAGTCCCTTGGTGTTTTAGGTAAATATTATTTCATAAATGATATGAATGAATGATAAAATTTGTATGAATAAAATAAAATATAATTCATAATGATAACATTAAAATTCACATTGATATAAAGAAAAGAAAACTGGATGCTCATGATAAGCTGAAGTTGACACTGAGTTTACATGAGGATGTCCACTTGAAGTTTGCTGTAATATTTTATGTAATATTTTAGATATGTATTTTGTGAAATGTTTGAGCAGTACAGTGTATTTGAGTCATTTTTGTAGATCACTTGATGTTGAGATTCTTCTGTCCAAGACATAAATTGCCTTCATTTTCTCCCAGGATGTTTTCTGTTTGGGAAAGGTCAGTTTTCTGTTGGTCTCCTAAGAGTGCTGCTTTTATGTGTTCACTGGCTTCATAACAGCAGGTATTTCACTGGCACAGTAATTGCACTCGAGATGATGAGGATGGCACAAAGTTAGACAAGTAACTGGACAGGAAATGCATGCAAGAAGTCTTTGTTTGTTGGCTGTAGCATCATTATGACATCCAATAATGAACCAGTACAGTACAGAAATAGAATCCAACATCAGAGCATTACGAAAACAAATCTGTTTAAACGGATGCATAGTTTTTGGTTCGGCATGAGCCTTCCTCAATATGACCTTCCATCTTTTATAGTCTGGAATTATTTTTATAGATGGAATTAATAAAAAAGAAACACACACACCACACAGATAATAACGGAAACTCTCTCAAGGGAAGAGAGCAAATAAAGAGGAATCCGCCACAACATTCTGTGGCAATAAAAGCATCACAAAATCATTAGCCAGTGTGTTTGGAAGCATTAATGGAGACAAATGACTGCATGGGAAATCACTTCCAGCAGAGGCCATATAAACAGAGAAATTCTTCATTCTAACGCACAAGGAAACAAGTCCAGTCAGTAAACACGAGCTGCTTACTATCACTGGTAAATGCAGCACCAGAGACAACTATCAGTGAATGATAACATGTCAGCTGTGAACAGACTAAAATGAGGAAAAAGCTAAACCTGCATTTGTTTTAAAAGCAGTGTATACTGAAAATAAATAGATTTCTATAGGTTACTTCAATTAGTATTTCTTTTAATAATGTAGTTATAAAGTAGTTATCAGTGTTAGCAAATAAGAAATATGTTGGATTCATATTCTTGTACACAAATGGTGTCAAACAACTGTGGCAATGTCTTTATTTGTCCCATCAAGGTTTAATTTTTTATCCTTAAAAATGGTTTTCTATTTTAATGTTCTGGTGCTTCTTTGAAAGACTTGGTAAAATAAGTCTAATATAAAACTCAGACTGATCGATTTTCATTATTTGAAATAAAATAAGCTTTATCTGAAATAAAACAAAATATCAAACAAAACTTAAACTTATTTTATTTGAGCTATTGCCAAGACATTTCTCATTTTCATTTAGTTTAACTTAATAAAATAACTAAAGGTGAAACTGAAATATAAATTTATAAAAATTATATTAAAAAAAAATGACAAAACCTTAACTAAAATTAAGATGAAAAAAGAAAAGCTAAAAATGAATATAGAGACTAATATAATTTAGTTCTTTCATCTGAAATAAAATGATGATGTTTCTGTAAATTCTTAATGAACGAAATCTCCAGCAACATTAGTCCAACAAGCAGAGCTAATTAAAGTATTTGTAGTCCATTCCCATCCTATGGCGGGCCACCTGGGGGCGCAAAACACCACTCACTGAGTCCGGGACCGGTTCCATTGGCCCGGCATGGAGGCGGAGATCAAGCGGTTTTGTCAGGCGTGTCCGGACTGTCAACGGACGTCCCCCCAAGCTCCTCCCCCAGCTCCGCTTATCCCGCTGCCCATCATTGAGGTGCCCTTTGAGCGAATAGGAATGGACCTCGTAGGGCCGCTGCCGAAGTCCGCCCGGGGACACGAACACATCCTCGTCATCGTGGATTATGCGACCCGGTACCCCGAAGCCATTCCACTGCGCAAAGCCACGTCCAAGGCCATCGCCCAGGAGCTCTTCCTGCTGTGCAGCCGGGTCGGCATACCCCGGGAGATTCTGACCGACCAGGGCACCCCCTTCATGTCCCGGATGATGGCTGACCTCTGCCACCTCCTAAAGGTCAAGCAGCTTCGGACCACCGTGTACCACCCGCAGACCGATGGGCTGGTCGAGAGGTTCAACAAAACCTTGAAGCAGATGCTCCGCCGCGTGGCTGCGGACGACCGACGGGATTGGGATCAAATGCTGCCGTACGTCCTCTTCGGCATCCACTGGATTCACACCATTCGAGCTCCTGTTTGGGCGGCAGCCCCGTGGCCTGCTCGATGTCGCCCGAGAGGCCTGGGAGCAGCAGCCGACCGCCCATCGAACCACGATCGAGCACGTAAGGGAGATGAGGGAGAGGATAGACCGCGTCATGCCCCTCGTCCGGTAGCACCTGGCGGCCGCCCAAGAAGCTCAACGTCGACGATACGACCCGGCGGCCCAACCACGGGAATTCCAGCCAGGGGACTACGTTCTAGTCCTCGTCCCCACAGCGGCATGTAAATTCCTCGCCAAGTGGCAAGGCCCATACATCATTGGTCGGTCAGTTCTCCGATGTGTTCCCCCCATGGCCCGGGCGGACCAACCTACTGCAGCATGATGTCCGCACACCACAAGGGACCGTTGTGCGGCAGCGGCCCTATCGAATTCCGGAGGCCCGGCGACACGCGGTGGAAGAAGGGGTGCAAGAGATGCTGAAGCTAGGGGTCATCGAGCCCTCCCGCAGTCCCTGGTCCAGTCCCATAGTCATGGTCCCAAAACCGGACGGCACCCTCCGGTTCTGTAACGACTTCCGCCGCCTAAACGAGGTCTCCGAGTTCGACGGATACCCGATGCCCCATGTGGATGAGCTGCTGGAGCGGCTGGGGAGAGCCCGGTTCATATCCACGCTCGATCTCACCAAGGGCTATTGGCAGGTACCGTTAACAGAGACCGCCAAACCAAAGACCGCCTTCTCCACCCCTACTGGCCACTGGCAGTACCGGGTTCTCCCCTTCGGGCTACACGGGGCTCCGGCTACCTTCCAGAGGATGATGGACATTGTGCTAAGACCCCATCAAGCCTACGCCGCGGCCTACATAGACGATGTGGTCATCCACTCGGAGACCTGGGAGGACCATCTGGAGCGGCTCCGGAGGGTGCTTCTTGAGCTACGGCGGGCAGGGCTCACCGCCAACCCCAAGAAATGCCACCTCGCCCTACCTGAAGCACAGTACCTCGGTTTCCAGGTGGGCCGGGGCCTAATCCGTCCGCAACAGGGAAAAGTGACAGCCATTCTCTCGGCCCCGAGGCCCTCCACCAAGAAACAGGTACGGGCCTTCTTGGGGTTGGCGGGGTATTATCGATGTTTTATACCCAACTTCTCCTCCCTAGCGACGGCCCTGACAGACCTCACTAAGAAGGGACAGCCGGAGAAGGTAAAATGGGGAACCCCGGAAGAGGAGGCATTCAGAAGGATAAAGGCGGCGCTCACGTCTGAGCCACTGTTGCGCGCTCCCGACTTTAACTGTCCCTTCTTATTGCAGACGGACGCATCCGACACCGGGTTGGGAGCCGTCCTGTCGCAGGTGCAAGACGGTGAGGAGCACACGGTGGTCTACATCAGCCGAAAGCTGTCCACCACCGAGCAACGATACGCGGCAGTGGAGAAGGAGGCGCTGGCCGTCAAGTGGGCAGTCCTGGAGCTGAAATATTACCTACTGGGACGGAAATTCACCCTCTTCACCGATCATGCCCCGTTGCAGTGGATGGCCCGGGCTAAGGACACCAATGCCCGGGTAACGCGGTGGTTCCTAGCGCTCCAGGACTTCCACTTTGACGTGCGACATCGAGCTGGAACCGCCAACGCCAATGCGGATGGACTCTCCCGCCTGTGGACAGCTTTCGCAGGTCTGTCAGGTACTCTTCCTCCACCAGCCCCCGCCTTCCCCCTCGCCCGAGGAACCAGAGCGACGCTTAGGGGGGGGGAGTGTGAGCCGTGTCCTGGGCACCTATCAGCGTCGCCCTGGCAATGAGGGAGATTCACCTGCACGCAATCACAGCGGGCTGATCGGTCCCAGCTGAAACGGATGAAAAGAGGACTATAAACGCTGTGGCTGAAGGTGACACAGGAGAGAGAGGATCTTCAGATGACTGAAACTAACGTTGTGTCTCTTGTCCCTCTAGACAGCTGCGGATCGACCAGCCCGCCACCCGAGCACCGGACACCAAGTTCCCTTGCACTCAGCCGGCCGGCAAACAGGATCACGTGGCACCGAGGACGAGCACCGGACACTACAGGATTCAGCACTACACCGAGCACCATTTAATAAATACACCCTCCGGGGCTTCACTTTGCACTAAACCCTGTCGTGTGATTCTTCAGCCCGTGACAAGTTATTGTGAGCACCTCTGCTAGTTTGAAGAGAGATTTTTCATATCATTCTCTTGTTATGAACCTCTGGAGTGAGCAGTGTCATAATAACTTGGGTCTTGATATTATTGTCTTTAAACTTCAGCCTGGCTAATCATGGCTTGTCTCTGTGGCCAAATAAACACCGCTTAAACTCTGCATGGGGTGATGATGGAGAGCAGAATGATGGCTTATTTGATAATTGTGATACAACTTGGGACTCTGGAGCACAAAAGCAGTCTTAAGTCTCTGAGGTATATTTGTAACAATAGAGAGAGTTTCTTACAAGTATCTCTGAAACACCTAAAGATGATGCCATTTCTCCAGCGCTATAGCATCACCACACAGACAAATCAATGTTTGGATGTTTGTGATGATCAAACTAACAGAGATGTTACATGTTACATCTTAAAGGGCCAGTTTCTAATAACAATCAGTACAAAATAGTATGTTTTGATGTCTAATATATGACAAAATGTGGAAGAATTGAACAGCACTTTATGACACAAATTAATGCATGGCGGTTTTGTCCAAAATCAGATTTCATAGTAGTTTTGTTTAGAACGATTCACTGACATATCTTAAAATATATAGGCATTGTTCTGTCAAGATGCACACCTGTAATGTTTTCTTCTAATGCATTTTTGTCAAAGTTAATAAAAAATGTCTTAATCTATTAACATTATTTATAAAACCAGGCCTATATGTTCTATAGAACGTCTCTGAAAGTTCAAAATGTCAAAATATAATTAATGGATAATTATGGAACATTATGGAAAAGTTACTGTTAAATGTTCTCTGAAAATTCTAAAAACATAGTTAATGTTAGAAGAGTATCCAACTAAAACATTCTAAAAAAATATTACATGAATTATGCATAAATAAAAAAATAAAATTGTCTAAATGTTAAAAAATAAGATTATTTTTAAAGACTATAATTCTATTAACATTCTATTAATGTTGTTAGATATCATAACTTTGAGCGAATCTTTAAAGAACATCCTCTGATGTCTGGGTGGTTTCTTTCTGAATAAAATGTCAGCAAAATGTTCAAAATGACATGCACTGTGATCTGTGTGCCGCTGCAAATGTCTGATTTAAATAAGATACAGCGTAATGAGACGGAGAGGGGGAGGTGATCATGATGCCTAATCACAGAGATAGAAATGTTGAGGCAGGTCTATAACCCTCCTGTGAATCATCTCAAATTAATGTGCATTTCAAACCCACACAATTATTCTAATTCACCATAGCAACAGCATTAATGAATGTCCTTCATAGAATCAAAGTGATACAAAAGATGAATCTTGCATGTTATTATTCAGGTGTCAGAGGGATCGTGCCATGTCATTTGCTTCCCTAAATCATATTTTACACAATCTCAGCTATTTTAATGCATTTCTCCTCCCTTTTAGAAGTCTGTAAGCCTGTTTGTTTGTTTTTTCATCCTGACTAATCATAATTATATGTTTAGCTGCATTTTTATTTGCATTTAGCATTTTCTTCCCATGCTTTTTGTACAACACACTTCCAGTTGGGAACCACTGATATATTGCACATTGACTGCTCTTTAAAGTTACATATACTAAAATATCTGCATATTGTCACGGTTTTCGCTGCCTGAAGGAACACGGAGCCGAGGATAAACGAAATAAGGCTTTTATTATATCCAACACAGGAGATATCCAACATGGAGCACAGAGGTAGGCACACATTAGTAGCAAATGAAGACCCGACAAACCAGAACAGAAAGGACAAGGCTTAAGTACAAAGGATAATGGGGAAACACAGGTGGATGGAATAACTAAATTAACAGGGACATGGAACACATGAGGAATAGAATAGACACACCTGGGAACTAATTAAACTAAACACGGAAGACAGAAACTGGGTCACTGGGGCAAAAACACTAAATGAGTCCAGGTGTGTGACAGTACTCCCCCCTCCCGGTAGGTGCGTCCTCGCACCGTAGAAACAACAGGGGGAGGCGTGGGTGGGAACTTGGGAGGAGGTTCCGGTGGAGGACGGACTCCCAGGAGGGGGCCAGCAGACAGGGACCACAGAAGGAGGAGCCAGGGAGGAGACGGAGGAAGCAGCCAGGGAGGAGACAGGAGCAGGAGGAGCCAGATGGTCCACCAGAGACCAGCCAGGACTGAGATCCAAGGTGGAGTCGACGGCGGGAGGAGCCATGGTGAAGGAAGGGTCGACGACACCAGGGGGCCGACAGGCGGAGACTGCACCGGTGGGTGAGGGGGCCAAGATGGAGCAGCACAGCCGCAGAGCCAGGGTGACGACGAGGATCCGGAGGGCCTAGGTGGAGCTGAAGGCTCAGGCGACCAAGGTGGAGGCGGGGTCCTGGCAGACCGCTGTGGAGCCGGAGTGACCGAGGATGGAGGTGGAACCGGAGGGAAGGAGGAGCCTGACAGAGCCGGAGGGATGGAGTGACGAGGTGGAACCAGAGGAGTGGAGTCCCGAGGCGGCGGATGGTCAACGACTGACCAAGGTGGAGCCGGAGGGACGAGGGAGCCCGGTGGAGCAGGTGGGATGACAGGCCACGGTGGAGACGAGGGAGCTAAGAGCCAAGGCGGAGCCGCTGGGTCGAAGGACCGAGGAGGAGTCCAGGGCTCGGAGGCTGGAGGCGGAGACAGGGCCTTAACACGCCAAGGCGGAGCTGGAGACTGGCAGTCCAGCGGCGAACCACCGCGCCCCGATGGCGCGGACTGAGGGTGAGCTGCGGGACTGACTGGCACCAGCAGGGATGGCGAGGAACTGGCTGGTCTAGGAGGAGGAGAGAGGAGAAGGATGGGAGGAAGGACAGGAGGATCAGGACTGGATGGAACCAGCGAAGGAGTAGAGGGACCAGCAGGTTTGGGAGGAGGTGGGAAGGGAGGCTGGGAGGGAATACAGGAGACACAGAAGATTCAGGGCTGGGTGGAACCAGTGGTGAAACAGAAAAATCATGGCTGGGCGGAACCAGCAGAGACACAGAAAATTCAGAGCTGGGCGGAACCAGCGGAGACACAGAAGATTTAGAGCTGGGCGGAACCAGCGGAGACACAGGAAACTCAGGGCTGGGCGGAACCAGCGGAGAAACAGAAAACTCAGGGCTGGGCGGAACCAGCGGAGAAACAGAAAAATTAGGGATTACCTCCATAGACCAGTCCATCAGATCCAGAACTTGCTCCATATGACTTTCAGAGACTGCAAACAGCTCACCCTCAGTCGCAGGAGTGTGGACAGGGCTTTCCTCCACGCCCTCGATCTCCACTAGGACTCCCACGATGCACTGTGTTGCCGGCTCACACACCTGGTCAGTCGCGCTCTCGAGATCCTGTTCCCTGTCAGTGGATGGCTCGGGCTCTGCGGCTGCGGTGGGCTCTGGCTCCGTGCGGCGTGATGGTGGCTGGCTGGTCTCTGGGTCGGGAGTGGGACTGGCGAGATCCTCTATCGGGCAGACGGTGAAAGGTGAGCCATTTCTCGCCAGAGTCCACTCCACGAATGCGGCGAAATCCTCCCGAGGACCATCTTCGGGCGACAACGCTCTGCACTTGGAGCTCAGGCTGGTGTTGTAGAAGGTGCAGAGCGCGTCGTCCGGGTAGCTGGTGGCATTAGCTAATAGAATAAACTGTCTGGTATGGTCCTCGAGAGAACGTCCTTCCTGCTTCAGCAGAAGGATGAGGAATTCGGGACGATAGAGGGGATCCATAGAAACACTACAAAACAAAAAGACTGAGAAAAAACAGAAGCAAAACGGAGGGAAAGACGCAGTTTTCTACTTTCTCTTTTGAAGGTCGGGTCTTCTGTCACGGTTTTCGCTGCCTGAAGGAACACGGAGCCGAGGATAAACGAAATAAGGCTTTTATTATATCCAACACAGGAGATATCCAACATGGAGCACAGAGGTAGGCACACATTAGTAGCAAATGAAGACCCGACAAACCAGAACAGAAAGGACAAGGCTTAAGTACAAAGGATGTAACTGACAGAGAAGTCAGTTTAATATTTCATGTTTATTTTATTTGTTAAAGACCTTTAATTTGAAACTGCTTTGTAGAGAGCTGCTTGAGTTGAGACTTTTATTATGAAAGGCACCGTGTAACTCAGGAAGTTGTTGTCTACACCGCATGGCAAGCTGAACCTAAAGCTGTAATCCACATTTCTAAAGTGCATTTAAGTTCATTTACTCAACGGAGGTTACAGAAGATATTACCAGATGTAAGATTAAGTTCTCCTTTGGTAATAAGCAGCCAATGAAGTAAGTTTGTCATTTATATTGTATGTGATTATTGTGAATTGTGTTGCTATGTGTGAAAAGTGATATACAAAGACCGCAGTTTGCTGTTAAAGTTAATTTAAATCTGTTTGGAAAGTTTACAAAGACAATATTTATTTATTTGATTTATGTATTTATATTCTTTATTGTAATTTTATTTTTGTTTATTTAGTTCTCACGGCATCTTGAGTTGGATGGTTATCCTCATGGTGAACCAGTCAATAAATCGCCTGTCATCAGAGAATCCTTGTGCTCGTGAAATTACTGGGGGGATCTAAAGTGAGAATTCATCTGCTCTTCACGGGTAGGAGAAGGAACGTTTCTGAACAGCAGTTAAGTGAGCATCAAGTTAACTCCAAGTTCCATCATTCTGGATTCTACAAGCATTGTATACACTGGTAACCAAGAACTAAGTGACACGCATATGCACAGAGTTTAAAGGCATTGTCAAGTTAAGGCCGACAAGAAGATTAGCACAACCAAGTTCAAGTTAAGGTGCTTGAAGTGGACTTATTCTTGCCATTTGTTAAAAATGACTCTTTAAGTGTTCAGTACATTGTTTGAAGAAGTGTTGGTGTTATGTATTTACCTTTTCAAGTTTAAGTCATTTTTGATCAGGTTTAAAGCTGCAAGTAAGATAATAGTTGTGAAAAATAGCAAAGTGCAATGCCTAAAAAATAGTTGAATTTCATTTACAATTTTAATTTTACAGGTGATTGAACTGTTAAAATACTACTTTAACCAGAGTTAATAATCTAAGAAAGAAACATCTGTTTGCCTAAGTTCAGTACAGTTCACGTTACATGTATAATTATTCAATTAGAGTAGTCAGTGTAACTAAGAGATACAAAAATGTCAGAAGATGGTCAGTCTGCTAAGTGTGGCAAAGAAAATATAAAAGATACTGTGCAATCATCACAGCAGCTAGAATCCCAAGAATGTGTAGACACACAAGCATTAGTGGCTGTTGATGACACAACAGAGCAAGAACCACGAAGAAGTCAAAGAGCACGGAAATTTACAGAGAAAGGTAAAGAGTTGCACGATGAAAGGCTGACTAAACTTAAAAATAGCTTTCAACGCTCTTATGAGAAATGGAAGACTCTTGCTAGAGATAGTAGACAAAGACTAATGGGGCATCTCTCCAGTGACATGTTGAACAGCCTCATAGATGCAATCAGTGGTTCTTCAAAGGATGTTAATGTTGTTTATGAAGAATTGCGACAAAATGTGAATCCAGACAGTGATACTCGCCGTAGAGTAGACACTTGTGGAGCAGTCACAAAAATGATAGTTGAGTCTGCATGGAGTCGTCTAGGTGAGGGAGTTAAGGGTCAAGATCCTCTTAGACCAGAAGCATGCTGTATTGATACAGGTTCAGTGTTCTCATCCATAGCCTCCAAATCAAGTCATGGACATTCCAGGTCTTCTCAGTCTATGAAAAATTCAATTTTGAGCTCCAGAGGTTCAAGTTTTTCCTCAGCTAAGAAACAAGAGGCTGCTGCAGAAATTGCTGCAACTGAAGCAACATTAGAAATATTACAGCAACAAGAGCATGAACTGGAAGAACTACAAAGACTTGAGGCTGAAGACAAAAGGAGAATAGCAGAACAAGAAGCTGAAGAATTGAAGCGACGACTAGAAAGAGAAGAAGAAGAAGCTAGGTTACGTGTTAAGATTGAAGCTGAAAATGCTGCTAGACGGAAAGCATTAGAAGACAAGCGCAGAGAGCTTGAGCGCTTGGAGACACTAAAAAGATTAAATGCTGCAAGGGCACGAATGCAAGTCTACGAGCAGAATGAAGACTCAAAGGAAGAAACAAGAGAGCTACTTCGTGACTGTGCATCGGTAAGAAAGAAACATGTACCAAAGTTAAGCAGCTCAGTGTTACAGAGCATACCTCTACAGGAAGGTGCAACAAAATCATATCAAGAAACTAGCACTGCAGACCTTGTTAAGGTGTTAGCAGAATCTATCAGCTCAAGTCGTCTTCCTATACCTGAACCTGCAACATTCTATGGAGACTCTCTCAGATTTAGTGATTGGAAAATCTCATTTCAAACTCTGATAGACAGAAAAAACATACCAGTAAATGAGAAGCTTTACTACTTACGCAAGTATGTGGAAGGACCAGCTAATAAGGCCATTGAAAGTTACTTCCTCCTAGGCACGGAGTCCGCATATCAAGCAGCATGGGGCGTACTAGAAGAAAGGTATGGAAACCCATTCGTCATTGCTAAAGCCTTTCGAGACAAGCTTAATTCATGGCCAAAGATTGGTTCCAAGGACAGTGTTGAGCTGAGAGAATTTACTGACTTCCTCAGAGGCTGTGAAGCAGCTATGTCTCAGATTAAGGGTCTTGAAATCCTCAATGATTGTAATGAGAACCAGAAAATTCTTTCCAAGCTTCCTGATTGGTTAGCCTCAGCATGGAATCGTCAGGTCATAGAAATTGAAGAAGAAACTAAGACATTTCCTACCTTCAGTCGGTTTGTAAAGTTTCTTACGCGAGAAGCTAAGATAGCTTGTAATCCAGTGACATCGCTTCATGCACTGAAGCCTAATGAGATCGGAAAGGGAAAGATATCAAGAAATCAGGACACTAGAGCAAAAGTGTTAACGGTACAGTCCAGAGAAAGGGTAGATGCTGTAAAATGTACCTTCTGTGAGAGACTAGGACATAGTATTCACAAATGTCGTAAGTTTATGGAGAAGAATCTTGCAGAGCGAGTCAAGTTTGTCCAAATGAATAAGTTATGCTTTGGATGTTTGAATCCTGGTCATCATTCAAAGAACTGTGAAGACAGGAGTGTCTGTGAGAAATGTCAGAAGAAACACCCATCATGCTTACATGAGGATCGTATCAAGGAAGCAAAGAGGACTCCACAGTCAGGTCAGTCAAAGGAGAAGTTGAAGGAAAGAAACCCTGAGTTGGTACAGAATAAAGATACCGTAAGTGAAGTAACATCTAACAGAGTAATACAGGATGTAAATAATACTCACACCTCTACAATTGTTCCAGTATGGGTATCAGCTACCGATGAACCAACTCATGAAGTTCTGGTATATGCACTTCTTGACACCCAGAGCGATACTACCTTCATCCTGGAAGAGATAGCTCAAGCTCTTGACACAAAGAAGGAATCTGTGCAGCTGAAGCTCTCAACAATGGTATCCAAGAGTACAGTTGTTCCATGCCAGAAGATAATTGGTTTAAAGGTGAGAGGATTTTATTCAGATAAGAAGATCTCTTTGTCAGTAACCTATTCTAGAGAGTTTATTCCTGCAAACAGAACTCACATTCCTACACCCAAAACTGCAAGAGTGTGGCCTCATCTAATGCATATAGCTGAGAAGATTGCTCCTAAACAAGTTTGTGATATTGGCCTTCTGATTGGCTACAACTGCCCTCAAGCTCTTCTTCCTAGAGAAATTGTGTCTGGTAAAGAAAATCAGCCATTTGCTCAAAGAACAGATCTGGGCTGGAGCATTGTTGGCTGTGGCAATTCCTCTGTAGACTACGGGGATGCCATTGGAGTGAGCCATCGCATTATAGTGAAACAAGTGCTGCCAAGTCTACAGTCTTCTCTCAATCTTACAAGTAAAGTTCAGTACATATGTAGAACACAGATCAAGGAAGTGATCACTCCACCAAATGTCATCAAAGCTCTTGAGTCGGACTTCAATGAGAAAGCAGCAGTGGATAGTTGTATTTCTCAAGAAGATTTACGTTTTCTGTCAAAAATGGAAACCGGCATCAGACACAAGGAAGATGGTCATTATGAAATGCCTTTGCCTTTCAAGGAAGACAGACCAAATTTGCCCAACAATAAAGGATGTGCTATTCATCGCCTCAAAAGCTTAGAAAAAAGGCTTAAAAGAGATGAGAAATACTATAGAGACTATGTAGACTTTATGAATGAGACAATTGCTCGAGGAGATGCTGAGAAGGTTCCAGCTGAAGAAACAGATAAAATCCCTGCTTGGTACATTCCCCATCATGGGGTTTATCATCCTCAAAAACCTGAAAAGATCCGTGTAGTCTTTGATTGCTCAGCAAAGTTTCAAGGTTCATCCCTCAATGACCATTTGCTAACTGGTCCAGAGTTAACAAATACCCTTGTAGGTGTTCTCTGTCGTTTCCGTAAGGGTCCGGTGGCAATCATGTGTGACATAGAGCGCATGTTTCACCAATTTCATGTGAAGGAAGAAGATCAAGACTACTTACGGTTCCTCTGGTGGGAGAAAGGAGATCTAGAATCCAAGCCACAGGTTTATAGGATGAAAGTACACCTTTTCGGTGCAGCCTCATCGCCCGGGTGTGCCAATTATGGCCTCAAGCATATTGCTGCTCAAGGTCGTGGTTGCTTCAGTGAATCCTCCATTCGATTCATAGAAAGGAATTTCTATGTCGATGATGGGTTGACAAGTGTCTCAACTGTAGATGAAGCTATCAAACTGATGAAGGAAGCAAGAGAACTTTGTAGCACAGGAAAGCTTCGTTTACATAAATTTGTGTCAAGCAGTGAAGAAGTAAAAGCATCAATTCCTCTGGAAGAATGTGCTAAAAGTGTTATGGAACATGACTTGGCTTTGGGTGAGCTTCACATGGAAAGGGCACTTGGTGTGAAATGGTGCATCAAATCTGACAGCTTCCAGTTCAGAGTATTCGTTAAGGAACAACCACTCACTAGAAGAGGAATCCTTTCAACAGTGGCTTCTGTATATGACCCACTTGGCTTTGCAGCACCCTTAATTCTTGTTGGTAAGCAAATACTGCAACAGATGTGTCAAGATAAGGTGGGCTGGGATGAACCACTTAAAGAGGAGTTGTTGACAAAGTGGAAAGCTTGGCTTACAGATCTGCGAAACTTGGCTGATGTGAAGATTCAGAGATGTTATCTCCCGTCAACTTTTAAGGAAGTTCAGCGTTATGAGCTTCATCATTTCTCTGACGCTAGTACATCGGGATATGGAGAATGCACATATCTCAGAGCTATTAGCATATCAGGAGATGTTCATTGCTCCTTGGTTATGGCCAAGGCTAGAGTTGCTTCTTCTAAAGTTACCACCATACCAAGGCTGGAGTTATCAGCTGCAGTAGTTGCTGTACAAACAAGTGACTTGCTCAGAAAGGAGCTGGATATAGCCAACCTAGAAGAGTACTTCTGGACTGACTCAAAAGTTGTCCTTGGATACATTAATAATGACGCCAAAAGATTTCATATCTTTGTAGCAAACCGCATTCAACGGATTAAACAAAGCACAGATACTAAACAATGGAGATATGTGACGTCTAAAGAGAACCCTGCCGATCATGCGTCCAGGGGCCTTACATCAGAAGAGCTCATATCCTCCAACTGGTTCACAGGACCAAGGTTTCTGTGGAAGGATGAACTGCCCAGTGATGTTAAGGTGGGAGAGATCATAGACAATGACCCAGAGCTACGGAAAGCTCAAGTTCATAAAACTCAAGCAAAAGAAGAAAGATCATTGCTTGATCGACTTCAGAAGTTTTCAGATTGGACAAGAGTGGTAAAAGCTATTGCAAGACTTAAGAGATGTTCCAGGGAAGTGAAAGGTCTAAGTTCAAGGGTTAATGAAGCCACCAGTATCGAAGAAAGACAGGATGCAGAGCTTACCGTTATCAGAATGGTTCAACAATCAGCCTTTTGTGATGAGATCCAGAGACTCCGGCAACAGAAGGAGATTGAGTCCAGCACAAACAAACTGCATCGCCTGAATCCCTTCTTAGATGAGCATGGTATCCTCAGGGTGGGAGGTCGCTTAGTACATGCTGCATTGCACCCACATGTGAAACACCCAGCAATTCTCCCACGACATAGTCATATATCAACATTACTCATCAGACATTATCATGAGCAAGTGTATCACCAAGGGAGAGGAATGACTATAAATGAACTGCGATCAAGCGGTTTCTGGATCTTGGGATGTAGCAAAGCAGTGTCTTCATATATCTACAAATGCACTAGGTGCAGGAAACTGAGAAGATGCACTGAAGAGCAAAGGATGGCGAATCTTCCTCAGGAACGTATGGAGACAACCCCTCCTTTCACATACTGCGGGATGGACTGTTTCGGTCCTTTCTACGTCAAAGAAGGAAGAAAGGATTTGAAGCGTTATGGGCTTCTACTTACATGTATGTGTTCCAGGGCGATCCATGTGGAAATGCTGGATGATTTATCCACTGACGCATTCATTAATGCATTGCGTGCTTTCATTGCCATACGTGGACCTGTACGTCAACTTAGATCCGACCAGGGCACTAATTTCGTGGGTGCAAGACGAGAATTTGCTGAAGCACTAAAGGAAATTAACCAAGAACGCCTAAAGGAGTTTGGCTGTGAATTCATCATGAACACCCCATCAGCCAGTCACATGGGTGGCATTTGGGAGAGGCAAATTCGGACAATAAGGAGTGTTTTGACATCCATTCTGGATCAATCGGCTCAAAGACTTGATAGTGCCTCACTAAGAACATTTCTCTATGAAGTCATGGCTATCGTGAATAGCAGACCCTTAACCACGGAGCATCTGAATGATCCATCAGGTCCACAGCCTCTTACACCTAACCATATCTTGACTATGAAGACTTCAATAATTTTACCACCACCTGGAGAATTTGTCAAGGAAGACCTTTACCTTCATAAGAGATGGCGTAAGGTGCAGTATTTAGCGAATGAGTTCTGGTCACGTTGGAAAAAAGAATATCTTCTAAACTTGCAACACAGGCAGAAATGGCACAAGCATCGTAGAAATGTAAAGGTCAATGACATTGTCATTCTAAAAGATGACACAGCTCCACGCAGTCGGTGGAAGCTAGCGAAGGTAACAGAAGTGCACAGTGGTACAGATGGCTGTGTAAGAACAGTGAAGTTGTTGATTAGTGATTCGACACTGGATAAAAAGGGCAAACGTGTTACTAAACCGACTTACCTTGAAAGGCCCATTCAGAAAATAGTTACCCTGATTGAAGCAGATTAAAAGCGTACCTTGTGTCTACCATTCTTTGGGTTAGTCCATAAGATTTTTGAATAAAAGTTGTCACTAAGTTACAAAAAATCACAAGAAAGTGTTTTGGTGGGAGTGTAACTGACAGAGAAGTCAGTTTAATATTTCATGTTTATTTTATTTGTTAAAGACCTTTAATTTGAAACTGCTTTGTAGAGAGCTGCTTGAGTTGAGACTTTTATTATGAAAGGCACCGTGTAACTCAGGAAGTTGTTGTCTACACCGCATGGCAAGCTGAACCTAAAGCTGTAATCCACATTTCTAAAGTGCATTTAAGTTCATTTACTCAACGGAGGTTACAGAAGATATTACCAGATGTAAGATTAAGTTCTCCTTTGGTAATAAGCAGCCAATGAAGTAAGTTTGTCATTTATATTGTATGTGATTATTGTGAATTGTGTTGCTATGTGTGAAAAGTGATATACAAAGACCGCAGTTTGCTGTTAAAGTTAATTTAAATCTGTTTGGAAAGTTTACAAAGACAATATTTATTTATTTGATTTATGTATTTATATTCTTTATTGTAATTTTATTTTTGTTTATTTAGTTCTCACGGCATCTTGAGTTGGATGGTTATCCTCATGGTGAACCAGTCAATAAATCGCCTGTCATCAGAGAATCCTTGTGCTCGTGAAATTACTGGGGGGAGCTACAAAGGATAATGGGGAAACACAGGTGGATGGAATAACTAAATTAACAGGGACATGGAACACATGAGGAATAGAATAGACACACCTGGGAACTAATTAAACTAAACACGGAAGACAGAAACTGGGTCACTGGGGCAAAAACACTAAATGAGTCCAGGTGTGTGACACATATACTGTATTAAGCATCAACAAAATATAAAATAAAATAAAACTGCCTTCAAAAATGCACCAGTATCAAAATGTGCAACTCTCCAAAAAGAGATACTAATCAAAATAAGTTGTGTTAGAGAAACTCAGAAAGCCTTTAAAACTATTTCAGTCATGAGTGCACGGATATAACAGCAAGGAAATCCGTTGAGGCAGCTGACACATTGTGGCTGTTTACCGTCACACCAGAGATGATGATGATGTGCAGAAATGCTCATTTTATTCAGTGTAGGCGCCAAGAACCACTTCTCTCTGTCTCTCGTCTCTCTAACACTCATGGAGCACTGTTATGCCTCCAATGCCTCTGAATATGGAAAAACATCAGCTTTCAAGTCTTCCAGAGTGAACACAATGTTCTCAGCAAACTGCCATACAAGCAACAATTACATACAGCTGGGAAATAAGACTTCCCTTTACACAAGGAATGAATGAGAGTTCCTTATCAGATGAATATGCTTTGGATATGTCATTGATTGTGTGTGAGCAGGATTTATTATTACTTTGTCCAAACAAAGAGGGGATTTTTCACGAGGATTTATTTTTAAATAAAAATCTCCCCCAGAAGGTAACAGACACTATTTAACTAGTGTCTTCTGTCTTCATTGCAAAAAATATATGTTCATATACTCTACTATTCTGTGCTGTTTATTTTTAAGGCTTTTGGGCAGATGATAAAGAACCAGCAAACCTTAACCAGAAAACATCATTCTGATCTTAATTAAAAGCATGATTTAAAAAATAATATCAGTTTGCTTTGGACTAAAATTAACACTGTTCTTGTGTCATATTCCCAAGCTGCTGTATAAACTGCTAAGTTCAAGAAGAAACAGATTTTACACTGGACATCAAGTTATGAAAAAATAGTTTATTGTATCAAAATCCATCTTAAAATCAAACATTGAAATGCATTACTATTATTTATTTATTAATAAATAAAACAAGGTTGTTGAGGGCATGTTATACAACATGTCCATGTTTATGTATAGCTTCTACTTAACAAATAACAGATTAAATTGTATTGTGTTGTCTTTGTATTGTAGTGCACACGAGTAATGATATGAATAAATTAGCAGCAAAAAGAAGTAATGCAATCCAGGTGCTCTCTAAAAGTCCCAACTGTGCTCCACTTCCAGCAACGTGAGAGATGGTGAATGTGGTGATTTAGTTCAGGGTATTTAAAATTAGTCATGACATCCATCACTGGCCCCATTCGTCCTTCAGCCATTGTGTGTGCACTACAGAAGAGCAGCCACAGGGGGAGCCAGAGGTGTTTGCATGTTTGCATGGTAGGTGCTTGGCTCTGGCCATCTTTACTTAATAAGCACCAAAGGGTAAACAAGAACACTTCTATTCAAATTTAAATATAGTAGAGCTATAGCCTTTTACACTTGCTTGCTGTGTCCAACATTGAGCTCCAATTCAAGCCCTTAATTACCATGACAAATTCATAATGCATTTTAACATGAATGCATGTTATGTAAGATACAGAAAAAGTGACTGCTATGTGATCGCCTGGGGTTAAATTACTGCTTAAATTAAATAACAGCTCCAGACAATTTCTCATTCCGCTGGATGGAAACAATTTTAAGAGGAAACTCACTGCCTGCTGCTTACAAAGACAGCATGCAAAAGATCCAGTAAGGGACCAGTTCAGAAGGTGGATCAGCAACTAGAGCGACCTCTACAGCCCTGAATGTTAGTGGAGACCATGTTAGCTATACAAACCCTAGAGACAGATCCCCTGTGAAGACCTCGTCAGCCAAGACCACAAGAACCACAGTCTTCTGCTCAATCTGACGTGCGTTGCAGCCTGCAAATATACCACACCATGCTGGTTTGGTCTGACCAGAAGAGAACTGGTTCCCCAATTGAGCCTGGATTCTCCATTTCTGTCACCAAAGGAGTTTTAGTTCCTTGCCACTGCTGCCTTTGGCTTACTTAGTTGGGGATACAGTTTCTGGCAACATTATTGACTTGAATGCACAGACACTATTGGAAGAGAACTGAACTGAGTTGGACGATGATATCACTGAATCAACAAAGAATTGACTTTAGCTTATAAACTATTCTATGGTCCTCTTGTATTTTCAGCACGTTTTGCCTGATTAGTACTGTAAAGCTGCTTTGACAAAATCTGTATTGTATAAAGCGCTATTTAAATAAAGGTTACTTGACTTGACTAAAAACAAAACCTCATAAGAGAACTCAATGCACCACACAGACACTCTTGTGAAGTGCACTGGAGACAATAGAAGGCCATTTCTGCCATTGAGAAAAAGAAAATCATGCATTAGTAAATCATAATTATGAGATAAAAAGTTGAAATTAGGATGTCATGTAGTTGACTTAAAAGTCATTAAAAATGACAAAAAGTCTAAATTATGAAATTCTAAATCATAATTATAACATTAAAATGAAAACTAGAGCAGCTGAAATGTAGTTAAGACATGTTATTATTATATCTAAAGTCATAATATTATTAATTATAAAAGTCATATTACAAAAAGTCAAAATTATGAGATGCTATGTGACATAAATCAAAATGATAACATAATACATTTATAAGTCAAATTTATTACAAGATTTTTAAATTATAAAAAAAAGTCAAAATGAAGTCATGATGAGATAAATGAGATAATGAAAACTAAGCGAAAAATAGGTATTGAAGTATTGCTCAGATCTAAAAGATCACAAATGTAAAGACCATAATTCAAGTGTGCACATAGAAGTGTATAGATGTTACGCAATTCCCAATTCATTTTAACAGAGCTCGACTTTAGCATGTTGCAAAGCTAACAGCACAATTCTTAATTAACTTAAGCAGACAACAAACTTTTGCCAATCATTTTCACTGTACAGTGATTAGATTTAATATTTTATACAATATACTTACTACAGTGTCAGTTACAGTAAATATAGCACAGAAACATGACAGCATCATTACACAAAGAAATGCATGGTTTGTGCGTGTTTATTAGTGCATAACTTTCCATGGAATATCTGTGATGAAATCTCTCCAGCATTGGTAATTCAGAAAACACACAGCCACATTCGTTATTTTAGTTTGAATTGGCTCACCATTAATAACTGTCAGTTAAAACTGTTTTACAATGTCATTTAGTACTGCCTCGTGTCATGCACATGCATACACATTCTGATTTGGGGGGAAGCATGCAAACTGTGGGATATGTGCATGTGCATAAGGTTCCAATAACATTACTTAACTGGTATTCTGAACACTTCACTGAAATGGAATTTGTCTCTGTAAGTCACGCTGTGTTTTACAAAACATTCATAACAGCATATCTTCTTCTCTCCTGGTGCAAATGGCCACACAGCTCAAAAACCATCATGCTTTATATGTCTATAGTTCATGTTCAGTTTACATGTTCATCATAGATGTTGTTCTAGATCATTCCTGTTTGTTACTGTTATTTTCTGTTATAGAGATGATGCTTTCTAGAGGGTTTGTCAGTTCTGCAGAGACTGGAACGAAATAGAGCCGCAGCACTGAACAGTTACTTCATTAGACGACCAATAAATGCTCTATATCTGCTGTCAGAGGAGAACACAACAACAAAACCCCAGAATCACAGAATAAGACAGTCATGCAACATTTTAAACTTCAAAGATTTGTGTCTTGTTTTCCAAGTCAGTATCTAAACATTCTTAAAGATATTTACTGTACTTGAGAAGCAAAATGATGAGATAATACTACTTTTTCTGAAAAAGGTATCAAAATTTAGTAAAAAAAAAGAAAAAGAAAAAAAATTCTTCAAAGAGGACACTTATTTTGCCCCTTTGTCAGATATATTTTTATATATTTCATATATATTAAGCAAAAAATACTTTTTTTTAGAATATGAAGCAATATTTTATGCTATATTCTTCTTTAGTCACTTCACATTAATTTATTAATGATTAATGATAATTATTTTTCCCCAATGCAATTGCCTTAATTTGTGGTATTAGCATCACTGTTATTTTATTTCATAAATATTAAGAATGTGATCAAATTAGACCTTTTTATTATTATTTATATTTATTTTTTTTCTTTAAAGGCTGAGAATTAATAAGAATAGCATTAAATACTGCTTCATGTGGAGAGGTCACAATCATGTCTAAAGGTGTTTCACTCTAAGATTCTTGAACATTGATGGTCTTGAAGCCGTGGAGGACGGTGGGTGGATTTGTCAGCACTAAACTAGCATAAAGCATCTTGGAACCTGCCATCCTGGGAGTGAAACTGATGGGCATCCTCATGGTTTCTCGAGGCTGGATCGTAATCCTGAAATATAAGTAACAGGACATTTAGAGCAAAAACAGGCAAGCATCATTATTACTGCTGCTTACAGTATGTGTAGGGTTTGTGGTTTACACAGAGGTTCGATTGCATATAAAGGGGCAAAAATGCATGCACACTGAAACTGAAATAACCTGGGATTTTAGCGCTTCAGAAATGCTGACTGACAAGTGTGTCACTTTTAATATACACAGCTGTAGTGAAACAGATAATAATGTAGAAAATCTCAGAAACAACCCCTCCCAGTCCACACATGAATCTGTACTGTATGTACTCAACTGTCTGACGCCCATCAGTGTCTCGTTCACACAGACTCACTTCTCAGGTATGTGAAGTAAATTTATCATGTAAACATAGTTTCTGCTAAACGTTGCTACAGTAAAATCTAAATAAATAAAGTAAATAAAGTTCTTTCTATTGTTTTAATTAATGACAATTATGCATAATATGGTTTTATTGTAGTAAAATTAATAATTGCATTACAAAATTTGGAAAGGAGTTGACAGATGTCAACATGACATAGTGGGACATAGGTGTGGACAGAATTAGACGAAAATGAGGTTTCGTGTGTGATTTTTTTCAGTATTAAAATACTTTCTCTCATACAAGTTAATTATGCCAGTAATCGAAGGTCAATATAAATATTATCCTGTTTGTTTGAGCATCCCAGCCAGCCCAACTTATCTATCAACGAATGGTGTGAGGTATGGGCGGGGCTATCTATTTGATTGACCAATAACAGATGGGGGTGTGTTTGAGAAACCTGTTGCAAAACAGTCATTTTCCTGTATGATTATACTGTGAATTTCTTTTGGTGATCGCTCAGAACAACGGTAAAAACTGAAATGAGTCACTTGATGTACCTTGTTTGAACCTTCTGCTCCAAAAGTCCTGAGCAGGCTATGGTCAGTTCACCGCTCACTGCTGTGCTGAATGGGTTGGTGAAGGTCACTGTGGCCACTTGCTGTGTGTTGATGATCACATACTCATTCTGAATCTGAGAAACAACAAATAACTTTATTATTATTGATTTATAACTTGTGCATTCAGATATGCAAAATATCTTGATAACAGCGTACAAATGAAGCCTTTAAGTATAATACACTAAAGCTAGTTAAACAACATTTGTATGTTGCGATGCATGATACATTTCCATAAATAAATGACAAATTAAAATGTATTATAATATTTTGACAGTGGTTTGTGATACCCGAACAGAATAACAAGATATAAGCTCAGAAATGTGAGATACATACTCATACTTTCTGAGAAGCAAGTAAGAATCGTAAGATATAAAATAACAAGAATACAGTAATTTTATGTATTTAATGAATTATCATTTCTAAAGGTGTAACCATGATTAAATAAATATTATAATGTAATAGTTATTAATAAGATCATGCAATGCATTCCAAGAAATAATTGATGCAATAAAAATACTTTTATAATGCATTATATAAAAGTAAAGAGTTGCCAAAATCTTTCCAACATATGGTTTTGGATTGATGCATTTCTTTACTGAGCTGATCATAGAAAGAATAAAATGGCTAAATTTAGTCATTAAACAAATGTCTTGTTGTTTCATCTTATTAACTGCATTCACAGCTCACTGAAGAACGGGACTCTATTTTGTCCTTTGTTAACTGATCTGGATGAAAGGAGTTGTGGAAGTCATGCTGACTATTTTAAGCAACAATATTAAATGGCAACACTATATACCTGTACATTGAGGGCAGGGCTGCGGATGTTGAACTCTTCTGATGCCAGCACTCTCTCCTGAGACTCCACATCCTCTATAACCACTGCCAGGTTAACCATAAAATCCTCTGCAGCCTCCTTCAGCATGTAGTCTTTGAAGGAGATCTCATGTTTTATAGTCAGAGCTGGCGGAGTACAAGAAACAGGATTCAGTCTCATGAACTTTTTAAATAGTAAATGAATAGTATGCATTTCATGATAAACATTTCAGACAGTAGTAAGCTACATTTTTGCCACGTGATTTGGTGACGTGTTTTAATTTTCTGTAAATATACTTATGAAATGAGTAAAAGATTGTGATTACTTCAAGGTCAAGATGGGTACGTTGCATTATGGGGGTTTAGGCCAGTTTTGCCAGAAGATAAAGACTGTACAGTTTTATAAAGTTGATCTGCTAAAAGCTAAATTTGTCACTGCATATAATAGTTCATAGATGCATCAGATTTAATAGGGTGTTTAAATCTATCCATTTTAACCCACCCATTCATCCATTCATGTTTCTTTTGTGTTTCGCAACCTTAAAAGACTTTATAAGAAAAAAAAAATCTGGTAATACATTTTAAGCTCATTTTAAGTAATTTTTGCTGTTCAATAAAGTTTAGTTTTTTTTAAAGTTTGATATGACATTGCAGCACAAAACCCTGAAATGTGTCAAACATACAAATCCTCCAAGACAATCATTACTTAGTATAAAACGAATAAAATGCAGGCGTTTGAAGGATTCTTACTTTCTTTCGGGCCGATTTTCACATCGTCATGAGCCTCCCAGAAGGTTCCAGTGGGATTGCGGTTGTACTCCTTGTTCTGAGCGTTCACGTGTTTTTTCAGCAGTTTTGGAGCGGCCGCATTGTTAGCGATTATGACATTGAAAGAAATGTTTTCTCCGACTAGAGGGGCTTTCAGAAGCTGGAGAGAAACTGCAGTGCCCTTAGAAGCTGCATGGAAATAGATGTTAGATCACTGCTTTCATTTATATGACTCAAACAAACAAACAAACAAAAGGAAAAACAAATGCTAGAACTTACCCACTCTTCCTGTAGCACCTTCACCTCTTTGGACTGGAAGAGAGTGTATTTTAAAAGCAGATTAAAAACCAACATGTAAATAATAATCAGGAATATTTACATAAAAATATTATCAAAACTGTACACATAGGTGCAAAGTTTTTTTATTCCTCTCTGCTGTCTTTTCGCTCTTCCTTCTCAGTTTATATGTATATAAACTGAGAAGTGTATATATATATATATATGTATATATATATATATGTGTGTGTGTGTGTGTATTTATTATAACTGTTATATTCAAAGAAATGGGGTCTTCCTTCTCAATATATTGTATATTAGTGATAAGTGATTTATTGTCTTTTCTGTTTTTATCTCTTTTGTTGAAAAGCATCAATAAAGACAATGAGTTAATACAGAGTTAACTAATTTTAGTTGACATTGAGTTAATTTAACAGTTTGTTTGTCATGTGTTTTTATGTGAAAATGTTTAGTACAACCACTTTTTTCTGGTGATTCTGATACTAGTCAGCTTACAAATATGAAAATCTTTAATGCCTTACCATCAGCACTCAGAGCACAAACTGTGCTTTCATCTAAATGTGAAAGCATTAGATATTTGTATGAAACCACCAGTAATAGCAGTGAGTATTTCTCTCTCTCTCTCTTTCTCTTACCCTTCTCAGTTTTGTATTCAGACGTGATGTCCTGCATAAGCATGGATCCTGGACGTTTGGTGGAGATCAGTTCTCCAACTCTTTTTTTATCAATGCTGGTTGATAATATCTTCCTGTCTTTGATGATTATTGTACGCACATCGGCATTCACTGCTGCATAAACGAATGGCACGTCATATTGAGCGTCCACCTTCTGCTGATAAATGGCTTTAACAGCAGCAGGACCACAGCGGAAAATTCCTGTGACAGAATATTGATGTTTGAACATGATTATCATCATAAAATAGCATGCTATGTAGACAGCTCACTAGGTTTTACAACAAAGCCCACAAGACCAGTACTAACCAACATAAACCCGCCCATATAGAAACTGTTCTTTCAGCAAGTTTCTACATGTGTTAGCCTTGTAAACATCTCTGTAATGACAGACCTGCGCTCCTCTCTTGTGGCGTGGCGTCGAGAGCCTGCCATCCGTCATAACCTTGACCCAGATCAGGCCTCTTCATCCAGCTCTCCACCCAAACATGGAAGTTCCTGAGAAAAGACCAAACACTTTTAACTAATTAAATTGACGTTACTCAATCAATTTAGTTCAGTCAACTTATTAGGGTTTTCAGTGCATGGGTCTAACGAGTTAAGCAGTAACGTTAGCTGCCATGTTCTTTCTCTCAAAGGAAAACGATTGGGCCACTTCATCAAATACTTAAATTGTCGTTTCAATAATCATACCATATCAAAAACACGTACCACGAGGATTTAAATTAACATATTTCACTGGTAGAAATCATGCAAAACAACTTTATATCTACAGAATTTTACTCACATACTAACATAGTACACGAAAAAAACATCCTCTTGAAATGTAGTTCAGCAACCAAACAGACCAAAAGGACAAATTTTGTAACCCACCAATCAGTGCTTTTGTTCTCTTGTTGCTAGGCAGAATTCCTCCCATGGCCAATCACATTAAAGGAAGAACAGAGTTGAGTTTTTCCAAATGATTACTCATGATTTTGAGCTCACAACACTTGAAATCTTAAGTTTATGCATTTTTAAGGTAAATTAGTTATATTAACTCATATTTTTAAGTAAAATGGCCAAAATGCAAAATTTTAAGTAATGTTTAGTCAACATTTCTTGATTTTTTAAGTCAAGACAACATTAGGGTTTACAGTGTACAATATATTCACACAGAAAACTTTTAAATACTAGTTTTTTTATTGGACGAAATAAATGCTTTGTAGTGTTTCTCACCAGATGCTATCCCTGCTGATGGACAATTTCTCCCCCATCTCATTGTAATGTTCCTCGATCACCATGTTCCCGTCTGTGTCGTGAGCGGAGTTGAAGTTGGTGATGACTCGAGTCGGAATGCCAAGAGCTCGCATTACTATCACACAAACAAACACATTTGATATTGATCATCAACATCACATCGACATAGGCATCAATGTAGTAATATAAATCATCATCGACTTTCACTGTAGGAAAAGAGCTGCTTTTGTGTTTCACATAAAAGATATGATATTCTTGAGAAAATTAACTCTTCACACACCACCGTAAGATTTTTCGAAGAATTTTTTTTGAAAGAAGTCTCTAATGCTAACCTTTTTAACAAAAATACCCCAAAACTTTAATATTGTGAAATATTATTACAATTTTAAATCTTTTAAAATCTTCTTTAAACTCTTCAGTGTCACATGATCTTCAGAAATCATTCTAAAATGCTGATTTGCTGCTTAAGAAACATTTTTGATTATCTATGTTGAATACAGTTGAGCTGCTTCATATATATATAATTTTTTATGACATTATAAATGTCACTTTTGATCAGTTTAATGCATTGTTTCAAATAAATACATAAATAAAAATCACACTGACCCCAAACTTCTGAATGTAATTGTTGATATGTGTCCCACCTGTACACATGACAGCAGCAAACACCCAGCACTGTCCGTATTTCACAGCCCTGAATTGTGTTTCTGCCCACTTCCAGAGAATATCTGCGCTGCCGGACCACTGTGAAGGGTTGACGCCTCCCCTGTAGTCACCTGACCAGTTTCCCATCAACACCCCTTTATCATCGTTAGAGTTCACCTGTTTAGAAAGACAGAGAGACTATATTAATGCATGAAGAGAGAGAGAGAGAGCAGAGAGGAGAGCATGAGAGCAGATCCTCACCATCGCTGAGATCACACGGCCGATGTAAACCGGACTGCTGCGGTTCTGCAGATCTGTTCTCATGTCCGCTTGATATTGAGGACTCAACTGCAGCAATTTCATACAGATGTCCAGTATCCCCTTTTCATACTGAAAACACATTAATGCATCACAGGAGTAAATGTGAAGTCACGTTCAATGCTGTGCTTTCATAATCAGTCAATAGTCAATGATCAAACATCTCACCTGATCGAACGACCAGGGTCTGGAGACCACATTACCAGGGCAGCCTTTAAACAGCAGGCCGAAATCACTCCTGACATATTCATTCCTCAGATCCTCCGCCTGCAGGAACACCGAATCAGCTGCAGAAAAACACAATAATTTGTATAAACACAACCAATTTTTACTAAAGTAGTGTGATTATGCACAACATAATTGTGTGTGGGGCCCGTGTGGTAAACTCTGTTGTTTTCTTCTGTGTTTGAGAAATAAATTTGAATTTTAAGTTATTACTGTTAAATGTGTACTTTTAAAATGTAGTGTATATTGTACCATTATATATATTTCAGTAGTTGCCAATGTGTTTATTTTAACTTTGAATAAGACCTTTGGATCAGAGCAAAATATAATAATTTTCTATTCAAATTTTAAAGTGCATCAATGTAAATCTTCACATAGGTTATGCATTTTGCTTTTTTGAGTCCTGGATGATTTCTCAAATCATATGTCTTGTTGGGAAGAGGTGTGTGCTTCTTTTAGTTTTCTAAACAATCAGACTTACAGGCGTAATATATTGAGTGATCTGGACTATTAAGCAACACCTTATAGGAATCACATAGCAGCAAAAAACCTCTCTGATTTCCAGCCTGTTCTCAAGGCCACACAGCACTAACCTTGGCACCAGGGGTTGCAGAGGAGCGTGAACTGGCCGAACAGATATGTTCTCACAGTCAAGCGAGTCTCGACCCTCAGCTGGAGCGTGTAGACGCCGATTGAAGCAGACGCAGGGCTGGACAGTGATACAGACAGCACACGGGGTCCAGTTGGGTTCAGTACACGCCTCTCCAGGAAGGCACTCCATTGAGTTGGAGAGGGCTGTCCGAACGAGGAGACCGGGACCTCCACAGACAGAGGACCTGCAGAGAGGAGAAGGTTTAGGAATATCAAGATTTTCAATCTTCGATGAGCTCAATGGCTGTAGAAGCTGTACGATAGTCTCTGTTTGCATATATGTTTGCATATCTCTTTTTGTAATATATTGTTTTTATATTTTCAAATCTAAAATTTAGTTCATATTGATTGATTGATTGATTGAATTTCTTCATAAATAAAAAAAATGCAGTACGTCACTTTTGATCTTACTTAAAAATGATAAACAGACTTAGCCTACATCAATTTTCATTATAATGGAGGCAGAGTGATGTGTTCTTCTTGCCCTAACCCTACACATCACACAAAACTTTCTGCACTTAAAAATGTTTAACAAATTACAAATAATAAAACACCTTTTAGTATTTTTAAAGTCCTTTGGTTTACACCGACACAGGAAGTATGTTTTACCCATGTCATTATACACATCTGTGTCCTCATATATACCAGAACACACACACACACACAAATGCACACGCACGTTTGTTTTCGTGTAAAGTGTGTTCATCCCATAGGTGTAATGGTTTTTATACTGTACAAACTGTATATTCTATCGCGCTACACCAACCCTACACCTAACCCTAACCCTCACAGAAAACTTTTTTACTTTCTCAAAAAAACTCATTCTGTATGATTTATAAGTGTTTTGAAAAATGGGGACATGGGTTATGTTCTCATAAGTCACCCTCTCCTTTTAATACCTGTGTCATACCCATGTCATTATACAGAGTTGTGTCCTGATATGTCACAAAAACAAGAGCACACACACACACACACACGCACATGCTCAAACAAACCTAGAACAATTCGGAAGATCAGTTTTTCCTTCATTGGATCAAATGGTCGTCCCTCATAGTTCATTAGGACTGTGAAGGCCTGTCCTCTCCGCAGAACCAGGGTGCTGGAGCTCAGACCGTCAGTCTTGTGCCGGATCTGGTTTTGTGCCTGTTGCAGGTTGATACTTTGAAACTTGAACTCTGTGTAACAAATGGTCAAATTATTATTGAGGCAGATGCTAGTGTTTTAATGTAAAATGATAACTAATTTAAAATTGCAGATCACAAAAAGGCAATAATAGAAATATTTCAAATTACTTTAAAATACTTTTTAAAATATAATTATATAAATTGTCAATCATTTTCAAATGAGGTGTTCTAAATTAACTTTAAAACTGTTTTTAAGCAAATAAAAATAGAATAATGTTTAAGTGTTTAAAGTTAATAGCAATTAATTAATCATTTTAATAATAGAGTTAATATTACAGTGATATAACCCGATTATTTTAAGAAAAGATGCAAAATGCAGTCAGCTAATAAATATGACTCAAATATTATTGTAAAAGGTTTAGCAAAACTCCTTGAAAGTAAAACGGTAAAAAAAGAAAAGAATAAAGCTCACCGTCCATGATGCTGTGTTGTGGTTTGCTGTTTGATTCAAGCTGTTTGTTTAATGCTCTTATATTGCATCCATCTGTCCCTCCCTTTCCACAAAAGTTGTCAGACCACATTCAGGGGAAGTTATGAAATGTCACATGAACCAACACCTCAAACGATTACACAATCACATATAGGTGATGTGTTTCGGCTGGAGGATACAGTATTTGCAGGCTCAGACATCTGTGATCAGCAACATCAGTTTAACCAATTACAAATGAGAAAATAATCAAAATTAGGGAGCCATCACAATTACATGATGTCGTATAACACCACTTGCAGCATATCTCACAGATATTATCAATAATAATAAAAAAAAGATATCTAATGTTTTGTCAAGGAATGTAGTTTTAACAGTTAAGGCGATTATGTACAGTAAATTAGATGGCTTATTTTAATGCTTAATCAGAGCACTGCCTTTGCACCCTTGACTGAATTGCTTAGCAACTAATGGCTATTATGGTTTATAAGAGTGCATATACAGGTGCTGGTCATATAATTAGAATATAAAAAGTGAAACTTGTATATTATATTTATTCATTACACACAGACTGATATATTTCAAATGTTTATTTCTTTTAATTTTGATGATTATTACTGACAAGTCAGGAAAATCCCAAATTCAGTATCTCAGAAAATTAGAATATAAATTAAGACCGATACAAAGAAAGGATTTTTAGAAAACTTGGCCAACTAAAAAGTATAAAAATGAAAAGTATGAGCATGTACTGCACTCAATACTTAGTTGGGGCTCCTTTTGTCTGAATTGCTGCAGCAATGCAGTGTGGCATGGAGTCGATCAAGTCTGTGGAAAATGAAATCTGCATCTCCATAAAGTTGGTCAGCAGCAGGAAGCATGAAGTGCTCTAAAACTTCCTGATTTATGACTGCGTTGACCTTTGACCTCAGAAAACACAGTGCGCCAACACCAGCAGATGACATGGCACCCCAAACCATCACTGACTGTGGAAACTTTACACTGGACCTCAAGCAACGTGGATTGTGTGCCTCTCCTCTCTTCCTCCAGACTCGGGACCCTAATTTCCGAAGGAAATACTACATTTACTTTCATCAGAGAAGATAACTTTGGACCACTCAGCAGCAGTCCAGTCCTTTTTGAAGTGAGACTCTTCTGAAGCTGTCTGTTGTTCAAGAGTGGCTTGACACAAGGAATGTCAAGCTGAAACCCATGTCTTGCATATGTCTGTGTGTAGTGGTTCTTGAAGCACTGGCTCCAGCTGCAGTCCACTCTTTGTGAATCTCCCCCACATTTTTGAATGGGTTTTGTTTCACAATCCTCTCCAGGGAGCGGTTATCCCTATTGCTTGTACACTTTTTTTCACACATCTTTTCCTTCCCTTCACCTCTCTATTAATGTGCTTGGACACAGAGCTCTGTGAACAGCCAGCCTCTTTTGAAATGACCTTTTGTGTCTTGCCCTCCTTGTGCAAGGTTTCAATGGTCATCTTTTGGATCAACTGTCAAGTCAGCAGTCTTCCCCATGATTGTGTAGCCTACAGAACTAGACTGAGAGACCATTTAAAGGCGTTCAGGTGTTCTGAGTTAATGAGCTGATTAGAGTGTGGCACCAGGTGTCTTCAATATTGAATCTTTTCACAATATTCTAATTTTCTGAGATACTGAATTTAGGATTTTCCTTAGTTGTCCATTATAATAATAAAAATTAAAAGAAATAAACATTTGAAATATATCAGTCTGTGTATAATGAAAGGGTATAATATACAAGTTTCACTTTTTGAATGAAATTAGTGAAATAAATCAACCTTTTAATGATATTCTAATTATATGATCAGCACCTGTATATATGCGCCTCAGTATACATATCTATGATTCTTCAATAGCCGTGTCATTAAGCATTAGATAGAAGTGCTCATGTGTGAAAACTGTGCATGAGCCATAAGAGAACACTCTGTCAGTTAAACCATCACAACAAACATTCAGCATGATTTCAAAAACAACAGATTCCAGTGCCAGATCGCATTTTATTTAATAGAAACGAATGTCAACTGCATTAGGTACGTCTGTGCCAAAAGATGTTTAAAAAAGTGATGGGGACAATATGGACCCTGGCAAAAAGTGGACGGGACATGTAAATTACATGCAACGATAAAAATACCAATAAAAAAAAAAACTAACCCTAACCATCTTGCCGATTATTCATGTAAAAACAGTCAGTTATATCTTCAGTGTATCTAAAACAGTGAATTACATCAGTGCAGTTTGTCTTAAAGAGACATCCAGGGCCAGATATATGTCTATATTCACACATCCAGGGGAGCCCAAATACAATAAGAAGTGAAAATTAAAAACTGAGTTAGAAGTAGCAAATTTCATTGATGCATTAAAAAGCTCCAAAGCAAAGGATGCGTATGGGCTTGACACAATATTTTTAAAAACAAATAAAGATTCTTTAGTATGCCCAATAACACACATGGTAAACCTGTCATTCAAACAAGCAGTTGTTCCATCTGCTTGGAAGATGGCTACAGTTGTTCCAATCTACAAATCTGGATATGAATTAAATTTGAAAAATTATAGGCCAATTAGTATTCTTCCTATTATATCTAAGGTAGCAGAAATATGGGTATCTAATCTTTTGACTAATCATCTAAATAAGGGTTTTAATTCTTTACATCCAATGCAATTTGGTTTCCGAAAAAATTACTCAACAGATTCAGCAAACTCTTTGTTTGTTGAGAGAGTGAAATGTTTATTAGATAAAAATGCGTGTGTTGGTGCTGTCTTTTTAGATTTAAAGAATGCATTCGACACTGTTGACCATCAGGTGCTTTAATCTAAACTAACAAATTTTAATTTCTCAGAGGAAGCAATACTTTGGGTAAAATCTTATCTTACTAATAGGAAACAATGTGTATGTATTGATGGCGTGAAATCTTCTTATATTGTCTGCCCCAAGGGGGTTCCACAAGGTTCTATTTAAGGACCATTGTTATTTTCACTTTACATTAATGACTTACCTGAAGTATGTAAAGATGTAAATATTCAGTTATATGCAGATGATGTAGTTATTTATACCCATGCAAATAATTTTGAAAAAGCCTCGATTACCTTGACCTCTGCTATGACTAATGTACAGGATTGGCTTATCAGGACAGGTTTAATATTAAACACAAAAATATCTGTGTGTATGATGTTATCAAAACGGTTAGTAGAGATGACACATTCAAATGTATTTCTAGGAGGAGAGGAAATAGAACTTGTGAAAGAGTTTACGTATCTTGGAGTTACTCTTGATTCTACTTTCACTTTTAAAAGCCATGCAAAAAAGTTTTAGAATTTAAGGAATTTTAGATATATTAGGTCTTTCTTGACAGTTGGTGCTGCAAGGCTGTATTTATATTCAATGATTTTTTCACATATGCAGTATTGTTTCAGTAGTTGGTCATTCACTAGTTACTCAATTCTTAAGTCAATATAAACACTGTACAAGAAGGCGATAAAAGTGTTTGATAAAAAAAACCCTCTCATTTCACCACTTTAAAATAATTAAAAAACATAATCTTTTGAGTTTTGAAAATTTAAATTTTTTTAATTATGCATGTTTTGTTTATAAGGTCTGGCATGGGCTTGCTCCACCTCCGTTGAAGCAGTTCATCAAACAGAGGGCAGATTGTGGTATTGGTACCAGGTCTGTCAGTAGAGGGGACTGGGAAGTACAAAATAGGCGAACATCTTTTGTCCAGAAAGTTTTATCAGTGATAGGGAGCAAATACTTTAATACTTTGCCACAGTCAATACGACAGTGTTCTAATTATCACACTTTTAAAGAACATCTTAAGAAGTGGCTTATGAAAAATCAAGTGTGTGAACATTTTTCTTAGTAATTTTTGTGATGTGGTTTATGTATTGTGTTTTTAGCAGAGTCTTGTGTATAGTGAGTATTTGTTATTGTGTGTACCTGCCTAGGGACTACAAACATAAATTAGCATTACTGCTATAATCCGGCTTGTTTACATTTGTATTCTGTACAAGTGTTCATCAACATGCTTTGTCCCTATCAAATAAAAATAAAAAAATTACTAGGCTATTTATTCTATGGTGTATCTCGTGCCTGATAAAAAAACACACACACACCCCACCCTTGCACTCATTCCTGTCTCATCTTCTTTCAAAACAAAGTTAGGCCAGTGGCATGAGAATTTATAATCTGCATTGTATGGTCTGTGAATAGTCTGCATTTATAAAGCATGACATTGCATCTTCAGTCACAGAAAGGACCTGAAATCACATGCCTTCACCCACATCTGTGATAGTGAATATATAACACATGACAGATACATAACGGATAAGAGGTGTGGTGCTTGGTTTCACAATAGGTCACTCCCAGATCACTCATGCTTTCTGCCAATTTTTTAGTTTTTTGTTGAGAAACTCTGATTATGAAACTCTCCTTAAGTAGGAGCATCGTGACATGTTATATAAGACAGGTAACAACAGGTTATACATGTTCCAAATGTAATAAAGATAAACAAAAGTTGCTTGAACTAGATACTGTAATTAGAGATTTAGAGAAAATAAAAAAATAGATAAATCCGTACAAAGTAAGCAAAAATTATTATCCTTAAAAGCTGAATACGAGGAACTTGCAACACAAAAACTGAATGTAGTATATTAAGATTAAAACAAACCTTTTATGATCAGGGTGAGAAACCCAGTAAACTACTGGCCTGGCAACTTAAGAAATTACCTTCAGAAAGAGCTATTAATCAAATTAGGAATGGGAGCGGAGAGATCACAACAGATCCGGCTGAGATTAATGCTACATTTGTATCATTTTATAAATCTCTATACCAAACTGAATTTTTCCTTTTGAAGCACCTCCACTCAAAATGAGTTTTTGGATGGATGGATAGATATTCCCTCAGTAGAGGACAAGCTTGAACTAGATCAGATGCTGGAGCTAGAAGAGGTTTCTATTCCTATTCTAAAAAAGAAGGGCGGTAAAGCGTCGGGTCCAGATGGGCTCCCAATTGATATTTATAAAGAATTTAAAGTTAAATTAATAGGTCCCTTACTAGATATGTATGTAGAAGCTTTTCAGCGGGATGTCTCCTTCCCTCGCTGAGGAGTGCTACTCACTCTCATCTTGAAGCCCGGAAAGTCTCCAGAAGAATCTGGCTCATATAGGCCAGTATCACTTTTAAGTACAGATGCAAAAAAGAAGGGTTCTCAATCTGGTACACGGTTCTGGTACAATTTTCGTAGATGAATGGAAATTCTATTAGCTGATTCTACTGCAGAGGTACTTATTAACAACCATGTCTTGCAACCATTTAAATTAAGTCGTAGATCCCAACAAGGCTCACCACTTTCACATTTACTCTTTGTTTTATGCATGGAACCACTAGCAATAGCAATTAGATCCTATAAATTGAGGTATTCATTCAGGTGTTTTAGAACATCGTATTGCCTTATATGCTGATGATACTGTTGTATTTATATCACAGCTTGAAAAATCTATACCTTCCCTTTTTAAAGCTTATGGGCCTGTCTGGTGACTTTTCTGGTTTTAAGGTAAATAAGGATAAGTCATTAGTTATGTTTCTAAATGAGCAAGGGAGAATAAACCCAAAAGTAGTACACCCATTTGTTAACGCTGTTAATGGTTTTGATTATTAAATAACCCCCAAAATAAGTTCCCTTAGCTAACCTAACTAACCTTTATTATTGAAGGTTTCTGAGGAAACTACTAGATGGATGACACTTCCCCTGTCTTTAATGGGAAGAATAAATGTGATTAAGATGAACATATTACCAAGATTTTTATATATCTTTCAGTTGTTACCACTTGCCCCTCCTCCTGCTTTTTTTCCAAAAAGTAAGTAAGTGTCTTTCTAATTTTATCTGGAGTAATAGGAAGTCTAGGCTTCGACTTTCCCTTTTGTACTTGCCCTATGACAGGGGAGGGTTACAATTACAAAACTTATTATGGTATTATTGGGCTGCTCGAATGAGGACTGCAATGTTCTGGTTCTCAAAAGATACGAATATACCTTGGATACAGGTTGAAAAGTTGAACACAAAAGGCTTGACACTTGATAGCTTTTTATATTCAACAACCCTTAAGGAACTAAAAAAGAAGACGGACAATCTATTAGTAAAAAATACCATTATGATACGGTACGAAGTTCATACATTTCTTGGAGAGACCCCATTGTTGTCTTGTTTTTCTCCAATTTGGTGTAATGAATATTTCAGCCCAGCCAAAAATGACTTATGTTTTATGGTTAAATAAGAGTATTGTTAGATCGATGGATTTATATGAAAATAATATATTAATGTCAATTGACAAGCTGGTGTCTAAGTTCGATATACCCTGCAAACATTTATTTTTAAATACTTGCAGCTTAGAAGTTTTATTTTTTTGAAATTGAAAAATTCTGTACAACCCCCTTCGTTATCCACACTGGAAACTTTTTCCACACACGACTGTTTCAGTAAAGGGCAAATTACCCAGTTATATGATATACTGGTACAGAATCATAAAGAAAGTACTGAAAACAAAAGGCAAGCATGGATGATCTAAATAAAGCAAGATTTAAATAAAGACATTTCATTGGATGAGTGGGGTACAATATGTCTGAAAGCAAAAACCCAAACTATATACATATATATATATATCTATATTATAAAATATTAAAAGACTGCCAGGTCTATAGTGGAGGGGGAGAGATTTGAATAAGGTATGCTTGTATTGAAATGTATGTTATGTTATATTTGTTTGTTAAATGTGCAGTAAAATTCAATAAAAATGTGTTACAAAAAACAAAACTAAGAAGTTCATCTCTCTGAGGTTGCATGTAGATTTAATTCTAAATTGATATTTTTTTATAATTATAGTGTAGACTGAAGACAACATTTTAAGTCCATATCTGTATTGGTTTGAACAAACCAAGTGTGGATTGATTCTTAAGTTTAGTTTAGTTTATTGATTTATAAAGCACATTTAATAACAACAGAAGTTGAAAACAAAGTACTGTACAGGTAAAATAAAAGACTAGACTAAATGTAAAATACAACCAAGTGGAGAAACATAGAAAAAGAAGATCTGCTGTTCTGCAAAGTTCAGCTGCAAGAAGATCAACCCTTTCATCTGGACTGACATCAGAGAAAAAGTGTTGTAACAGCATTTAAGGTCTGGGTAGTTGAATACACATCATTAAAGGGGTGGGGTTTTTTCTAGGCTTTGTGTTTATGGGGTGCAGTCTAACATGTGTTCATGCTTTGTTTTTAAAATGGGTCATATGATGCAATTTAAATTTTTCCTTTCTCTATGGAGTGTTGCAAGCTCTTCTGACTCACAGCTTGTACATTATTTATATTTAAATAATTTGCCAATGATTATTCAGACACAAGTTTTGAGCAGTAGAGTAGGCTTGTTTGATGTTTCTCAGATCACAAATGCAGACATGGTTTTATGTTTACGAAGCACGATACACAATGCGTAAAAAGGCAAGTCATTATAATCAGTAATTATGTCCCAAGTGGATGCAACAAATGCCTCATTTTATCAACAGGAAATCTATATATGGCCCTGGTGGTCCAGGTTCCAGAGGAAGAGACACAATAGATTTATTTATACTTAAGCAGAAGTTTTTTTAATGAGTTAAACCTGTATCCTGTTTTCTGGGTAACATTGAGTATATCACTATATATTGTTGCAACACCTCCGCCACGACCAGTCTGACGGGGCTTATGCTTATAACAGTAGTTTGGTGGAGTCGACTCATTTAGACCAATATAATCATTTGGTTTTAGCCATGTTTAAGTCAAGCAAAGGACATCAAAACTATTATCTGTGATCATTTCATTTACAGTAACTGCTTTGGGTGTGAGTGATCTAATATTTATTAGCCCAAACTTTAAAAATTGCTTTTGTTCATTTACTTTACATTTTTCTGGTTTAATCACGATATGATTTTTATAGATCCTACATTAAATGTATATTTTGACCTCACTATTCAGGGAACAGACACAGTCTTAATAGATTGGACAGCACAAGTACTTCTATCATTTGAGCATGTAAAACAAAAGACATCATACTAGTTATTTGAGAATTGGCTTACTAGTCATATGGAGCGGAGTGTCCTTACGTTTGAACATTATTCTCAACATGACTTTATGAAGTTAATTGCACTCATGCAACCTCTGAGCCTTATTAAAAAATTCTGTAAATACCTACAAGCCACTATTGTGTTCTGTGCCACCTCTGTATTTGCAAATGAATTTTGTAAATACTGATTTCATTGAATTTGTCATGAAAGAGAACATACTTTGAAAAAAAAATGCCCCTGTAAATGACTTCGAATATTACTTTGTAAACGGAAATGCAAATTTTTGTTAATGTTAAGAATGTGCTCCTGAATTTTTTTCTGTGCTCTTAATTTTTATATATTTTTAATTAGCAGCAAATACAAATGAAATACAATACAATCTCACAAAATAAAAGATAGCTACATAAGCAGTTACTAGGGCAGTACTATTACAAAAGGTACATGTATGTACACTAGAGGTATTAATATATACAGGTGCATCTAAATAAATAAGAATGTCATGGAAAATATCATTTATTTCAGTAATTCAACTCAAATTGTGAAACTCATGTATTAAATAAATTCAATGCACACAGACTGAAGTAGTGTAGAATTCCTATTTCTATATTATTTTATATTCTTTTATAAAATAATTTTCTGATTTCCTCTCAGACCTTTTGGTTACAATTGATAAAGTGCTAATCGTCAAAATCGTAAAAAAGATTTTAATATTCACGTTGATAATACATATCCACACACTCATTGAAAATAAGCAAAACTATACAAGGTTTGTATTTAACACAGTGGCTAAATGAACAAATTACCCACGCCACCTGATTCAAATATTCCATTAACGTTTAATGGTATTAAATACTTAATGATTTTCTTAATGATTTAAGAACATAATGATTTTCTTCACTGATAAAATAGATAACAACAGAAATACAATAACTAATGTAGATTCCACAGCGTTTAATACTTCAGTTTCATCCATCCACCTGAAGGTAAACTGCAGTACTTTACAACTATAGGACAGGAAGAGCTCAATAAACCTATCACTGCATTTAAACCAACAACATGTTTATTCGATCCTGTACCCACTATATTACTGAAAGAGCTGTTACCTGTAGCAGAAGAACCGGTTCTCAATATCATTAACTCGTCTTTATCTTTAGCTCACTTCCCAAAACCATTCAAGCTGGCGGTTATTAAGCCTCTTATTAAGAAACCAAAACTAGATCCTAGTGAACTGGCAAATTATAGGCCTATTTCAAATCTTCCATTTATGTCTAAAATTTTAGAAAAAGTTGTGTCTGCTCAATTGAGCTTCTTCCTGTAAAAAAAATGATCTGTATGAAGAATTTTTGTCAGGTTTCAGGCCCCACCATAGCACAGAAACTGCACTTGTTAAAATTACAAATTACCTGCTTCTTGCGTCAGATCAAGGCTGCATCTCATTGCTGGTTTTACTAGATCTTGGTGCTGCGTTCAACATCATAGATCATGACATACTCATAGATAGATTACAAAACTATACAGGTATTCAAGGGCAGGCTCTAAGATGGTTTAGATCCTACCTGTCCAATCACTACCATTTTGTTTATTTAAATGGGGAGTCATCTCATTTATCACCAGTAAAATATGGAGTGCCACAAGGATCTGTCCTAGGCCCCCTTCTATTTTCAATATACATGTTGTCCCTTGATAATATTATTAGAAAATACAGGATTAGTTTCCACTGTTATGCTGAAGATGCTCAACTATATATCTCAACGAGACCAGATGAAACTTCAAAATTATCTAAGCTAACAGAGTGTGTTAAAAATATAAAAGATTGGATGACCAATAATTTTCTCATAAATTCGGACAAGACAGCAATATTACTTATTGGACCAAAAAAAAAAACAGTTCACAAAATCTAGTAGACTACAGTTTGCAACTAGACGGATGTACTGTTACTTCCTCTACAGTCAAAAATCTGGGTGTTATATTAGACAGCAACTTAGAAACATTGTCAAGCTACAAAACATGTTACCTGTTTCTGATGCAGAAAAGCTAGTTCATGCATTCATGACCTCTAGACTGGACTGTAGTAATGCACTTCTAGGTGGTTGTCCTGCATCTTCAATAAACAAGCTACAGGTAGTCCAAAATGCAGCGGCTAGAGTACTTACAAGGTCAAGAAAATATGATCATATTACCCCAATTTTACAGTCTCTGCGCTGGCTACCTATTAAGTTCCGTATCAGTTACAAATTATCATTACTTACCTATAAGGCCATTAATGGTTTAGCTCCTTTGTACCTAACTAGTCTTCTACCACGCTACAATACATCATGCTCCCTAAGGACACAAAACGCTTCGCATTTGATTCCCAAACTCTGGACTCCTTCCTGATAACGTTCGGTGATGAGACATACTCTCCCTGTTCAAATATAGATTAAAAACGCATCTCTTTCACCAAGGATTTGAATAATGCATCTCATAATTTGTGACTGCAGTTGTACCTGATCAACTGTGCATTGTTATTCTTTAGCTTCGGTTAAAACAATTTATTTTTACTTTGTTGGAACAGCAGCTATGCTAATGATGCCTCTTTTTGTTTCTATGCTTTGCCACAGGATTTACATCCCGTGGTAACTAGAATTACACAAGCTCCAGTCTGGATCCAGAACACCTGAGAAGAGATGATGCTTACCCCTCAGAGGACCCCATATGATGCCAACCCTGAATCAGCAAATAGAACTAACAAATATTGCTACAAGTGTGACTGCATCATATAATAATTCCTGTTAATAATGTTCATTGTCTGGTATACATAATTTTTGAAAATTCCTGTCATATGCACATAAACTGACAGTCACCACTCATAAGCTACTACTAAATATTGTAGAAACGTACTTTTCTGTAAAGTTGCTTTGCAATGATTTGTATCGTAAAAAGCGCTATACAAATAAACCTGAATTTGGGCAGGGACTTGTCAGCATTTTCTATATTTGTAATTTATCCTTTTCAACATGTTTCACTCAGTGACAGTGTCTGCTGTGAATGACTTCACTAGTCTGCCCTCTGCTGGAAAATGCATGTGAACAGATCACAAACAGTAAAATGCATGTTAAGAAATACTTTATTTTAAGGATTGTGCCTAAATAATATTGAATACACAATTCATTGGTTAATCAAGTCAAAAAAAAATTGTTTGTGAATAATTTAAAAGCATTAATTTCTAAATGTGTCTCAATCACAAGTGTGGCATTTCAAGTACACAATCATGTCTAGAAATGTTTCAATCTAAGATGCTTGAACATTGATGGTCTTGAATCCGTGAATGACGGTGGGTGGATTTGTCAGCACTAAACTAGCCGAAAGCATCTTGGAACCTGCCATCCTGGGAGTGAAATTTACGGGCCTCTTCATGGTTTCTCGAGGCTGGATCGTAATCCTGAAATATAAGGAACAGGACATTTAGAACAAAAACAGAAAAGCATCACTATTAACGCTGCTCATATTTAGGGTTAGTGATTTTTTTTTTAAGTGTGTATAATGGTGCAAATCTGGATGGTCACAAATGAACTGTAACATCATATGGTTACAGAAGTGCTTCAGAAATGCTGACTAACAAGTGTGTAGTGACTTTAGCATTGAAAATGATGTCTAAGATAATAATGCCAAAACTCTCAGAAACACCACTTTTTAAAACTGAATGTTTCAGACTCACTCATCATGTATGTGAACTAAATTTATCGTGAAAAGCACAGTTTCTTCCATGAGACCACTGTTACTACTGTAAAATCAAAATAATTGTAAATGGGATCTATTTTAAAACAGAGTAAGATTCGTTCTGTTATTTTGTTAATTACTTTTTTAATGACATTGCGGTATAATGTGGCTGAATTGTTCTATAAATCTCTATTCACGATGGCCTTTTCTTTGCAATGGTTACCATTGTAAATTCTGAAAGGGTTTTGCAGATGTAAGCCCAACTTGGGACACTTAAAATAACTGTATTTTCACAATAAAAGTACTGTGTGTAATTTTTTGTATGTTAAAATACTTTCTCTTATACAAGCTAATGATGATGAAACTGTAACACTGTGACTGATTCTAAACATTCTGTTTATTTGAGCATTCCAACCAGCCTGACACATTGTAGCAACCAATGGTGTGCATTTGGGGGCGGGGCTATCTAACCAATGGCAGAAAGGGGGAGTGTTTGGGAAAACCTGTTCGGAAACAGTTGATTTGAGTGAATTAATTTGTTTGATGCTCAGAAAAGAGCTTTAAAACTACGCACGTCATTTGAGCCTTCTCTTCCAAGAGTCCTGAACCGGATACAGTCAGTTCGCCGCTCACTGCAGCATTGAACGGGTTTGTGAAGGTCACCGTGGCAACTTGTGGTGTGTTGATGATGACCGAGAACTCATTCTGAATCTGGAAGAAAACACAAATAGCTTTGTTTGTTTAGTTTTTTTTTACTTGTGAATTAAGTTCTACAGAAAAAAAAAAAACTTATGTGTAATGCATTCTAAAGGTATTTCTAATGTGTACACACACACACACACACACACACATATATATAATAGATCATTAAAAAAATTGTTTTTACATATATTTATATTTAATTTTGTCTTGATATAACATCTTATTGTTTCTTACAGAGGGGCTCAAGGGTAGAGGAGGTCGTGTTTCTTTTAAAGCTTGTCTTAATGTCCATGTTGGGTCACTATATACCTGTACATTGAGGGCAGGGCTGCGGATGTTGAACTCTTCGGATGCCAGCACTCTCTCCTGAGACTCCACATCCTCCATAACCACTGCCAGGTTAACCATAAAATCCTCCGCAGCCTCCTTCAGCATGTAGTCTTTGAAGGAGATCTCATGTTTTATAGTCAGAGCTGGTGGAGTACAAGAAACAGGATTCAGTCTCATGACCTCGCAATTCCTAATGAATCAGGTCACCATGTTTTTGAGGTATTCAAAGTCATGTGGTCCAGATGGATGATTTAACAAGACTTGCAAGTAGAAGAATTTTGTTATGTATACCGGCTGTGTGCAATGTAATTCTACTCTGTCTACTATTATATAAACAGCATATGGTGTGCATTCCATGATAAATATTTCACAGTCCTATGCTAAATCTTGGTCACGTGATGAGAGATGTAATGATGCACACCGAACAGGTTGAAAATTTATAAAAAAAAAAAAAAAAAAAAAAAAAAAATTATAAATTAAATATGTGGGTTAAGATGTTAAACTATTTGTGATACAAATGGGTGTGGGAGTTTATATGAATGTATCTCTGAGTGGAACAAAGTGTTTTTTTTTTTCATCTTGCCTCTGTATAATGCATTTATGAAAGTATTTTATTTTATAAGACACTGCAAAGAAAACCCTGTATCACTGCTGTTCTGTAAGCGCCACCTGCTATCAGAGAGTGAATCTGCGTCTCATTCAGAGCTTCTGCTTTTTCTGTTTAATGCAGATGTTTTATAGTTACATAAAGCTAAAGTCAGACCATTCTGTTGTTTTCAAGATGATAAAATCTAATTTAAATCAAAGACTGCTCATGCTGTATGCAGGCAGCATCTTTGATTGGATCGTGATTAAAAAGTTGTGGTTGCCTTTAAATTTCTAACAGAACACCTTTTTCGCTTATAATTTTCTTAAATCTCATTTTGTTAAATTTTTATCGGGAAATCAGTATCATGAATCATATCGTATCACACAAACAAATTATGTTTTGTTACCTTATACGGCTTTATTTATATAATTAATTTTTATAGGAAAATAAGTTTCTTAAAAACCCAACATTATTTAAATAATTGTGATAAGACTGTGGAACAAATTGTAATATTTCTAACACTTTTTTTTTTTTTTTTTTAAGTACATTTTAAACTCATTTTGCAGGTTGCAAGACTCACTTTCTTTCGGGCCGATCTTCACGTCGTCATGAGCCTCCCAGAAGGTTCCAGTGGGATTGCGGTTGTACTCCTTGTTCTGAGCGTTCACGTGTTTTTTCAGCAGTTTTGGAGCGGCCGCATTGTTAGTGATTATGACATTGAAAGAAATGTTTTCTCCGACTACAGGGGCTTTCAGAAGCTGGAGAGAAACTGCAGTGCCCTTAGAAGCTGCATGGAAATAGATGTTAGATAACTGCTTTCATTTATATGACTCAAACAAACAAGGAACGGTGTTTATGAGGGGTGGAAAACCGAATGCTAGAACTCACCTTCACTTTCCATGCGTCGAATAGAGTAAGATCCGTCAACTGAGATGAATAACAAAATAATATTTAAAAGAAAATATTAAAAGGACATTTACATAAAAATATTCTCAAAATTGATTCAGTTGGTGTTTAGTTAATTAATGTTTGTCAATTTTATGATAAAATGTATCAAGAAACCTTTAAAAAAATATATATGTTTTAAGATAAACAAAGATTGGAGTGTTTTACAAAAAATTGAAAATTGTGTCAGTGTAATCCTTCACCAAAATGTTTTAACTTACATCCACCTTCTCCATCTCGAACAGGTTGTCTTATGCGACCTTAATTGAACAACAAAAAAATATTACAAAGAAAATCATAAAAAAATATTTACAAAAAAATATTCTCTAAACTGATTTTAAAATCGAAAATTTTTCATTGTCTTTAATAAAAAAAAGTATTGGTAAAGCTGATACTAGTCAACTGAATTACACACTTCAGCTTTAGACATTCTAAAGTTAAAATGACTTACCAGCATCTGCACTAGATGGGAGTTTATCTAAATGTGAAAGAATGAGATTTTTGAATTAAACTAACAGTATTTTAACAGAATGCTTCTCTTTCTCTCTCACTCTTTCTCTTACCCTTCTCAGTTTTGTATTCAGACGTGATGTCCTGCATAAGCATGGATCCTGGACGTTTGGTGGCGATCAGGGCTCCAACTCTTTTTTTATCAATGCTGTTTGATAATATCTTCCTGTCTTTGATGATTATTGTACGCACATCGGCATTCACTTCTGCGTAAACGAATGGCACGTCATATTGAGCGTCCACCTTCTGCTGATAAATGGCTTTAACAGCAGCAGGACCACAGCGGAAAATTCCTGTGACAGAATATTAATGTTTAAACATCAACATCAAAAAATAGCATGCTTTGTAGACAGCTCACTAGGTTTTAGAACAAAGCCCACAAGACCAGTACTAACCAACATAAACCCGCCTATATGAAACTGGTCTTTCAGCAAGTTTCTACATGTGTTAGCCTTGTAAACATCTCTGTAATGACAGACCTGCGCTCTTCTCTTGTGGCGTGGCGTCGAGAACCTGCCATCCGTCATAACCTTGACCCAGATCAGGCCTCTTCATCCAGCTCTCCACCCAAACATGGAAGTTCCTGAGAAAAGACCAAACACTTTTCAGTGTTCTGATGGATTAAACCTCAATGAATTATTCCTTTCCACAGCAATCATTCAAGTTTATCTGTATACTGTAGTGTAGAGATGGTGAAGATACTTTTACTGAAGTATGAGGAAAAACATTTAAGGACTACAGGAAAAGATTAAATTTTACAGTTCATACACATAGAAAAGAGTTATTTCAAATTGGAATAATATTTCACTGTTAGTTGATTAAATAAATGCAGCATTGGTGAGTAAAAGAGGCTGCTTTCAAAAACATGAACAATCCTACCATTAACTTAGCAGTAATGTATGTCTTAGGACCATAACTACAGACACTTTCTAGCATAACTCACCAGATGCTATCTTTGCTCATAGACAGCTTTTTTCCCATCTCATTGTAATGTTCCTCGATCACCATGTTCCCGTCTGAGTCGTGAGCGGAGTTGAAGTTGGTGATGACGCGAGTCGGAATGCCAAGGGCTCTCATTACTACACATTTGTCACACAAACAAACACATTTGTTCCCTTTCAGTCGGACACTCTCGACATCACAACGAAATTGGGATATTGCTTCAATAGACCAATCTACTTCGAGAGTGTACCAAATGAGCCAATGCACACTGGCATGCAATAATTGCATCCAGCGATGGATCGTCCTGAGACGTTGGATCGTCCTTATAAGGATGCAGTTTCACCCATGCGTTTCTGGGTGCGTTCGTTACCAGGCAACAGATGTTGGTCACGATCGTTGCCTCACGTGTTTTGGCATCGAGCACGCTGAGGTGGCCTTCGTGGATGAGTCATGTTCCCACTGCGGGAAGATTAACATCTCAAAGCAGTGAACCTGGCTCTGCTACATTCAGGGGGGCGGAGTCCAGCTGCCATGATCTGGGGCTCGATCTGGTGGCCGACAGACGTGGACCACTTCCGGCAGTAGCGCGGGTGGTTTGAGGATTACTGTGGTGGCAAACCCCCACAGGGAACCAACCCTCTGGGGACCATCACTCCTCTTGCATCTCTGATCCAGTGGAGGAACCCACGGAACGTGCTCTTGTTCCCCTCAGAGAGCAAGGTGTTCACTATCTAGATGATTGGCTGACACTAGCACAATCTTAGGATCAGTTGAGCGGGCACAGGGACCTGGTGCTCCGGCACCTCAGCCTGTTGGGCCTTCGGGAAAGGACCAAACTCTCGCCGATGCAGAGGATCTCTTTACTCGCTATGGAGTCAGATTTGGTCAAACAGAAAGTGGACAACACAGAGGAACAGAGGTGCATGGTTGGTGCTAGCCTGCTTAAATACGTTCAAGGGCAAACCAGCGGTCCCACTAAAAAAACATTTCAGAGGCTCCTGGGGCATATGACACCGCCCCAGCACTGGCTTTATGGCTGAGTCCCGAGGTAGGTGTGGAAGTGCGGCACTCAGTGGGTCCAAGTTACACCGGCCTGTCACCAAACCCTCAACCCGTGGTCAGATCTTACATTCCTCTGGGCAGGGGTGACAATAGAACAGATCTCCAGACATGCTGTTGTTTACACGGATTTACGGGCCACGTACCACGGTCATGCAGTCTCAGGGGTTTGGACGGGCCCGCAACTGCATTAGCACATTGTTAGCAGTGCACCTTGCCTTGAACCATCTCAAAGGTCACTTATGAGGCAAGCACATGCTGGTCTGAATGGACAACACAGCGACTGTGGCATGCATCAACCGACAAGGAGTTATGTGCTACCGTCGCAACTTGCCCGCCACCACCATTTAGAGTCAGAAGTTTCTGACGTCACTTTGTGCTGTTCACATTCCGGGTCTGCTCAACCATACAGCCGACGAGCTGTCTCAAGCAATGCTCCTGGGGGAATGGCAACTCCCTCCCCTGACAGTCCAGCTGATTTTGAGACTGTTCGGAGCTGCTTAGGTAGACCTGTTTGCTTCTCCAGAAACCTCTCACTGCCATACTCGGCATGGACGCAGTGGCACACAGCTGGCCCCAGGGCCTACGCAAATATGCGTAGTGGCGCTATATTGAACCACTCGGACCTGGTTTCCCACACTAGTGCTCCTCGCTACAGCCCCTCCTTGGTTGATTCGTCTGAGGAAGGATCCACTGACTCAGTGACGGGGCACCGTTTGGCACCCACATCCAGACATTTGGAAACTCCATGTCTGTTCCCTGGATGGGACGCGGAGGTTCTAGGTGACTTACCTCAGGAGGTAGTGAACACCATCACTTCGCCAAGAGCAGTGTCTACGAGACACACATATGCCTTCAAGTGGAACCTGCTTTTCGAGTGGTGTTCTTCTCGCCGAGAAGACCCCCGAAGATACCCGATTGCAGTCCTGCTTTCCTTTCTGCAGCAAGGTCTGGAGCGAAGGCTGTCTCCCTACACCCTCAGTTCCAGGTTGCCGCTATTGCTGCGTACCATGACCCCATGAATTGGAAGTCTTTAGGGAAGCATGACCTTGTCATCAGGTTCCTTAGAGGGGCCAGGAGGTTAAATCCTTCCCGGTCCCCCTCTATACCCTCTTGGGACCTGACTCTAGTGCTAAAATCACTACAGCAGGGCCCATTTGAGCCTTTGCATTCAGTTGAGCAGAAGTTTCTTTCATTGAAAACTCTGCTCCTGCTTGCACTGGCCTCCATCAAGAGGGTAGGGGACCTGCATGTATTTTCGGTCAACGATTTATGCCTAGAGTTTGAGCCGGCTGACTCCCAGGTAATCCATAGGCCCTGGGCCAGCTACGTGCCGAATGTTCCCCTCACACCCTTCAAAGACCAAGTGGTGAACCTGCAAGCGCTGCCCCTGGAGGAGGAAGATCCAGCCCTGGCTTTGCTCTGTCCCGTCTGAGCATTGAAATGCTACGTAAACCAGACACAAAGCTCCAGGAACTCAGACCAGCTCTTTGTCTGTTACAGAGGCCAGCAGAAGGGGAATGCCGTCTCTAAGCAGAGGATGGCCTGCTGGATTATTGACGCCATAACTCTATCTTATCAGGCACAGGGTGTGCCTTGCCCATTCAGGTTGCGAGCTCACTCAACTAGAAGTTTTGCATCCTCCTGGGCACTGGTTCCTGGCACCTAACTGACAGATATTTGTAGAGCTGCGTGCTGGGTAACCCCTAACACATTCACTAGTTTCTATAGCCTTCGTGTAGAGCCAGTATCCTCCTGTGTTCTCACCTCAAACGGGTAGTGGCACTGATTGTTGGCTTGCTAAAACTGCTCCCGAGTGTCCGTACTGTAGAACCTGTTGAGATCCTCCATACCCTAGGCATCTGGACTGGAATGTCCGGTGCCAGGCCTTCATGAGACCACCGGGTCTCCGGCTCGGCTCCTCAGTGAAAAGCTGTTATGCATTGCATCTGCTGCCTTATTATACTCACGCTTTGATCAGCGGCAGCTGGATGCAATAATTGCATGCCAATGTGCACTAGTTCATTTAGATTACACTCGAAGTAGATTGGTCTATCGAAGCAATATCCCAGTTTCGTCGGTCACCGAAGTGATTTCTCAATCACTAATTAAATTACCAACAACTCATTAAAGCAGCAATTCACAGATTAATTAAATAATATGCTCTTTCAACCAACTGTTTTATTCTTATTTTTATTTCATTTTATTATTATTATTATTTCTAAATTGTGTTTAAATTATCTTGTTATGATTGCACTTTGGTCAACATTCTTGATGTTTTAATTGTGCTATATACATAAATTTGACCTTGATCTTGACCTTTTAAAAGATTTTTGAGTAACACTTTAAAGCTCATATGCTAAAATTCAAAAATGTGGGGTCAGTAAGTCTCTTCTGTTCACTAAATATGCATTCAATTAATCTAAAAATACAGTACAATCAGTAATATTGTGAAATATCATTAGAATGTAAAATACCTGCTTTCTATGTGAATATATTTTAAAATTGTATTTTATTTCTGTGATCAAAGCTAAATTTTCAGCATAATTACACCAGTCTTCAGTGTCACATTATCCTTCAGAAATCATTTTAATGTACAGATTTGCTGCTCAAGAAACATTTCGGATTATCATCAATGTTTGAAACAGTCATATTTTTATGGAAACTGTGATATCTTTTATTTTTCAGGATTATTTGATGAATAGAAAGTTCAAAAGAACAGCATTTATTTGAATCAGAAATCATTTGTAATATTATAAATGTCTTTACTTCAACTTTTGTTCAATTGAATGCATAAAAAAAAAAAAAAATTCACACTGACCCCAAACTTCTGAATGTAATTGTTGATATGTGTCCCACCTGTACACATGACAGCAGCAAACACCCAGCACTGTCCGTATTTCACAGCCCTGAATTGTGTTTCTGCCCACTTCCTGAGAATATCTGCGCTGCCGGACCACTGTGAAGGGTTGACGCCACCACTGTAGTCACCTGACCAGTTTCCCATCAACACCCCTTTATCATCGTTAGAGTTCACCTGTTTAGAAAGACAGAGAGACTATATTAATGCATGAAGAGAGAGAGAGCAGAGGGGAGAGAACGAGAGCAGATCCTCACCATCGCTGAGATCACACGGCCGATGTAAACCGGACTGCTGCGGTTCTGCAGATCTGTTCTCATGTCCGCTTGATATTGAGGACTCAACTGCAGCAATTTCATACAGATGTCCAGTATCCCTTTTTCATTCTGAAAACACATTAATGCATCACAGGAGTTAATGTGAAGTCTTTTTCAGTGCTGTGCTGTCAGTCAGTGATCAAACATCTCACCTGATCGAACGACCAGGGTCTGGAGACCACATTACCAGGGCTGCCTTTAAACAGCAGGCCAATATCACTCCTAACATATTCATTCCTCAGATCCTCCGCCTGCAGGAACACCGAATCAGCTGCAGAAAAACACAATTTGTTTTATAGGTGATCTGCGTGTAATTACATTAAATGAAAGCAGTAAGCGACAAAAAGTTGTGCATTACTGTGATTTTAGAGGTGTTTAAAAGCAATTCGAAAGCAATGCAATTAAAGACACTGACTATTTTTCTTTCACCAAGGATGCATTAAACTAATCAAAAACTGAAGTCAAGAAGTGTATTATTCAAATAAATGCTGTTCTATTGAAAGTTCAATCCATTAGAGAAGACAAAAAAAATGTATCTAGATTTCCACAACAATATGAAGCAGCACAACTGTTTTAAACATAAGAATCATTACTAACAATTAAGTACCAATAATAATTGAGAGTAATTAATGAGCAATTCAGCATATTAGAATGATTTCTAAAGTAGTAAACACTAGGCGTTATTCTCAAATGTAAGTGTTCCATTGTAAATCTGAACATAATATTATGCATTTGCTTAGTTGTGTCCTCTCAAATCATATCTCTTGTTGGGAAGAGGTGTGCGCTTCATTTACTTTCCAAAGTGATCAGACTTTATGTGATTTGGAATAGCAAGCAACCACATACCAGCATGCTAAAAGCCAGAATTATTTTCAGCCTGCTTTCAAGGCATTCAGTTGTGTATGGATTCATAGGCAGCACTCACTTTGGCACCAGGGGTTGCAGAGGAGCGTGATCTGGCCGAGGGAGTGTGTTTTCACATTCAGGCGGGCCTCGACCCTCAGCTGGAGCGTGTAGACGCCGATTGAAGCAGACGCAGGGCTGGACAGTGATACAGACAGCACACGGGGTCCAGTTGGGTTCGGTACACGCCTCTCCAGGAAGGCACTCCATTGAGTCAGAGAGGGCTGTCCGAAAGAGGAGACCGGGACCTCCACAGACAGAGGACCTGCAGAGAGGAGAGAGGAGCGGCTGTCAGAATAGAGTACGAAAAGTAAAATACTATTCATTTTCCTCATAAAGAGATTGATTTTATAGGCAACTTCACTTTTAAATGCATTTAGTTTATACCAGGGCTGTAGTGAACTAACCATAAAAAAATCTTGCTATTTTGAATAAAATAAATGTTAACTTAATTAAAATATTTTTTTTTAATTACAGCTAGTTGCTAAGGCAACATGTATAATTTTCGTTCAGTTTAAGTATTAAATAAACTCAAACCAATAAAGAAAAAAAAAATTATAGACTTATTTTAAAAAAAACTAATAAAAATGATAAACTCAACAAAATTACTAAAATTAAAGGGAAAACAGAAAATACAATTAAAAATTGACAGATGAATGCACTGTAAAAAGTCGCTTTGGATAAAAGTGTCTGCTAAATGCATACATTTAATTTGTATTTTTTTTTAATTTAAAATAACACACAAACTACTTTTACATTATATTTGAATAAACCTAAAATATGTTGTTTTTTGTAGTTTCATCTCTGACATTTTCATAGCCATCATCATTTTTATTCAAAGTACTGCAAAGTACTGGATCTGACTAACTAATACTGATGAATTTCACCATCACAGAGGGAGGGTGATGTGAGATGCAGTTGCATTTTTAATTCACACACACACATGCAAGCACACAAACACACCTAAAGCAATTTGGAAGATCAGTTTTTCCTTCACTGGATCGAATGGTCGTCCTTCATAGTTGATGGTCACTGTGAAGGCCTGTCCTCTCCGCAGAACCAGCGTGCTGGAGCTCAGACCGTCAGTCTTGTGCCGGATCTGGTTTTGTGTCTGTTGCAGGTCAATGGATAGAACCTTGAACTCTGTGTAAAAATGAGCAAGTGTTATTATTTCCCAGAAAAATTTTTGGATAAATAACTAATATGAAGTTGCAAATTACTAAATATAAAAAGTAGAAACTGATTTATATTATCAATGTAATAAATATTAATATAAAATATACTTATTTAATATATTTATAATTATTTTAATAAAAATATTATACTTTTAATAGAATTTAAAACAAACTATTTTCTAAATCATCTGAAAAGCCATTTTATAAGCAAACAACTTAATTGTACAACTAGAAATATTTAAGTATTTAAAATAAAATAAAAATAAATTGTTATAAATCATTTTGTTAATAGTAAAATAATCTGAAATGTAAAAAGATTACATGCAATAGAAAAGATTAATGCAATAAATTCTTTAAATAGCAAAATAACTCAATTACTATGTTTTTTTTTTTTTGTAAAAGGTTTAACAAAATGCCTGCTAGTAAAGCAGTAAATATGATCAAAATAAAGACATGAAGCTTACGGTCCATGATGTGCTGCTGTGTTGTGGTTTGCTGTTTGATTCAGATTCTTGGTTTATTGTGCTTTTATACAGTATCCACCTCCCTTCCCTTCCCACTAAAGCTGCTTGACCACATTCAAATGAAGTTAAAACATGTCAAATGTTACAACCACAACCAACGCCTCAAATCACACGAGTGCTATTCAAATGGACTGTATTTGTTGTCTGAATATGTATATTAAAAAAAAGAATTATATTTCTGTGACAAAACATAAACAATTATTTATATTCATAAAATAAACATAAAAAAGGATTTTGGTAATCACCAATACTGTTAGTTTAAGTGTGTGTATACTGTATATATACTGTACAGTAAATATAATGCTATTTATTTATGAGAATAAAAATGTAACAATGTAATTAAATTATGGAATTATGTAATCCAGATTACATGTATTTCCAATTACAATTTATATACTATATACAGTGTATACGCACACACACACACACACACACACATATATATATATATGTGTGTGTGTGTGTGTGTGTGTGTACAAAAACAAAAACAAGCTTCCGATATAGATGTATATCATAAAAGGCAGGCTTAGTGCAGTTGTAAATATTTCTTATAACCAGATATGTGGAGTGCAATGTTTCAGACACATCTGGCAAACAATCCAACAAATAATCCAACAATTTAAGTCCATTACAAAATTCGATCTTAAAGTTCGAAACTGTGTATGTGCTTAAAGAAAAAGTAAAAGAAATATATATATATATATATATATATATATATATATATATATATATATATATATATATATATATATATATAAAATATATATATATATATATATATAAAGGCATAATTTCCTTTAAGCAAAAATAATGTGACTTATGCAATGCATCTTTCTTTTCAGCTTTTCCAGGGTCAAATATGAGATTCTCTTTACAGGTTTCGTGCAATTCCCGCTCACAGATGACTAATAATATAACTGATAATTTCCTTGTTTTCTAAGTGCGTAATTAACCTGCATTTAATGAAGGCTAAATAATCTATTCAAATGTACTGTATTTATTGTCTGTAATCGGGCATCTGAATATGTATAAAACAAGAATTATATTTTAGCAATATAAACACTCCTGTGTCAAAACATAAACAATTATTTATGTTCATAAAATAAACGGTTTAAATAGTTTAAGGAAACTGTTGCACAAATGACACACACAAGTGTGTATACTGTATATCTGCAGTATATATTATGTTATTTAATGATGAGAATTGTAAAATGTAATATAATCTAATTCCAAATTTTGGAATTACGTAATCCAGATTACATGTATTTCGAATTACAATTTAGCTACTATATAGTATATACGCACGCACGCACGCACACAAACACAAACACACACACACACATATATATATATATATATATATATATATATATAGATATACACACACACATAATTATTTTTTTTTTGTTTTGTTTTTGCATTACAGTTTGACAATTGTGGAATTATTCTAATCTTAATGGTTCTAAAAAAAAATAATAATAATAATACAAAAAAAGGAATAACTTCCTTTAAACAAAAATAATGTGACTTGTGCAATGCAGTTTTTCTTTTCAGCTTTTCCAGGGTAGAATATGAGATTCTCTTTACAGGTTTCGGGCAATTCCCGCTCACAGGTGACTAATAATATAACTGATCATTTCCTTGTTTTCTAAGTGCGTAATTAACCTGCATTTAATGAAGGCTAAATAATCTGGATTTACCAAACACAATGTCATGATGCACACTCACGGAAAGGGCTTGAGATCACACACCCTCACACACACCAGTGAGAGTGAATATTATATAAATCATCAGCGTGCAGAAGGTGCGGTGCTGTCCGACTCAGGCCTGGTCCTAGTTTCAGCTCACTCCTTTACTGAAGAGATTTAATCATGACTCTCTCTTTCAGTAGTGGGGTTGCAAAATACTGTGACAGCATCTGCATGTATAAGGAAAAACATTAGTGGGATTTCACAAGTCATGAGGAAACAAAAACTTGTCTGTCAGAAACTTATGAAAACGTTTTTGAAGTCGTTTGTGCAGTAGATGTCTGCATGAATAAATTATAAACATGCATTTATATTTATAGTGGTCTGAAGATGTTTTTATTAATCAAACGTGTGGTTTGATTTCAAATCCCAATTTTCATCCTGCACACAAACATTTAAGCGATTCAGTCTTATTTACAAAACAAATCGTTCTGGATGATGAATTTTGAAGTACAAGGAAATAATCAAAGTTATTTTTCCAAACACCGTTACTAGTTAGGCCCTTCCCAATAAAAACACACCTTTGGTGCAGGTTTCTGAAATGACTCATTCTTCACAAAGCCCTTAAATAATGAAGATATCTTATGATCAATGATAAGAACTGAAGTGTTAAACACAGTAGTGTACTAAAGCACTCTTACTCTTGACAGAAGCGGCTGCTCCAATAAAATCACACCAAAAGAGTCTGGTGCAAACAAAAAAGTCTTAATATCAAGTGTTTTGGGGAATATGTAGGGTGTCTTTACTGCCTTATGGTTTGAAATAAATAAGGGAACAATACATTTATCAACAAAAATATGCTTCTAGATATTACTGTAAGCATTATGAGAAGTATTTGCTTTCATAAAATCTGGTATATCTGTTTTATTGACTTAAAATTCAATGGACTAGACTTTTTTATTTAAAAAAAAAAAAAGCTAATATACATTTTAGATCATAATGTAACTGGTAGCCACTAAATGTTACTTAACAGGAAGATGCACTGTTACTTAATTTTGTTTACAAGTATTTCTAAAGCGAAAGTACTTTAAATTAAGTACAATTTTCACTCAGTACTTCCCTGCAGTTTCAATATTTTCTATGTACACCATTTTTACATAGACATGACTAAATTTCACAGTGAAGTGAAGCAGGCTAATGTGCGCATGATATGTGGATCTATGCAGAATACAAATATTTCAAACATTATTAATGACTCACCCAAACACTCTGGTTCTGTATTTAATCAATTAATACATACATTCCTACATCAAATCCACACTAACACAACACATTCCTATTGAATATAATGGCAGAAAATTATTTTTGTATTTCAACATACTGTTGATCATATTGGCCCATGCATTTTGATTAATAAAACTTTTTTTGCAATTAGCAAAAGTATAAAATATTTGAAGTTTCTATCCAATTTAGCAATGCTGCTGTGAGAATAAACTATTGACCCACATAATTAAATGTAATAAAGCATTAATCAACAGTATAGATTATGACAATCATTTTGTTTTAAGATTGTGATTTTAGTTAACTTTATAATGTAATATGTCTAAATAAGTGCTGTTTAACAAAACAGTAGTGAGATCTGCATCCATTAACATACACTACAGACATCGGTGCACACAAAAACACCAGCGACTGACTGCAGGACCTCCCCAAAATCATGCCCAGGTCATATTTCACCCCAACACAGCTAAAGAACAAGAAAAAAAAAGGGAATTGAAATTGCACATAGAAAATTAAGTTTCGACAGATTTCATGATTTACGATTCTCAAATGCAAAAAAGCATACGTTTTAAAAATGTTACGCATTTATACTTCATCACTTAGAGAAACTAACCAGCATGGTCCTAAAATTAAACATTTTCCTTATACTAAATGTAATGCTCCAAGCAAAATAATTGCTTTAGGATGAAATGTGGCCTGAAATAGTTTTTAAGAGAATTGAAATGAGTTTGTAAGTTTAACAAAGTTATCATGACGTGTAAATCTCATTTAAAGTGGAGCGAACACAATCTAGACAATGTGCAGAGAAGTCATTCAGTGCATCCTGTGACACGTGAGCAGCACGGTTTAGAGAACGGTCAATGTTATATATAGCTGTGAAACGTTCGATTCCTAGATTCTATGGTTTAATGCAAGAGCTCCGACTCGTCAGTATCTCATTTGGTTTTTGGTTTGTTATAGATGAGAAAGTCTGAGATGTCATGCCACGTGTTGCTGTCGTGGTAGAGGTAGTTCATGGAGGACTGGAGCGAGGGCTGAAGCGTGTGAGGATGATACTCAAACAACCAGAGCACGATTCCCCACACCAGCGCGCCGAACAGCGGGAACGGGTCTTTCCTGGGCTGCGGGACCAAGCCTTTCTCCACGGCCAGACGAGACAAAGCAAAGAGAATCCTGGACAGCAGGTACATGTTGATCTGGGGGAACAAGCCAAAATTAATCAAATCAAATAAGACATTTGTGACCCTGCAGCACAAAAGCAGTCTGAAGTCGCTGGGGTATATTTGTAGTAACAGCCAAAAATTCATTGCATGGGTCAAAATTATAGATTTTTCTTTTCAAATCATTAGTGTATTAAGTAAAGATCATGTTCCATGAAGATATTTTGTAAACATCCTACCGTAAATATATCAAAACTTAATTTTTGATAAGTAATATGCATGCATGGCTAAGAATTCATTTGAACAAATTTAAAAATGATTTTCTCAATATTTAGATTTTTTTGCACGCTCATATTCCAGATTTTCATATACCGGTAGATGTATTTCAGCTAAATATTGTCCGATCCTAATAAACCATACATCAATGGAAAGCATATTCAGCTTTCAGATGATGTATAAATCTCAATTTCGACTGGTTTGTGGCCCAGGGTCACATATTACAGTTCCGATGATCAATGATCATTTATCAATTATCAGGATAATTCTAATATGCCGATCTGCTGCTCTCAAAAGCATAGGGAATTTATTAGGGATGCTAGGGACTACTAATATGTAGTTACTACTTAAGCGACCGTAGCAATCATTTTTAAATAATTAATAATTAGAGTATATAAATATGTAACCATTGCTATAGTCCTTTTGGCCACATCTGAAACGAGTCATACTCGAGAAGTTAAAGTACACACTAGAGAACTGTGCTCTTTCAAGGATGTGCTCGAATGCATTGACAGGGTAAGAACATAATGTGTTTAAAACACAAGAAATATTAGAGAGGAAGACAATGAGAAGGCGAGACGTGTGAAGTTATAAGAGACGAATCCAAGCAAAGGTGCTTCAACTAAATACTGAATCTATCTATCTATCTTTTATCCCCACTAATGTCAACATCAAACCCTTGATTATTATTAATGTTGACAACAGTTGCGCTGCTTCAAAATTCTCTGAATAACAACATTACCATTCAGGTGTTTAGGAAAAGTATGATTCAAGGATGCAATAAATAGTTTAAAGTGAAAGTAAATACATTTATAATGCTTAAAAAAAGAATTCTACTTCAATAAAAGCTGTTCTTTTTAACTTTCCGTTCATCTGTGAATCCTGAAAAATAAAATGCTTCACAGTTTCCACAAAAACATTCAGCAGCACAACTGTTTTCAACATCGATAATAATCAGAAATGTTTCTTGAGCATTAAATCATCATATTAGAATGATTTCTGAAGATCATGTGACACTGAAGACTGGAGGAATGATGCAGAAAATACAGCTGTTCATCACAGAAATTATAATAATTTTGAAGAAATAAATCCAGCATTGGTGAGCAAAATAAATAAATAAATCATATATACAGTTGACGGTGCCCTCAAACATTATTAGAACACTTATAAATGCACTGTACGAATGTCTGTAGACAAATTATATAAAAGCAAGTGCAATTTATTTCAAAGAAATAATGTTTTCCAATAAAACATTTCACTAAGATAAAAGATTTAATGATGAATCTGATAATGCATTGAGTTCCACTAACCTGGCTGTTGATGTTGTTATTTTCTCCGAACACCAGCCAGCCTCCGACACAGGCAGCGAGGAACGAGTGCGTCTGCAGTGGTCTTCCCTGTAAACGCTGCTGGAGCGCCTGCAGACCTTTATACGTGAACACAAAGCAGGCCAGATTCCTGGAGTGAGTGTACGTGGCCTGAGCGATCGCCCTCAACTTCTCTCTCAGACTGAAGATCATGTGCAGAGACAAAGCAAAGGTTAGATTTCATTTATTATTGTCCAGACTAAAATGCATGTTTGAGCCACTGTAAATGAATATGAAAGTTGCAACGGAATATCTTAAAATATGCAAGTGCACTGATTTTTTTTTTTCCGTTTTTTTCTAATGCACGTTTACAAAAAAATAAAAAAATAAATAAATAAATAAATGCATTAATTTCACTACAGCTTCATGCTGGATTAATATATCTGTTGCAAGTCATGGTATATCTGAATATTATAGAACTATTTCGACATTAAAGCGGGATGGAGTTATCTGAGAGGTCAAAGTTCACTTCACCTGCCACTTCTGAATAGAAACGTCATCACTAGGGCGTGAGGGGCACGGATTTTAGCCCCATACCTGAAAAAAATACAAAATAAAGAAAAAATTTACTCTCTTTATATGAGCAGTAAATAATTACTTAACTTTTCATTTATTTGAATATCTAGCTAGCAATATACAGACCTATTACTTGAAGTTGATTGATTATAACACTCATAACACTCTATATATCTATATAATTTCAAAACGCACAATTCATTATAATTAAAATTGCTGCATGTTCAGACGTAAACAATATTAGAATTACAACAGTGTCCTTGCATTAGTTACCAAACACGCATAAAAGGCCGTTTAAAGGTCATTCAGACTCACACAGCTCCATTCCTGAAGCCTTTGACGACTGCCAGAGCAGATTTATATTTGTGTTGTTGCAGGAGATTGTTGAGTGTGTATAATAAAGTTTTGAAGAGATCTGAAGATGCCATGACTCTCCTTCTGGACGGACGCCTCTCAGTGTAACACACGCGGAAACATTCCGGCTCAAAACACTTCCGCTTACGAAGAACGCTTGTATAAAACATCACAACTGAATTTTTTATTTATTTTATTATTTTTTTTTATTTTTTATCTGTGCCTAGGTAAGATTACTGAAGTCTTAATAAATAAAATCTGAGAAGGGGTTTATGAGGTTTTTTTTTTTTTTTTTTTTCATTGAAGTAGGTCAGAGAGGGTCATTACTGAGGTTTAGCACGAGAGGGCGCTGCTGCAAGCTTTATATTTATTTCCTCACACACAATTTTAACTTCATATTTCATCCCTTTTAACTTTAGGTCTGAAACTATAATGCTATAATAAACAGAAAAGATGAATTCATTGTTTACCTGGGTCTCCAGTCTATGATTACCTCACCTCAGCTCATACCCTGGCAACAAATCTGTGTGTATATTATTTTTATTATTATTATTATTATTATTTTAAGTGTACTGCCTTAATATAATAATAATAAATAAATAAAAAACACTGTAATAAAGGCCTTAACCTATCGTTCGTTCTTTTGTCACGTAACGTGACAGCATTGGATAGAGAAATTAATTTACAAACTTCCTTACAAACGGATGCATAGTCATTATTATAATCATAATCATTAGCATCATTATAATTATTTATTCTTACAGTTTCTGGTCTCAAATTGTAGCTTTTTACTTCTTACAGTTTATAAATGTGTGAATTTCTGTCAGGATGGTTATTTCCATACACTGAAGATTGTAACAAAGGTAATAAAGAGTTGGCTATTATCATTATTAAGTCTCTTTTCGGCTCAGACTGCATTGACTGAAACCAGAGACAGGTGCATCTCAATGTTCATATACTGTTCATCCTAAATAGTGTGTGAGATGAGAATAAGTGTGTCCCAAAGCATAGTATGTTGAAAAGAGTATACCAAAAGTCCCCGGATGGTCTAGTATTTCAGGTCGATTTTTGAAGTGTGGATCCATGAACGCTCTAATGGCTAAAATTGACCACAATCCATAAGTCCAGAACTACAAAAATAAAATGCGTTATAAAAACTACAAACATGACGGATGCGCATGATCGACGGTTAGGTAGAGAGAGGGTTACAAAAAGGGGTTTGAGTTACTAATAATCAACATTTAACTTGGTAAAAACTATTTATTTATTATTTGGTATTTGTATTTCATCTGCAACAGCAAAGCGAGTTTGTATAAACATCCATTTGGGTGTTAACTTTTAAAAACACCAGTTGTTAAAAACCCGAAAGAGTACGTACTATAAGGGCGTAGTATTAGTATGAACACTGAGACTAGACCATAGACTGTTATGCGGGCTAGACTAATTCCAGTACAAAACCTGTATGCGCATGCGCGACTGAACGAATCACTCGAGATGACTCGTTCTTCCCGAGTCACATTAAAGATTCGTTTAAAATGAACGAATCGTTCAAGAACGACCCTTCTCTAGTTCTCAGTGCGAAGGGAGTCCTGTGAAGATGAGTAACGTTACTCGGTGAGGATGGACACACAGCAAATCCTGCGACTCTTGTTCGTTTTATCAGGACTGACCGGGGCGTGTGATGGTAAGTATGACGTGTTTGTTTATTTCAGCAGTGTTTTGTTTACAGCTGTGTGTCGGCTAAACGTTAGGTGTTTTAAATACAACAACAACATGGCGCTGGGATTTAATGACTGGCACCATAAACTCTCTGCCTTTTCGCTGACTTTCTCTCTGTCTAAAACATTAATTTATGGTGTGCGTGACGTTATATTTCATATACGTGCTGTTTTAAAAACAGTAATAAAGCAGGATGACTGTGTTTTATGATCTCAAAGGTGAAGGGCTAGCATGCTAACAGGCTAACTTAATTTAATACGAGGCTTCAGAACAACTAAAATCAGATCAAATGCTCGTGTTTAACTTCAGATGTGTGTCAATATGTTTTAAAAGAGTTCATAAATTGTGAATTGTTACATTTGACATTCACTTGGGTTTAATTTTCTTTAAAAGCTGCTTTCATTGAGCTGCTGCACAATCGTTGCATACCTTACTTTTCCTTGTTTTTGTGTACGTTTAGAATCTGGTTTTCATTTATTTTTGTATCTAGGAGGTAATATGAGAGATTTATATATATATATTTTTACATGATCGAAAAATCAGATACAGTTAACAGAAATGGGTTTAATTGGATCCTGGCAGACTGTTTTATCTAAACTTATTTAACTTACTTGAGTCTGAATATGATTTTTAGTCTATATAAACACATCTGTATTTGCGGACCTGTTGCACATAAACACAGGTGCAAGTTCCTCCAAATGTGTACTGTTATTTTTGTTATTAATATTAGGTTTATGTGTTGTATTTAGCTAAGTAGTAGCTCTCAGTTCACTATAAGTACAGTGGAAAATCAAGTCAATGGATGCTCTCAGTATGAAATGACATAGAAGGTCTGCAGATTGAAGATTTCCTTTTGAGTGATGATGATATGGTTTTGAAGAAGAATAGCATAGGTTATGATGATGGTTGGGTGTTGTGTGGGTTGAATCTCAGTTCTTTGTGAAGAAGGGACAAAATAAGGATATGACTAAACTGTAACCCGATTTCTCTTTCTTTTTCCCCGCATTATATAGAAATACAGCATGTCTTTGTTCGTGTTTGGTTTGATAACTCATAGCCGGGGTTTTTTCTTTATTACTGTTGAGGTTTCTTCTTAACCCGCTGTAAAAAGGCCTTTCATGTTTTCTGCATATTAAAAGCTGCAGGTTTGGACATGCACATTAGTTGAAGAGCCCCGCGTTTCCCCTCAAGGTTCAATAAAGTGCATCTATCTGTCTGTCGATCTGGTGATTAATAAGATTAAGTTAATTGTGTTCTCTAATTATCTTCAAAAGCATAATACTGTACTTTTCTTTATGTAAAATGCTTTAAAATGTATGGTAATAAATGCTGTTACTTGATGTTCAGTATTTTGGTTCATACTAGTGCTTGGCGGTTTGACCAAAAATCTGTCACATTATTTATATTTTATTTGTATGTTGTTGTTTTTTTGGATTCTGTCTTTTTTTTTTGGTCTATAATATGAATCAGAATGCATGAAACGGTTGCAGAACCACTGCATTTTAATCATGATCCAAACCAACATGCTACATATAGGATCAACAGTTTTCAACAATTTAGATTAGTAGTATCATTTCCAATTTTAAGCAAAAATAGAATAGTGTGACTTTAGTTTTGTGAAATTAAAACATCTACACCAAACAGTTTCTGAGTTAAAATGGATTCTAAACCAAACTTATTCAGTTTATTGTTGCTCACCTAGTTTTGCAACCGCATGAATAATATTAGTGATCCTAAGATAGAAGCTAATGCTTTTCCCGCCTTGACTTAGTCTTTAACAGAGATTGTTTATCATATTCAATGAGAGCAGTGAAAAGCTTATCTGAACACACGACTGAAGCTTGAGAGCGATTACTCCGCTTGAGATACAAAGCATTAATGGACATTGAGCAAATCTAAAAAAATTGCTCGGTACAGAAAATGTTTTGCCTCATCTGCCAATGGCAGTGCATTCGTTAATGTAAATGTGTATAATACAGTTAGCATTTTACTGAATATGCATTTGTTGAATGTAACTATTTAGCAGTTTTATCCTTGCTTTGTGGTGTACAGCAGAGGTCACTAGAGATGAACTGGTCTGTAGCCGGGTTTCCATCTAAAGTTGCGAATTTAACTTTAGCGCAAAATTGAACATCGCACAAAATATTTGTGAACAAGCTCCATTTCCATCCAACGAGTCAAAGAAAACAAACGCGTCACTGCTGATAAACTGGCACTATACATTACTAAGAAAACTAGGAGAAGCTAATTAATATTATAATCTTCATGTATAATAATTTACTTGCACTTTAGAACGAGCAGACGAGACACAATGAATGTGATTATTGCTTTCGGAGGTGGATGCTACTGTCTGGGAACGCAGTCGTTTAACAGTTCTGGGAGGCAATTATACAGAAATACTTTGACAGACTTTACTCTGCGTTTCCGAATGACCATATAACATTTCAGATACTGTGGAACAAGATCGATCTGCTGGTTAGTCAGGATTTACCGTCCCATTGCGCAAAGTCACATTACTTTTTTGATGCACTTAGAGGAATTTATTTGCAAAATGCATTTTTTTTCCCATTATTCACCTTAACCCTTTTTTGCAAAAGTCAAAAACCACCTCAAGTGACCGTAAACTTTTTTGTGAATGAGGAATTCGAAATTCAGCGTTTCTATGTCTTGATTCTGTTGCGATACTTCAAGATACACATAAAAGCAGAGTGATGGAAACCCAGCTAATGTCTCATTGCTGCACCAAGTGGTTTTTGTTTTGATGAAAATATAATATAATTCTATCAATGAAGGTAGTTTTAGTAATTTTGTTGCATCTTTTTATTACAATTTTATTTTGTGTCTATTAGGGCTGCATGATTGTCAAATCATAATTTTAATTGCGTTTATTAAGATTACCACAATTTACATTGAATGATGTTTTGAGTAGTTTTATACCATTTTTTTAAGCAACTGTAAGCAATATTTAATATGAAAATCGACAAGCTGAAAACACTCAAATGTCAAGAATACATTGGTTTGATTTCTTCTTTAAATAATAAAAAAGGTGAAAATGTTAGTATAATGTTATCCTAAAATTAAAACAATGGGAAAAACCTTTAGATAACATGTAGAAAGAGAAAAAACAAACAAACATCTTAAACTTGCTAAATAATGCAAGTGAATAAAAAAAAAAAGTGTATTTAATTTTTTTAATGTAATTTCGCCTTTGAATGATTAGTGGTATCCGTAATTGTAATCAGGCTTCCATTAATGGTCCAGCACTAACCACTAGACAGTTTTTAATTGTAGTTAGTACTTCAGCTTGAACTAAATAAAAATGAGAAATGATTCCTTGGCAGTTAGCTGAAATAAACTGCATGTATTTTATTCAATTTTAGCTTTTTATTTCAGTTCAGTTAGTGTTTATTTTATTACATGTAATAAAATGCTTTTTAGTAGTTTAGCTCAACTATCTGCTGACCATTTATAATTTTTTTAAACCACACATTATGTTGTAGTCCCATATAAAATCACTGGCAAGTAACAAGTTTTGTTTACTCAAACTCACTTTTGTCACATGTTGAGGGTTAATTTTTGACCTCCATGTATGTAATAAATAAGTATTTTTATTGTCTTAAAGATACATTTTAACATATGACATTTTTAATGTCTTGTAAAATACCCTTGAAAGAGTGAAGTACCTTCAGTTAATGAGATGAAGATTTTGTTAATGATTATTTTAGTCATAGTTGTGTTTTCACAGAAGTTTAACAGTTTGTGCTCTACACAGTTAAGAGATTTAATCGTTCTCTTCGGTGTGTGTTGGATTGAGTCTCAGGTGTATAAATTACATCAAATAAGTAAGTGTTAGTCAGTTCGAAACTGTCATTGGCTGAAGCTGGAAGATGTGGTTTGCGTCTGAAAGTCATTTGAGTTTCAGTGTCTTGCGTTATAAAAAGCAAATCTGACATCAGTACCATAGTCACCTGTCAGATCTCAAACTAGTAATTCATTCACATGGAATCATTTTAATGAGAACAAATCATTAGTTTTCAGTTTCAAATTTTTTGTGGCATAAAAACTGATTCATTGTCAGCTGAATAACCAGAACTGGGCTGACAACATGCAACTTGTAGCTTCAAAGTCACCAATGGTGTGAAGTGTGAACAACTTTAGACTCCGTGTTTGTATCTTAGTCATACCTTTCTCATGCTTTGCAGTCATACAGTGAGCTGAAAGGAGTACATTGAAATGTTATAGCTGTTCTTTGAGTAAAAGCATGAGCTTAGTTTAGATGTTTGCCATGCTAAAACAGTCATATGATGGCATTGGATATTTGTGTCTGGTATAGTTTAGAAACAGCGTGACTTCTTTTGCTTTTCATGGAGCTGTATGTCATTTGTTGACAGTGAGAGTAAGCACATTGTTGATCAAGAATCTTTTAGGACTGATGGATATGGCCAAAAAAATGATCACAGTAAAAAATTTCATATCAGTCAATATCGTTAATTATCACTATACATTTTCAGATCTTTATTTCTTTCAAATTTAAAGACAGTTTTGTGCCCCCAAGTGGAAGTTGTAGAAACCAGAAGCCATTAAACTGTGGTGTGAAACTACACTTTAAAGGGGGGGTGAAATGCTCGTTTTCACTCAATATCCTGTTAATCTTGAGTACCTATAGAGTAGTACTGCATCCTTCATAACTCCAAAAAGTCTTTAGTTTTATTATATTCATAAGAGAAAGATAGTCTGTACCGATTTTTCCCGGAAAAACACGACCGGCTGGAGGCGTGACTTGTGGGCGGAGCTAAAGAATCACGAGCGCGAGTAGGCTTTTGGGTTGAGAGCGTTTGGAAGCTGTGACATTACCGTGAGGAAAAAAAACATCATCCAAAACAAACCATGGCTAACAGTCAGATTCAGCGTATATTTGTGATCCAGAATCAGATCCAGAAGCTGAAACTGAACGAGAGCAGCAGCAGCAACGACTCGCTCCGAGCGGGGCTCGAACCCGGGTCTCTGGCATGGGAGGGGACGCACTAACAAGGAGGCAGAGATATTTGAAGCAGTTTTACTCACCGCCTGCGGTTCCAACACACGATCGTGACCCTTTTTCGTTGGGATTGCATCATCCTTAAGAAATAAACGATACGCAAATCCGTCGTTAAACTGGGCCTTGTTTGTAAAACAAGCATCTTCGAAATGCAGGGAACAAACACAAACACTTGCACAACTCCGTTGATGCTCTGTAAAAATAAACTCCATCCACTGGTCCCTTAATGCTGTTTCTCTTTTGGTAATCTGTGCAGGGTTGTCTTGCCCTGGCAACCAAAAACACACTCCTTTTGTGACATTTGGCGCCGCTCTCGCTCTGATCAGTGAAGTCTGTTGTGCTCTCAGTGCTCTGCTATACGGGAGCGCGCGCTCTTCCGGCAGAAGCGCCTCAGGACCCATATAAGGAAATTCCGCTCCATCTAACGTCACCCAGAGCCATACTCGAAAAAAACTTTCCGAAACTTGTGACAAACCGGAAGGAGTATTTTTGGAACATAAATACTCCTTCAAACGTACAACTTAATTTTTGAGACTTTGTCCATGTTTAGCATGGGAATCCAACTCTTTAACAGTGTAAAAAACTCAGTATGCATGAAATTCATGCATTTCACCCCCCCCCCCCACCCCTTCAATGTCAGAACATGACAAACACTTCACATTTTTTTAATTCTTTACACTTTCCAATATTTTTTTTTTCTTAACAAAATAAATATCTCAAAAAAAAAAAATATTGGGATAATATTCCCATCTGGAATTGAATGGTTTCCTGTTATTAACCGGTTGAGTTCCGATGTTGTTTTCCATTTAGCCAAAGGCTATTGCATTATATTTAGTAGAAATTAGAGCAAAAGCTGTAGAAGAGGAATATGAGGACCAAGGACTTCTTTATTCACCGCAGATCATTTAATTCAGGAAACCATTGACAAACACATTTTCTATGATATTGTGTAGAGATGGTCTCAAGACCTGCCCTCATGACTTTAAATGACTAACACTGAGTCGTATTGTCTCATATTTACTAAAAATGCTGTTTATGGAGTTCAGACTTCACTACGGTTCATCTTGTCTAATCAAATAAAGTGTCAGGGATGTTTTCATGAGATTTCATCAGCTTCTGTTTTACTTTACAATTTATTGTAGACCTATTGTAAAGTAAAACAGAAGCTAAAGCTAATGAACAAAAATAGTATACTATTATATATGCACTTCCTTGCATTAGCCTAACTTTTAGGCTACAGTTATTTTCCAAATGTGTTTTTTCGATTTTGATGTTTTTTAAATTGGTTTAGACAGAATAAAAAATAAATAAAAAAAAAACCTACCACAATACTAAAATTGATTAGTAAGTAATTAAATTGCATTTAATTTGCAGAGGCATATTTTGGCAGCATCCAAAAAGATTAATTGCATATGATATAATAAATGGGAAAACACACAGTTTTGCTCCTAACTGTACACCAAATTGCACTTAAACGATTTTTTGGGGACTTTGAATCCAAGGACACGGGGGGATGAGAAGTGTTGTTTGCTTCTTGTTGGTAAACCTAATTATTTTTGCTTTCCTAGATGTGTGATTTATATGAGTAAGGTGAATTGTCTTGTATTGGCATTTAGAATGATTTTTTTTTTTTCTTCTTCTGTCGCAATAAGAAAAGACTCATCCGTTAAATCTCTGTCATCAAATGCGGCATGGACCACAAACTACAGCGTCATAACATCTGTCCTGGAGTAGTTTGACTCCGTTCCTTGACCAAAGGGGAAGCTCCCATGATGGTGGCACATCTCTTTACGTCATATTCTGTGAATGGGTGTAAATGACAGGAAATCCTGTCTATCAAATAATATGCCACCTTACATGCAATAATGAAACGAGTTCAGTGGAAAACCAAGCTCACATGCTAAATTTATACATTCTGCAATGACCTACATACATGAAAACACTTAGATTAGTAAAGCAGACTTCCTGTGCTGTATGTTGCTGTGAGCGGATGCTGTAATGTAGGAACAGCCCGGGTGACAAGAGTATACCATAAAACTGGATCCTCTTAATGTCAGTTGATCACACAGGCTTAATTTGTTTAATCACTCTGCGTTTTTGGCTTGAAATGAGTCCTGCTGGCATTAGCTGGAGCTGTGTTGAGTCTCGCCACGAATGAACACGCCGCAGCCTGCACTCAGCGCTGTGAAAACACAACATTTTGTACACAATTGCAGCCTTTTCTGTTTCTATTCACACTTTCTAATTATCCAAATGCCATGAAAAATATCTCATTGTGCAGGAGCTTCACCAGAAAGTGAATGAAGCGGAAAATGTATGTTGCACTTCAGAGATGCGCAGCAGTTACGTAACTCCTTTACACAACTTGTTACATGACTTCTAGGACTGCCAGTATTTAGTCAAGCCTGCTTTACAGATTGGTAGCAAAAAAAAATTCCCTGTGAAATTTCTAGTCATGTCTGTTAGTCATGGTTTCCTGTAGCGAAAACAGTTTATATCCGCTGACCCTTGCACTAAAACAAGCTGTTTTTGCAGTACTTTTAAAATGTCTATATGCAAATCTTTCGTCATTATTTTATTTTCTATAAATGTAATATTCTTATTGGATCAGTGTACTGGAATAGTTCACATTGTTATATATCAGGGCAGGCAGATGCTGAAAATAAATGGGTGTTGTGTAAATATTGGTGGTTGATTTAAAAATCCAGTTCTGGGTCGAGATGCTCCGTAAGGACAGCAAGTGAGTATTATTATCTTTAGCTTTCGTGTTCATTAAAAAGGGATTTGGAGACATGACATCTTGGAGAGAGTTTATAGCTTGTAAAAGTAGCTGTAGAATAGTGCTTGATGCATACTTTCATCCCCAATATGCATATTGTGTGGCTTTTAATAATAAACAACTTTCCATTGCTGGCTGCTCAATCATGTCTACAATATATTGCGATATATTTATAAACTGATCTCTGTCTCCCCCTGCTGTTGAAAAGACACATCTGCTGCTCCATCCAGCAAATGTAAATATATACATTTGTGCTTCTCTGTGCAGCTCTGTTGTGTAACTGCAGCACACAACCGTGTGAGAAGGATGGGTATAAGTGCGAGACCACGGGGGCGTGCATGGCCTCCACCTCAGTCATTGAAGGACAGGAGCAGCATGTGCGGCTCTGCATCAAGAAAGAGGACCTGGTTCCTCCGGGACAGCCGTTCTACTGCCTCAGCGCCGAGGGACTGATGAACACACACTGTTGTTACTCTGATTACTGCAATAGCATCGACCTCAGATTACCAACCGGTGAGCATCAGTATTTTTAATCAATAGCAGAAACAATTGGTGACTCCCTCCCAGATGAGGATCTAATGCAGCGTGTTCTCTGTCAGTGACTCACGGAGCGGGCTCAGGGCAGGACTGGGGGCCGGTGGAGCTCACTGCTGTGGTGGTGGGGCCGGTGTTTGTGGTGTGTGTGCTGGTTCTGCTGGGTCTCTTCCTCTTCCATCATCACCAGCGAGCTTACGGTCACCGGCAGAGACTGGAGGTAGAGGATCCCAGCACTGAACACATGTTCCCGGCCAAGGACAAGAACTTACAGGACTTCATCTACGACCTCTCCACCTCAGGATCAGGGTCGGGTTAGTATCGCAGGAGAAGTGTGCTGGATGGTTTGTTTATGCATGTGTTGTTTTAGGATTGTTTATCTACTATTACAGTTTTTATTAATATTTTGAGTTTGCTTTTATTATTTATTTATTTTTTGCTTTTGTGATTTTTGTTCATTTATATATATATATATATATATATATATATATATATATATATATATATATATATATATATATATATATATATACATTTATTATTTTTTATTTTTTTGATGGATACAAAGATTAATTAATATACCATTATAGTTTTGTTATTATTTTGAATCTTATTTTTATATTTTCAATTTGTTATATATTTTTTGTTAAATATTTCTTGTTTCTTTTAAAATTTTAAGGTTTTATATATTTTAATTTGTTTTAGTCGCGTTCATTTTTTTTTCTCTTCCAGTTAGTAATTTTAATGCTTCAGCTTAAGCTTATTTATTTGCATTTTTTTTTTTCGTTTTAATCGCTTAATCAAGTTTAATTTGTGTAGCTTAATTTGACGTCACATGGAGTTTGGGAGGAAAAACATTCTACATTATGGAATAGTATTGTATATTTATTTCTACTTGTGCTCAGTGTTATTTTACTATTATTTATATATATATGGTTTGTTTATGCATGTTTTATTTTAGTATTGTTTATCTACTATTACAGTTTTTATTAATATTTTGAGTTTGCTTTCATTTTTATTATTTTTTTTTTTGCTTTTGTGATGTTTGTTTATATTTTGTTTATTTTTTTATTTTTATTTTTTTGACGGATACAAAGATTAATTAATATACCATTATAGTTTTGTTATTATTTTGAATCTTATTTTCATATTTTCAATTTGTTATATATATTTTTTTTGTTAAATATTTATTTTTATTTTTATATATTTTAATTTGTTTTAGTCACATTCATTTATTTATTTTTATTTTTCAGTTAGTAATTTTTAATGCTTAAGCTTATTTTATTTGCCTTTTTTTATTTTTTTTATTGCTTAATCAAGTTTAATTTGTGTAGCTTAATTTGACGTCTTCTGATAAAGTCTTTCTCTCTGATGCAGGTCTGCCGCTGTTCGTCCAGAGGACCGTGGCTCGTACCATAGTGCTGCAGGAGATCATCGGTAAAGGCCGCTTTGGGGAGGTGTGGAGGGGGAAGTGGAGAGGAGGAGACGTCGCGGTGAAGATCTTCTCCTCTCGTGAGGAGCGCTCCTGGTTTCGTGAAGCTGAGATCTACCAGACCATCATGCTCCGCCACGAGAACATCCTGGGCTTCATTGCAGCCGACAACAAAGGTAAACTAATGTGCTAATATACTATATAACATAGTGTTGTCCTCGAGGTTTAATAATGTTTAATTCTCTGTCGCAGATAATGGCACATGGACTCAGTTGTGGTTGGTGTCAGACTATCATGAGAATGGATCCCTGTTCGACTATCTGAACCGATATTCAGTCAGCATCGAGGGCATGATCAAACTAGCGCTGTCGGCTGCTAGCGGCCTAGCGCATCTGCACATGGAGATACTGGGCACTCAGGGTGAGCGTTTCAGGGTTATACTCCTGAAGCTTTATGGAAAATGGTCAGATACACAGATTATTATGTTTTGGTGACGGTACCATGAACTAATCTTATTTAAAAATAAATAAAGGTTATCGGTTTGTATGTAAACCAAGTTATTTCTTAGGTATTTCATTTAAGTGGTTTGCAAGAAAAGTTAACTGAACACTCACCATCGATTCCAGGAGACTCTAATAAACACCAACATGGAGAGAGCACAAATACTGGGTCGATTAACAATTTTGAATCAATACTTTTCAGAACAGAATTGAATATTTGAACTTCTGTGTTGAATGCATTCTGGGCTGGTCCTCTCTTGGCTGTGTTCCTGTGCAGCCCACTGTTTGAAACCATAATGATGCCTAAAGATGTTGTGTATGTGGGCGCTCATGAGGACGTGGAACACTTTTCTTCTGTGCTCAGAGAGTTCATATCAGATGTGTGTGCGTATGTAGCTGAAATGGTTTTGTTTTGGTCTGCAGGGAAGCCTGGCATCGCTCACCGTGACCTGAAGTCCAAGAACATCCTGGTGAAGAAAAACTGCACATGTGCCATCGCTGATCTGGGGCTGGCGGTTCGTCACGAGTCCATCACTGACACCATCGATATCGCCCCCAACCAGCGCGTCGGCACTAAGAGGTGCTAACAGCAAAGAAAAACACATGCATGTTACAATAATCTGACCTAACTGTGATCCTGTGTGTGTGTTTCAGGTACATGGCACCTGAGGTTCTGGAAGAGACTATTAACATGCATCACTTCGACTCGTTTAAATGCGCAGACATCTACGCTCTGGGACTCGTGTACTGGGAAATCGCTCGCCGCTGCAATGCAGGAGGTGCTGAAATATATATATATATATATATATATATATATATATATATATATATATATACCAGAAGGGCCTTTAAGATAAAAGTTCAGCTGAGAATATTTTTTGTTCTTATTTGTTTTGCATTCAGGTATTCATGAAGAGTACCAGCTTCCCTACTATGACCTGGTGCCCTCTGACCCGTCCATAGAGGAGATGAGGAAAGTGGTGTGTGATCAGAGGTTACGACCCAACATCCCCAACTGGTGGCAGAGCTATGAGGTGAGAGAGAGAGAGAGAGACCCTCTACAGCTGCTTTACTGGACGTCTCTACATTTTCATTTTTACTGATTAAAGTCCGATTAAAACAGCCTGGCATATCTTTGCAAATATAGTGATTTCTGAACTGCCGTTTTTGATGTTTTATTTATATGATCTTTTCAGATTAGGAAGGGAGAGTTGAGTTCTGAAAGATTAGATTTCCACAACTGTTTTTAACATTTTTGGTCTTTCAACAAACTTTTTTTTTTTTTCTATCAGTAAACAAAACAAATAAGCATATGTATCTTATAATATGCTTTTTTTTTGTTTGTTTGTTTGTTTGTTTTTTACATATTTATATTATGTATAAAGTATGTAGTTTATTAACTTTATATATTCTTTAAATTTGTATATATGTCTGTTATTAATGATAAATATTTTTTTCTGTTTATATATATATATATATATCTATCAGGGCTCGGCATTAAGCTTTGACGTGCTTTTCCTTCGGACAAGTAAATCAATAATTCACTTTTGATGTTTTTTTGTGTGTGCTGTTGCGTTTATAGTGTTGATTTCTCCGTGACTCAGGCTGCAAGAGCCTCAACTGACTCGACCTTGATACTGTCAATACATATTCTGTCATTAGTCACCGTTTACACTGAAAATAATAAAATCCGAATCATTCTCGCCAAAAGTTTCCATGCTGCCCTAGTTACTGTTTGCTATAAAAATTTGAATCCGGTTGCTTTTCCAGTTAGGCAAGTAAAATTCTCTTTCACCTGCCCCTTCACAAAATCCACTGTCCCGGACAAGCATTAATGTCAAGCCCTATATATATATATATATATATATATATATATATATATATATATATAAACATCAAGTCTGTAGTCTGTGTTGTGCCTGTGGTGAATGTGCTGTTGTTCCCGCAGGCGTTGCGTGTGATGGGGAAGATCATGCGGGAGTGCTGGTACACTAACAGTGCTGCGCGACTGACGGCTCTCCGCATCAAGAAAACCCTGTCTCAGCTCAGCGTGGACGAAGACATGAAAATCTGAGTCCAACACTACCTTCTGCCAGACGTGTGTCCCCTCTGAACTATCCTGCCAGTTCAAAAGTATTTCTGTCCTACCTCACCCCAACGCCAAAACTACTGAACCATCGCCCCCCAGCAGCCCTCTGTGCTGTCCTCCTCCTCTCTACATCTCCCACTACCGCTCCGCTCCAGCTCATGTGACTTTAAAGACTCTATTCAAATCAGTGTCACCCCAAAGATCAGTTTTCCAACATATGTAACCAGTTTCCACTGGCTTGTTGCGTTCATTTACCTTGGTTAACTCACTATGTGTGATACACAGCCTCCAGTTCAGAGGTGATTATGTCTGGGTTCAACTGGAAACACAGCGATTTGGTGCAAGATGGCACTCTGACTCCGTTCATTACCACGTCAAAGCTGTTAGCAAAACAACCTTATTTGCACTTTATTCCGGAGGTTTTGTGAGCGTGAAGTGGCACACACACGTCTAATCTTACTACTGAATGGTACGGAGATATCTATTTATTTTAGCTTGTAGATCCTTCATACTTCCTTATTTTTTTATCGCCGTTAGATGTCCTCCTCTCCTCCATGTCCAAACAAAGCTACTGTACATAGTATATTTTTTAAGAGTATGGAAATGTAAATAGCTGACCCTTTTTTTAATTTCCAGTCGCTTTGACTAAGCTAAAGGTTTGATCGTGTTTTGACATCCAGGAACATCAGAGATGTGAAGCTGTACTGGTTAGTTTTGTTAGAGTTTGTTTTTCATAGCTGAAGCTGTGTTTTGCGTTACACTGTAGCATTAAATGACACTGAAATGATGCACATTTTTTAGCTGAGGAGTGTTAGGATTGTTTTGTATGGACTTTTAGCTCTTGTTTTTAAGGAATAATTCATGCAAACATAAGAATGCTCATCATTTATTACCATCATGTTGCTCCAACCCTTTTATATATATATATATATATATATATATATATACTGTAAAACACAAAAGGAGATATTGAGCAGAATGTGCAAGCTGCACTCAAGAAGCTCACCAAAAAGGATCAGTATGACTTTAAGCTTTATTCAGAGTCATCTGAATTCATATGAACTACATCTATTATACTTTGTCTTATTTTGGAGCATAGAATTCATGCAGTTTTATTGTAAATCAAAAGGTTGCATGAACTTGTCCAGCGCGAGAAAGAAAGCAATGCAGGTTTGGAGCAACCTGATTGTGAATAATGACAGGGTTTTAATTTTTGCATTAACTCCACATCACGACACGATTCTAGGAAATCGATCCGATTCTTCTTCATGCACTGGGTCTGTATTGAGAAGAACGACTTGAAAATGTAACTTGACTTGAAAAGTTTGGTGTTGAAGTGCACTGCTTCATTCACACTGTATTTATGACTCCTCTCATACTCCATGGATAAATACTACTGCCCTTCTGTCCCTCTCCGCTTAATATGCAAGATGTAAATATTGTTTCTATAATGTATGACCTTTTTTATTAATCAGATTTAATTCAGTAGACCGTTTGTTTTTAATGTGTTTTCATTCAGGTGTATTTGTATAGCGCTTTTAAGGGTAGGTTTTGAAGCAGCTGTACAAGGGTTTTAGTCTCTGGTCTTTTATTCGATTTTTTGATTTTATCTCCCAGTTTCACTGGATTGATGTCTAGAGTCTGTGTTTTGACAATCTGAAGAAGTGTTGTTACTCTCCTTCATCCATTCGCAACAATTAAATCACCTTTCACTATTAAAATGTCCAGAAAAGCCAAAAAGATTATTGCATATAGTTGGAAGAACATGCTTTCATTTATTTTCATGTTGTTTAGACCCAAAATGACAAGCTATGATGTGAAATGCATTTGTTACACTGGATTGACACTACTGCGTAATATTAGACGACTGACACACGTCAGCTGCTGATTGAGAAATCGGTGTGTATCTTATGGGAAATCTTCTTGAATTTCGGGTTTGATCTGTATTTGTTTCTACTGTGGCGTTCAGTTTGTACACATGTTGATCGCTGTTGGCAGGATTTAGGCTTTTTAAACATCTGCTCTCTCTCTGGCTGCAGTGAGACATCCGTCGCCTGGTTAATTATAAGAGCTAAACGACGGCCACAGTGTGATTTACGGCTGTGCAAACGGTTTGAGTCTGGGTTTAGCATAATGAGGTTTCCTCAAACCTCTGATGTCACAGCAGAACCGTGTAGTCGGAGTGCATTTCCCAAATCTACACGGAGAGAGACTTTTCAGGAATTTCAGTTTCCATTCATGTACATGGGTAATTATTAAATGGTAATAAATACAGATTTTCCTACATTTGTCATGTTCATTTGTTTTCCTTCTGAATTTTGTGATGTAATGTAAATACGGCAAGTGTTATTCAATAGTAAACAAGCAGTATGTTGTCAATCATGACTTTCACAGTAGACGTTTGCTCAGATGTTTACTGAAACCTGATTGAAAAGTTTATCAGATGGGAAATTAGAAATATAAAGACATCTGCTAAAGGTGCATAATACACTTTTTATTTGGAAATGTTCTAGAGCCAAAGAACTTAATACAGCCAGATCACAGACTTTAAATACTAAAAACTGATGTTAAAATAAAAGTGGAAATGTTCTCATTCATGTTTTAAAATTAGTGCTGTCAAATTATTAATTGCATATAAAATACGTTTTTGTTTACATATGTTAATTTATTTTGTATATATAAATACACACTCACTATATATTTTGAAAAGATTTACATGTATATATATATATATATTATTATATATACCTATATTTAATATAAACAATATCTTAAATACATTTTATCTTAAATGTAAACCTGCATCCGTGTCTATATATATATATATATATATATATATAGACACACACACACTAAATGTATACAGAACACACTCATATATTATGTAAACAAACTTTTATATTGGATATGATTAATCGTTTGACAGCACAATTCATTGTTTTTCAACGACGGCACATTCATTTGATCGAAAGTGGAAGTAAAGTTTTTTTATAGATTTATATTTCAAATAAATGCTGTTCTTTTCAACTCCATTCATAAAAGAATCTGAAAAAAAAAATTATCAGTTTCCACAAAAGTTGTTTACCTCCAACATAAGAATTGCAACACAGCTGATTAACATTACATTTTATTTTGCTTGTGCCTCGAATAAAACATCTTTGACATGAGAGAATAAGAAAACAGCTCAGGTGTATTTAAATATGCATAATGTATGGCATAAAAATGATTACAGAGAGAATAATTCCAGCCAAATATATAACAATAAAATGATGGAATGTTTTTTTTTTCTTTCTCCAAGAAAACAAGCTACAATAAAAACAAGAAAAGTGCAAGTTCATCCAGAGCCAATCTCATGTTTCTCATCTTGTGTTACAACGGTTTAATCCTATGGTACATGTTTGTCAAATTACATGGAAGCACTTTTAAGATATGACAATCTAATGATATCTAGAAAAACACGCTCCGCTTCCTCGTCACATTTCTAAACGCTGATAAAAGAAATCCAGATCATGGCGCTAAAAACAACTGAAGCAGAATAAAATCAGTAGCAAGTGTTAGTAAAACACACGTTCTGTTCAGTCCAAAACAACCAGGGAAAATCAAAGATAGACACAATGCATGTTAGAATATACTAAATATATATGATGATAATATTATGGAGCTGTATTGTTGTTTCCAATGCTATAAATATTCAATGGTTAATATAAAACATTTTAGCAAAGCACTCCATGTTCACATTATAAAGGAAGTTGAAATGGCTCTTAGTGCTGAACTGGTTTGATGTTTGCTGAAACTGGATCAGAATGAACCAATGAAACTTCCTCTGCATGCTTCTGGAGAGAGTGTGTGCGTGTGTGTGTGTGTGTGTTTAGTGCAGAAACATTCGATTCAGATGAAACGCTACCCTGCAAACCTGTGCCCGGATCAATAAGAGAAAGTTTCAGTCTCTCAGTATGAAGTCACACTCCGTTTCTTCTCCACTGACACCTGCACAAAAACTACATGATCATTTCTGCTTCAAGCTTCACCTCAATCGCATTTGATTTCCTTCGAAAGTCCTACAGTGTGCCGGCCGGGTGACATAACTAAAATCATTTGAATTCTGTCCAATTAACATCGGAAATCATTTTCTTGCTGACTCGCTGAAGTGGTACGGAGGCTCTATTATTAAAATAATTTGTTCTTAGAAAAGCGAAGCATCTCTTTCTTCACTCTGTGCTTTTTTATCTCCTGTGTTTGGGATGGCTTCTGCTTTATTGAGAGATGAGGAAATATAGAGACACTCCTTCACTCTTCTCTACTTTCATCAAGCACTTCCTGAAAAGCAAGAAAACAAGTAAAGGCTGTCAACATTAATTCTATTGTATAATAATAATAAATTCAATCTGTAGTCATACGCTCAACTCTGTTTTTTAGAGGTTGACAGACCTTCATCTGTCATTTGGACTAGTTTCGTAAGAAGATTCTTTAGTGTCCCGCAGAAGTAAGAGAATAGGAGCATGAATCGTTATGTGGTCTTACCGTCGTCTCCATTGGTCAGCACCAGCGCCTGCAGGATATCAGACAGAGACACGATGCCTTTCACAACCTCCTGCTCGTCCACGATCACTAACCTGTGAACCTGAAGATGAAGCACACTCATCAGGGAGCATGTCCACGTGATCAGATACTGAGTTACAGACATGACAACATGCACAGCCCAAGGTTTCATTCATCAGAAATCACACTTTAGTACAGGGACCAACTCTCACTATTAAATAGTTGATAGTTAACATGCCTATTATTATTAACATATAGTTTGTTTATTAGTACTTATAAACACATTCTGCATCACCATATTCTGAACTCAATTCATAAAATTCATAAACCTCACTAACTATTAATAAGGAGACAATTAGGAGTTTGAAGCCAAAGTTTAATTTTTTTTTTGGTCATGCTTTCTAAATGACCCCAAAAAAATAAAAAAATAATATATATATATATATATATATATACACACACACACACACACACACACACACATCAAGTTAAAAAAGATTTCTATATTATATAAATACTGCGGTTTTAAACTTTCTATTCATCAACTTTCTGTTCTTTCTATTCTATTCTATTCTGAGCAGAACACACACACACACACACACATATTCAGGTGTGTTCCTCACCTCGGCCTCCACTAGTCGGTCGATGATGGCCTTTAGTGTCTCATTGGCTCGGCAGGTGAGCACACCCTCAAAACACTGCGAGCGATGCTGGAGGGCTTTAGTCACAGTGATGTCCAGGTTATTGTACGTCTTCTCAGCGGCCAGATTCTGTGTAATGACATGAAAACCATATGAGATACACACACACATACGTCATTCAACAAAATGGGTGCCTTATTCATTTTGAAAATGTTTTTGTTGAATAGTTTATCCAAAAATTAAAACATCTACTCATAATGTTGCTTTCTCAAGTGAGCCGTCTTGTTTGAACCAGGAGAGAAATATGCACAGATCAAGCACAAGCCAAAACTGTTCGAAACTAATATGTGGGTGGATTTTGATGCGAGAGATAACACTGGAAGCGTTTTTATGGATAATACTCATATTTTGGCAACAGAAGCAACAGTTTGAATATAAAAACGTTTTAATGATGGATTTGTTTCTTATAAACACACAGCTTTCTGCTTCACAATATGTTAACTGATGATGCTGTGGATTATTGTGATGTTTTTATCAGCTGTTTGGACTCATTCTGACGGCACCCATTCACTGCAGAGCATCCTTTGATGCAATGCTACATTTCTACAAACCTGATGTAGAAAAACTCATCTATATCTTTGATCAGAATTCAATTTTTGGGTGAACTATTTCTTTAAGATAATAAATTAAGTACATACTGTTAAAAAAAAAAAAAAAAGATTATGAATTATGATTATGCATCCACTCAAGCTGATAAATATGACAAACACTAGAGGCTTTAAATACATGGAGTCCAATCAAAACAGAAACACACACACACACACACACACAATTATCTCACTCCTCCAGCACAGCTCAATGTCTACTGCTCAAGTTAGAAACAACACACACACACACACACACACACAACTTACTATAACATCAAACTTGGAGTAGATGTCAACCACACGTCCTGTCAGAATAAACGAGAGAGAAAACACATCAAGTGAGGAGGGAGAAAAAAAAACTGATTTGTAATTTATATTATATATATATAAAAAAAGATCACATTAATTTCCACTCACCATTTTCATCCACCACAGGAAGAGCAGACACTCTCTGATCCACGAAGATGCCGAGCGCTGAGTAGAGCGGTGTATCCGAGTGAACTACTGCGATGTTGTCAAACGTTCCCACGTTCAACTCCTCCAGAGTTTGAGACAGAAACCCAGGCTTTGGCATCTCAGATATCTGATAGAGAACAAAAACTTAAACCTGAAGACAGTGTTTCTAGAAAGAAAACTAAATTACAAGTTGTGCTGGGAAATGAAGCAAAATGACTACACTCAAGGTCATGTGTCACAAGAAGCATTCAGTGAGTGTTTCCAGGGCAAAAAACTTACAAAGAGCTTCAGGAATTTGAGGATCCTCTTGTGTGTCAGGATGTAGAGTGTGTTTCCTGTGAGAGGATCAATTACGGGTAATCTGTGGATCTTATGCTTCAGTAGAGATGAGACGGCATCATATAGACTGAGACCGAGAGAAAAATAACATCAGACATTATCACAGCTCTCTAACAAAACCATTCGATATGCACTCTTCCAAGCTCTTACCTGGCATTGGGCGATATGCTGACCAGAGGTTTGAAGGAGTCTTGTAAGTAGAGCTCTAGAAGAAAATGAACAGATCAGTCACAGGCTGACATATCAAGAGAGGAAACCTCACATGAATACACATGAAGATCATTCCCACCTCGCCAGGTTTCTATTTTGTGCTCTTCTAACTCGTATATCTGGACCTAAAACAGACAAAAATACATGACATCTTTAAACTCCAAAAAACGGATGAAAGACTTCAATGGGAAGAGGAGACTTACCAGAGGTGACTTGTAATAGCGGTGAAGTATGTTGATGAAATCTGTGATGGTCAGCATACCTACAATTGAAAAATGCAGTAAGAAAGACACACATAGGCTGAATCTGAACGATTATGTATATATACACACACAAAAATAAGTTTGCTTACCAACAAAGCATTGCTTCGTGCTGTCCCAGAGAGGCGCAGCTCTCACCCCATTAGACACTAGAGCAAAGAAGGCCTTCTTCACCTGGGAACCATACGGTCATAAATAAAGCAGCAGGCTCTCAAACAGCTTAAGTGTCATGAATGTTGACACAAAGTACAGAGCAAATATACCCAACCCATAAAGTCAACATGAAATCAATACTGACCCCATTTCTTCATGCATGTGTCTGGTCCTAATATCAATTATTCATATCATTTCAAATATTGTGTGTGTGTTTATCAAAAAGTAATACTCTGTTCCTTGTCTTAAACAATTTACCTTTCCAGCTAACATCACTTGTTACATAAATAATGTAAAAAAAAATAGTCAAAATGCTATTTAGCCATTGCATTAGCAAGTCTGGCTGTGTTATGGACACTTTACATGATCTAATTAATTATGGGAATAGTTAATCCAAACATGAAAATGTCCTCACCTTCAGGTCATCCAGGATGCAGATGAGTTCGTTTCTTCATGGGAACTGATTTAGAGAAATGTAACATTGCATCACTTGCACACCATTGGATTCTGACGGCACCCATTCACTGCAGAGGATCCAGTGGTGAGCAAGTGATGCAATGCTACATTTCTCTAAATCAGTTCCCATGAAGAAACAAACTCATCTACATCTTGGATGACCTGAAGGTGAGGACATTTTCATCAAGCTTTCATTTTTGGCTGAACTGTTGCTTTAATGATAATTTAAATCAAACAAAAAACAGAAATTATATTCTGGAAATGCATGGGTTGTAAACAATGTTGCTTCTTCTGAGTACTCACCTGTAGAGAAGTGTCGAAAACCACTAACTTGGAGCTGGTGGGCACCAGGTCATAACAGCGGTGGGACTTCATGAAGCGTGTGTACACATTATACTCAGGATCTGGATTGAAAGAGAGCGAAAAAACCATACATGAAAAAACATTAAATCATGATCAAGCATCAATGAAACACCCAATGAAAATATGAGAGAAAAGGTGTCAGAGAACATAGTGTCACAGGACACTTTTGCTGTCACTTTAGTCTCAGATTTCACTGCAAACACTTTCAGTCGGAGCCCTGCTCGGCTCTGCTTTCACATCTCTCACATGAGCTGCAGGTGATCGCAGGACTACGGTCTTGTTTTTATTCACTACACATTCTTACCCTCTATGTACGCCTCCTTTTTACCATCCAACTCATCTAGAACAGCAGGAACCTGAAAAACAGATGTCAATGTGTGAACATTCAAAGCTCACTTTCCTTTTTACCCTTAAAAGTGTGATCATTCCTGATTAACCCTTTAAATCCTGACAGATTAACTAATAATTATAAGTTTTAAAGGGAAACTTAGTGAACCCTTTAGAACACATGTAACAAAATTCCTCAAAAGCCTGATGATCATAATTGATACTAACAGATCTTTGCAAAAAATGATGCATGCACTGTATACTGAAAGTGTTTAAATTAAAACTAGCAGTTTATCAAAGTTATTTTTATGCTTACTATTTAAAAAAAAAAAGTGAAGATAAGTGAAGACACTGAACAACCTGAAGGTGGACTTTGTACAGTGATACTGAAAGGCCTTTAACTTGCTATGAAAGTTTAAACTATTTATCAGACGAAAGAAGACATGTAGCAGATTTAGTGCAACAGAGTTTCAGAAACGTTTTGATCATTTAGAGGCCTCTGAAACTTGTCTATCAAATATAACACAGAAGAGTTAGGAGAGGGTTAACAATAATCCGTTGAATTTGAGTTGTTATTCTAGATTGACCAAAGGCCAGAATGTGTCTAGTAAATACATATTAGCCAGAGAAGTTCAGCTCGCTTTAACCCTCCTGTTGTGTGCAAATTTCAACCAAGTTTTTATGTTTAAATATTAATAATTACTCAAACTGATAATATTATTATTATTTCTTTGACTTAAATTTTTCCTACCCAATATGTTTTAATAAATTCTTAGGACAAAGCATAACTTTTAGTTTTTTTTTTTCCTCCAAATCATCCAAATATTGCCCTAAAACCTCACTCAGAGTGTATCATACAGTCACTTTCTTTAGACAGAGAATGACAGTCAAATCATGTCCCCAAGAGGACAGTAAAACCTGACATTTGTTTACATGCAGTTGGTCCACATTACAAACAGCTTGTGCAAAACATTTTGTGTTGGGATTGGTTAATAAAAAATACAGTAAGTACAGTATATAAATTATTGTGTCTATGGAAAGTCCCCATATTATATGGAAACAGTTTTGAAAGATGCTTTTAAAAATGTGTGCATAGTGTTTATAAGCACATTATTGTATGCAAGAGTATAAAGCTACATGAAAACATGTCAAAATGTGGCTTTCATATTCAGTACAGTAACAGTTAAATGTACACTTATGCCAAAGCATAAATTCTATTTATTCATTAGGTATTTTGTCATGAGAGGGAAAAGAGCCTATCATGAGAGATATAAAACACAAAAGACATTTATTCTGCATTTAAGGTTTAGACAGGGATGAAGACAGCAGACATCACCAAATGGGTCAAAATTTCTAGCAAAATCAAAGTTGCTCTAGGTTAGATTTGACCACAGACATCACAGAAGGGATAAAGTTAAAGTATTCAAGTTCTTAAACATGAATAAACTTGTTTTAACTTCATAGCTTCAGAGAGCCGTATAGTATGTTCCTCTACAACAGAGAAAGCTGACAGATGATCTGAGAAACTTACTAAGGTTAGCTCGAATATTATGTGAAGATAAACAATGATAATGAGATAAAGTGTAACAGAAAGCTGACACTATACTCAAATATCAAGGGCAGATATTGTTACAGCGGTAAAATAACCAAATACTAGAGTAACGTTAGCAGCTGTGACGTTACATTTGTGCGATATTACAGAGACTTCAGTAACGTTACTACTTTAACTGCCCTAAGCATCACAACATTAACATTAACATTAACGTATAACTGACTTCATATACATGGAAAATACTACACGATACAACAGTCGTCTACTAATAACACGTATGCTCTATCTCAACATTTAAACCGATGTTAGCTATTTTGCCGTTAACCGCCGTTAGTTGAATTTCTCTCGTCTGTCAGATCAACTCTGTCTCAGTTTAAACTCGCTCTACTTACACACTCCATGATCCATTCACTGTCTGAAGACGCTGATGGTGTTTACTTTAAATTCTGAATGCGCAAATTTAGTTTAATTCGATCTCCGAGAGCTAAAGTGGTGTTTAATTTGTTGAAGGTCCGGATACTTGCTGAATGACTCCTTCTAGGATGAGGAAGACCGCTGTGGAGGCCGCGACCGGATGTGACGCCACAGAACGTGTGCGCGCGTCTCCGTAGTAATAATAATAATAATAATAATAATAACAACAACAACAACAATAAATAACCGTACAAAATAATCACTCCTGCTAATAAACTTTTATTATTATTATTATTATTATTATTATTATTATTATTATTATTATTATTGTCGTTATTATTATTATTTATTGTAAAATTATTATTGTTATTATTATTATTATTATTATTATTATTGTTGTTGTTGTTGTTGTTGTTATTTATTGTAAAATTATTATTATTATTATCATTATTATTATTATAATTGTTGTTGTTGTTGTTGTTACAATAGATTTAATATGTATTATATAACGTTTGTCCTGTTTTTAGGTGTTTGGGCAAATGCCTCTATATATGCTCAGAGAAAACAAGTGGTTAATGTGGCCAAATGTGCCTTTTGCTCGGGTAGGATGTTATTTATGAGAATATTAACCAGACCTAACTGTTGGCCAGAAGATTAATATCTGTAAATATGTTTACTGTCAGGTAAACACTGGAGCATTTCTTCAATGGTTAGAGATGCATCGGTTGATTTTCTTCAAACAAACTAAGCTCTATCACAATTTAATTCTCTGCACAGATCCTTGACTTTGTATCCTCTAAATAATATTTAATAAAAAAGTACAATATATTTATAATGTTACAAAATATTTCTATTAAATAAAATGCTTTTGTATTCATCAAATAATCCTAAAAAAAATCTAATATATAACAATAAAACAAAAAATTAAATACTGGGCAGCACAATTGTTTTCAACACTGATAATAATCACAAATGTTGCTTGAGCAGCAAATGCTGAAAATTCAGCTCTGATCACATGAATAAATTATATTTTTATAGATATTCACATACAAAACATTTATTTTAAATGATAATGGATCCGACAGTCACAATAGAGAGTGATATTACAACACACCTCGCTCAAAGTACTAAAAATTGCAAATATTTCATCATTACTAAGGCTCCTTACATGGTGTTCCAGATGTGCCTGTATTTAAAGCCATGCAATCCTCTGATATCAGCAGCGATGGAGACAAGTTTAAACCTAAGATACTTTATCAACAAAACTTTTTTTGTGGACTTCTTTGTCAATGACCTTTCCTTCTACCTGGAGTGAGAGAGGTCAGGACCTGACCAGCAGAGGGCTCTCCATACTCACTATTAAACAGCAGCACAAACCCTCTCTTCTGTTTGTGTTTGGTGTCTCTAAAAGCAGCATCTGTGATTGAGGGAGTGTATTGATCTGTTCTGTGTTTCTAGGTTCAGACATCTGGCAGACGCAGGTGATATAATGGCATCAGAAGGCATGTATAGCGAGAATGATTATGCCATACTTCACCAGAAATCTGAACTGATCATCAACATATTCCTCCACTCAAATTTCTCTCCAAAACTCATGCTATACACTTATCTATAATAAAAAGAAAAGTCCTTTATTAACCAGCATAAGTGAGCTGATTGTGTTTTATAACTAAATGTATATCAAAAGAAAATGAGACTAATTTGATAATACTTGAATTTGGTGAATTGCCTTGAGGAGCAGTAAAGTTATATTATATATGACAGGACACATCAAAATATAAAATTGCCCAAAAAAGAAGCAGTAAGATTAGAATGAAGTCTTTTTCTTACATGGCTTTTCTGTAGTTCAAGGTTGCTTTAAAAATATAATTAATAAGGCATAAAATTGGCATACAAAAAAAAAAAAATTAACAATAAAGCTGGCTATTATTAGGATTATAATTTTTAATAATAAAAATTGAACATGCATAAAAATAATACAAAACATAAATCAAACTTGGACAGAATGCAATCTTGTTGAAGCTATGGAAAGGATCTATTGAGAGGCGGTTTAATAAAGTAAAAAAAAAAAAAAAAAAAAACACTAAACGCCAATATAAAGAAACTAAACATGGGCAAAATAACAACCATTATGATCAACAAATGATCAAGATCGAGAGCTATATATACATGGGGTTTAAATATATAAACTACTTAACAAGGCACACCTGAGGAGCATAATCAAGGGGAACCAGTGGACTACAAACTGACTACAAAAACCACAGGCAAGAGGAAGTGGCATAAAAGTCCTAAACAAGACACAGAGAATGTGTAACACATAAAAAAAAAAAAAAAAACATAAATCTGAACGAAAAAGCTTGCAATTAATATTAGCTGGCTAGTAGGAAAAAGATTGTTATTAATAACTTGATAGTGTTCAGGTTATCATTTAATAATAATACACAATAATCCGCAAGTAATCCACACCACTCCAGTCGAACGTCACATGAAGTGTAAAGCTACATATTTGTAATAAACAAATCCATAGATTTTAACTTTAGACCCTTGCTTCTGGCCAAAATACGAGTCCTCTATCCATAATACTGGTTTCTTCCAGGAGAAAATCATCTAATCTGAATCAGGAAAGAAATCTGCACAGATCAAGCAATGTTTAAGAAAATACAGTTCAAAACAGTTCAGCAAATATGCTGATGGATTTTGATGTGAGAGGACAACAGGAGATGGTCTTTTTCACTGGAGGAAGTGTTATTATTGATTATGGACTTGTAGCTGGACAAAAAGTAAATAAAGGTTAATTTTTGGGTCTTTGGTGTTCTCACTGCTGCCTCTAGATGACAGTGTAATATTAGAGGAACCTCTATGCTTTAGTTCTGCTGAAGTCACTATAAAGCCACACATCTGCTCTCAGTGTTACACTTTATTTTCATGTGATTAAACAAGAGCACGTCAATTTAAAATGTGCAGATATGTGATTAAAATGTGAAACTGAATGTGAGCGATGGAAAAGAGTGAACACATTCCAGAAGTGCAAAATAAAAATGATTTTTAGATTAATTGGTTCAACATGTTCAGAGGTGTTTGTGTGCATCTCCTGCTTCTTGTTATCTTTTCACACACACACACACACACACACACACACACACACACACACACACGCACGCACACACACACACACACACACAAAGAAATTTAATAATGTCATATATGTATCTAAATATTAACAAATCTGAACATAAAGGATTGCTTTTAAATGATTTTCACTTTCATTAATAATCTCATGTTGACAGCTGAGAAAATATATACCCAAAACATATTTTGCACATTAATGCAGAAACCGTTTTGTAATTCTGGTGTTAAAATAACCTATTAATAATAATAATAATAATAATAATTCTTAAGTTTGTGATAAAGAAAATAGCAAATGACAAAAAAATCTGAGCACAATTACAATAAAAATATCACAAATATCAAACAAATAAAAATAAATAAATAAAATGACCGGTACCTGTGTGATATTGTTGATCTCACAGCTTTTGAAAAATGGAAAAAGGTAAAGAGAAGAAGACCAGCAGTCAAAAGTTACTTTGACATTATTTTTTCAAATAATGAATGTTAAAACGTAGCCCATTTAAAGAAAAAAAGAAAGTATAAATTAATGCAGTTTAGTAGTATTCATTCCCTCTATTGAACATAAATCATGATTACATCTACAACATGTTCCTTCAAAAATGAAGTAGCTATAGTAGCTTTCATTACTTATCATGAACTTTCTTTATTGTATAAAAATATAATCTCATATTAGTATGCAGGGCAATGTTTTACATATCAAAAAATTAATTTAAACTGGTAATTTGAACTGAACTTTCTGTAAGTAGGACAGGTCAGTGGAGGATCGTGTGTGTGTGTGTGTGTGTGTGGAGATTTATTCTGAAATTACTCTTTTGTAAAACACCACAAAAGCAATTATAAGGAAGTGAGAGTGTTTTCTGTCCTTCACCGTCCGTGACACTGCGGCTCTGCAAAGAGGAAGAAACCATGAAAGAACATATTTCATGCCAAAATCTATAAGTAAATAAGAAACTACTACATGTATTACTCATATTTTGCTGAAAACCTAATCATTTTAATACGATAATGGATAAATCTCATCATTCTCATTAATATAACATGAAAATGTGCAAACTGAGCATTATTTAAAAAGCAACATAGCAGTATTTGTTTTATGCTGATTGACAAAAAATTACAGAATGATTCAAATATTCATATACCATGAAAGTTAACAGAATTCATCACTGTTTTTCAGAAATACATATTGCATTTAACATTTAATAACTAGAAATGACACATTTCAGAAGGTCACATTCTTATATGTCATTTGTTTAATATGATTGTTCTGATATTTAATTATAATTAACATTTTCAAATGAATAGAAATTGTGGGGACAGTTGTTACACTGTTTAATTGTTGCAGGTTTGCATAGTTTTTGTAATGTTTGTACTCAGGTATTTTTTTATTTTAATTATTATTTTTGTAAACTGGTAAGATAAGTACTGAAAAACATGGTACCTGCATGATTAGCTAAATCAATTACCATGGTATTTACACAGTAAACAACTGTCAAAAATAAAAATAAAAAACATGGTAATATCTTAACCATACTTTAATATTTACCATGGTACTGAATGATTATCATATCAATATACAACACTCTATATTCATTTCATGACTCAAGAGATTTATTTATAGATGTCTGTGTATTTAACTGTAATAGGAGAACGTTTTTAAACCCACTTCAACTTCAACATTTCACTATTCACTATTAAAGTATATTTTAATGCAGTAGTGAATTGTGTTTGATTGCCATGTTTAATTTCTGTGCACCTCATCAGACTGCTATGGGTCTGTTTGGATGATTCTGTCGAAATCTCATTTCATGAGGATCATATTGAGTTCAAACGATCTCTGATCCTGGACATCAGCATCACTGAAACACACACACACACACACACACACACACACACACACACACACACAGACAGAGAGAGAAAGCCGTTGGCTGAATGTCATCACAGCTAAGCTCGTGTGAGAGTGGAGCCAGAGGCAAAAGCCAGCAATTAATTTCTCGAAAAAGTACTCTTTTAATTAAACAAATGGTCCTGAAAAATGGTGAGTGAGAACTAGTGTCAGAATTCCCACATGTGGAGGAGTTCATTACTGTTCACGGGTGAACCGACCCCTGCTCAAACACACACACACACGTTTGTTTTTGTGTAAAGTGTGTTCATCCCATAGGTGTAATGGTTTTTATTCTGTACAAACTGTATATTCTATGTCCCTTCACCAACCCTACACCTAACCCTAACCCTCACAGGAAACTTTGTGCATTTTTATTTTCTCAAAAAAACTCATTCTGTATGATTTATAAGCGTTTTGAAAAATAAGTCACCCTCTCCTTGTAATACCTGTGTCATACCCATGACATTATACAGAGTTGTGTCCTGATATGTCACAAAAACAAGAGCACACACACACACACACACACACACACACACGTATGCAGTTCACACCTTTAAAAGGACAACTCGTTCATACATGTCCAGGCTTTATTATATTGAAGAAAATATTAAACTCACCATTTTAAATCATTTAATACTGTTAATCAATACTGAAGCATAGATGATCATTTGGTCATATATATGTTTAATTTTCTTTTCAAACAAAGTATTTTTTCTTCCTAATGTTAGTTTATTAATAATCAATTTATAGCCTTTTCTGTCCTCATTCTAACTTTTACATTCTTTGCTTTTATATTGCCTTTTCTTTTTTAATTGTTAATTTATGAGATGCACAAATATAAATTAATGATGGATTTCTTTCTTACAAACACACAGCTTTTCTCAAGTCATTCACTGATGGACTGGAGTGACGTGGATTATTGTGATGTTTTTATCAGCTGTTTGGACTCTCATTCTGACGGCACCCATTCACTGCAGAGCATCCATTGATGATGACACTGATGCAATGCTACATTTCTCTAAATCTGTTCACATGAAGAAACTAACTCATCTGCATCTTGGATGATTTGAGGATGTGGACAATTTCAGCAAATTTCCATTTTTGGTGAACTATTCCATCAATGTGTTCAACTAAGCACAGATTTCACTTATTTTGTCTTTAATAACAGCAATGGTAATGCAAAGTCCAGATTGACTGTAATATGTCCATGTGTCCACTGCTGAAACGAGACAGCATCGTCTGCATCTGTCTGAAACATGCCTAACGAGTCTTTCATCCGACAGCTCGACTTACTGTATCTGTTAACAGCTGCCTGACATATGTGACGCCTTTACATCACGATTCTCCAAGGATTCAACAATTCTCCACACAAACAACATCTCTGCATCTCACTGTGGAATATTAGTTAGACTATAAAGTCAGTTTTCCAGGGAAGTCTGTCATTCTGCCGGTTTGTGTTACAAATAAAATCTGTAATAATCTTTCAAACAAGCAGAAACAAACATCATATATGGATGACAACAAATAAACTAAATGATTAATGAAGTGAGATTTATTAATGTAACTTTCTGATTCATTTGCATGCACTGTTAATTAAAATTCGCTGCATAAAATGGCTCAGACATTAATTTCAGTTCTGAGAAAATCCCCTTTCATTACGTAATGGGGACAAAAATAAGTGTTCGACAATATAATATAATATAATATAATATAATATAATATAATATAATATAATATAATATAATATAATATAATATAATAGATTTCCCCCATAAATGCCCCCAATAATCTCATTATCATTACTGTAATATGGGAATATATATATATATTCATTTTAATTTGTAATTTTTTTTATATTTTAAAAATTTCATTTTCATTTTAGTTTATGTTTGGGTTTGTCATTTTATTATTATTATTATTATTATTATTATTATTAGTAGTAGTAGTAGTAGTAGTAGTAGTAGTAGTAGTAGTATTATCATCATCAGTTTTAGTGTTTGGACTAATTTTATTTAATTTAGAATCCAAGGCAACATTGAAATGTATTTTTATTATAATTAGATAAAAAAAAATGTAATACTTATTGATATTGTATTTTATTTCAGCTTTATTGGAATGAACAGAATGATTTTTATAGTTTTAGTTTTAGCTCATAATGTTTCTCTCACATTAGCAGCGTGAGGCCTGAGGTTTTGTCACATCAAGACGCAGCGGGTCCGGTGGCCCTCAGGGACCTCCAGCTGTCTGTCACCCTACACACACACACTCACACACACACACCAACACACACACAGACCAGCACTCAGCAATACGCTACATTTACTCACATCCACCAACAGAACTGCGTGCACTTCCTCTAACTAGAGCTGAGCAGTGCTAATGTTCGCGGGCGCAGGACGCTGTTGGCCGTGTGAAGTCGTTGTTTACAGCCTGTGTGGCATTACAAGCAGCTGTGGGTGAAGAAGTTGCTCAGATTTGCTTTCACACAGCCAGAAGCGCATCAGAGAGCAAGACGCGATGTCAGACATGCCTTCGTCACGTCACGGCCAGCTCGTGGAGAAGCGCCACAGGAGCACCAAGTTAAGAATAGCAGAAGTCATGTCGCATCACATGCAAGTGCTCCGCGTGTTTCGGGGGCTGTTTCGCTGCGTCTCCCCTCCTGCAGTGATTATCTGCTGCCGTTTGCATGCTGTCACTCTTCCTCGGCTCTGCTCGGGAGCTTTGGCCCCTCAGGTTGACAGAATCCCGTGGAGGGGCCCGATCGCAGACCCTTTATTAAAGTGATTCTGTTACAGAGCTGGCAATGCGTTACAGCTGCCCTGTTCCCCGCGGACTGTGTCCTTATTGTGCAGCCGAAACATCTCTTCTTGTTTCATATCTGTGTCATTTTGGTTTATTGACTAAATTAAAGTGTATGCACGCAAAGGTTGCCCCAAAACGTACAGCATGACCGTGCTGCCTTTTTGCTCACATTTTAAGGGACCAAATGCATTGAAGCTTACTGTATATCACAAAACCTATATACATAGCCTAGTCAAGGGAGTATAAGTTCATACTTTTCAAAAGTTTGAAAGAAACTGTAATATGTGAAATATAATTACAATTTCAAATTATTTATATTGTAGTATATTGTGAATTGTAATTTATTTCTGTGATTCGCAGCTGTATTTTCAGCATCATTACTCCAGTCTTCAGGGTCACATGATCTTCAGAAATCGTGAAAATATTCTGATTTTTTGCTCAAGATGAAAATTCGGTGATTATTTCTCTCCATCAAGTCATTGAAAACCCATATCACTTTCTTTTTACCATGGGAAAAAAAGGTAAAATGTTTATTCTGATTTATACCCCACCCCCCAGCTCTAAAAAGGACAAAAACTAAACAAATACATTTAAAGTCTTCTGAAAATATGCATAACTTTGATTGAGGACACAAATGAATCTGTTTTAGTGACACGTGATGTGTGTCGTGTCTTCAGCTCGTGTGTTGTTGTGTGGACTGACACCTGGACTTGTCCATGAGCAGCTTATAGAGCCTCGCTGTGGAAGGTCTGAGACACAAAGATCACCAGACGCACACAAAAAACAGCCAGAGATACAGAGGACAGTGTGTGTTTAGTTTCATAAAGTTGGTGTGTTTAATATGATTTACTAAGTGCTTGTGGTGGTGGGACGTTCACTGTCTAGAAAGCATTTGATTGGGCATTAATTTAGACACGCCCACCGGAGCAAGATGACATCATCAACATTACATAAAAATTATTTAGACAAATAAAAATAAAACATTTGTTGATGTACAGTATAGTGTTACATTTTTTTAGATAATGTACAGTTGCTCAAACAATCCCAAACAGCAGAAAAATATATTTTTATAAATAAATAAAAAATGAACAAAAATTGCTAAAATAAATGTTGCATATTTGTAAAAATATATAAATAAAAATATAACTATATTTTTAAAACAATTACAGTGGGATTTTGCTCTTCATGTATTTCAACCAAGAAAATACATTCAGGCTACATTTGATGAAAACATTTAAAAACAAATCTGATTTGAAATCAGCAAGGAACATCAATGTAAAATCTAAATACAATCATAATCTACTTTTGTTTTTCTTACCACTTAATTAAATTTTGGAACATATTTTGGTCTGTTGTAAATTTGAAAATATATATTTTTATGTTTTGTTCACTGCTTACAAAACATATTTTATTTATTTATTTAATTATTTGATTTATTATTGCTGTATGGGATTGGGAGCACATTCTTGAGTTCATTCTGAGATCTGAAAACATCTGAGAAGCAGGAGACTTCTGAGGAAAGTCTATTTAATCTGTTAAAGGTTTGTTAAACCAATGCTGTAAAAGATTTGACAGGCTGAATGCTTTTCATATCAAACTCTTCTCAACACAATAGATCGACTCTTTCTGATTGTATAACAGTATTTCTCTGGCTCTGATGGCGATGTGTTTGACACGTGTCGACTCTTTATGTCACGTCTGTCCTATTTCTTCACGCAGTGATGTATATACAAACTCTTCGATGGGGAAAAAGATTTATTTTCAATTAAAAGGCTCTGATTGAAAAAAGGCCATTTCTACAAACTTCATTCTTCATCACGAATCCAATTACCATGTGAAAGGGAAAGTCTAAAGAGTTTTTATTGAATGTAGTCGGAAATGATGGACTCTGAAGGTAATAACTCTGCCAATTAGCCGTTTTCATTTGATTTAGACTGACTTTATGATCTCTCTCAATATCAATTACATGGAAAGCTTTCACAGAGCTTCTTCATGAGACGGGCAGAGGAGAGTCTAATTAATGCATTCCAACCAGTTTTCATTTGCGGGTTAATTACCCATTCAGAATTTCTAGGTCAAACGCACCATGTCTACTGTCATACAAGATGACTCTTTGACAAAGTGCTATGGCTATTTTGATATTAAACGAAGAAAATGTGATAACCAATCTATTGTACAATGCTACACATTGTTTTTAGTATTTTTCCACACTCCCCGACACCACCATCACATTTATGTTTTACTGTCTGTCTTATCTAAGTTACCTAGATTGCATATTTTCTGTGTTTTATCTTTATTGTCAAATGTTTTGCAGAATTCTTCAATTAAATGTGCTTCTGTATTCTTTCAGATCATGTCCTCCTAAAGATCTGTCAGGTGATTGATTGACAGCTGTCAGCTGATCAGCAACTTTATTTGGTGCTGAAAAAGTAGAATATTCAGCCGTTTCAAGACTTTGCAATGCATTTACAGCAATTAATTCTGTTGATTTTCTCTAATATGTGCAACAGTACACAATTTCTTGGAAGGTTTTTTTTTTTTTTTTTTTTTTTTTTTTTGCATTTACACATAATATAGTTTACCACTGAATAGTTAGTATTGTTAGCTCATACGATGCAGGGTTATTAACATTAACTAAAACTATATATATATATATATATATATATATATATATATATATATATATATATGTGTGTGTGTGTGTGTGTGTGTGTGTGTGTGTGTGTGTGTGTGTGTAAAATAATTATTGAAATACAATACAATATAACTTAAATATAATCAAATAAAAAAAATAACTTATTTTTAAACTTTTATTTTGTTTCAGCTTTATTTTCGTTCAGTTTAATTTGACACACTAAAATTACTGTAAAAATAAAAATGTATAAAATATAAAAAAGAAATTATATAAAAATTTAGATTTTTCTTTTAAAGTCACAAAAACGAATCAAAATAACTAAAAGTTTAACTGAAATTAAAATGAAAACAATGCAATGAAAATATAAAAATACAATATGTCTTAAAATATTAACAAAATGTATAATAACACACCTCATTACTAAAATAACACTACTATGATTATTCTCAGTTGTGAGTTGCTTTGGATAAAAGCAATTAGTTTCTAAAAAAAACATGCTAATATATATAATCAATAAATGCTAAAGAAGACTCACACAGAAGTCAGTGTGTGTGATCTCAACATTTGCTGCTTTGTCTGTCAGCAGGGGTCAGTGTTGCTGTGAAAACTGATAGACTGGAGCCAACAACACTAGATCAATCATGAGAATGATATAGATCTATACCTCCATCTATATGTCCAGTATCAGTGATTTATATGCAGATTTTATATGCACAATAATAAAAAATGCATATTTCTGATTGGTGGTAAATCGACACATTTGCGATGCATCTAATGCAGAGTTACGCTCTTCTTGCATTTGCATCTACAATGTTTCTAATTACTTCTTAATTATGCAATCTTTTTTGGTATTTGTTTGTGCCTCATTCATAGTTGGTGAATGAAGAGATAGTGCTGTGGAATGGGCATCATCTGTGTGTGTGTGTGTGTTGGCTGCTGCAGTGATTGATGTTGTTCTTTAACGGAGTGTGTGTTCGCTGTGCTCAGGGAACTGCAGTCCAGATCTGTGTTTATTTGTGGTCAGAGTCAGGGGCCGCGACCCTCAAACAAGTCCATCCTCTCAGACCAGCGCTGGGTCACTGTGAGCTCAGACACCGGCCTGATACCACCGCAGCAATAAAGAGCCTGATATTAACACACATCAAAACACTCTTCACCCTGAGATTTAATAGACTTCTTGGTTATCTTTGTTTCAGATGTGTCTCATAAAGTTTAATGCACACACAAGAGTCAATTATTACTTTACTGTAAGAATTTATGCTACTGTTTGGTAAATGTTTTTGAAAGAAGTATCTTCTGCTCACTGAGGCTGCATTTATTTGGTCAAAAATACAGTAAAAAATTTTGAAATATTATTCAAATTTCAATCTGAATATATTGTACTATGTGATTTATTCCTGTAATGCACAGCTGTATTTTCATCATCATTCCTCCAGTCTTCAGTGTCACATGATCTTCAGAAATCAGAATAATATCATGATTTACTGCTCAAGAAACATTTCTGATCGTTAGAAAGTAGTTATACATTTACATTTGACTTTTTTTCTGAATTCTTCAATGAATTTAAAGTTAAAAAGAACACCATTTATTTGAAGTAGAAATTATTCGCAACATTTTAAATGTCTCTCATGGCAGTTGTGATCATTTTTAATTCAACCTCGATGAATAAAAGTATTTCTCTCTTTTAAAAAAATCTTACTGACCCCAAACCTTTGAATGTTATTAAAGAACTATAAAATGAATGAGATATGTTTGAGTTCATATGGAGCTGAATGATTTTGGATTGCATAAGTTTATTTGTTAATATAAACACAGATTGAGACCTTGTTGAGATCTCATCTGAAACTCAAACGTGATATTACTGGGGTCAGGAGAAACATTTGAGAACCATACGACTTCAGCAAAAATTATATGCAATTGATTTGCATCTAATTTCAATGCAGTCAAGGAAAAACAAGTTAACGAGTTATTAAACAAATCTTTAAAAGATTTTTGCAGATGCATATAAAGAAAAAAAACAACATTTGAAGGGCTATTTCACCCAAAAATTAAAACCTGTATGGCTTTCTGCTGAGTTTAAAAATAGGTATTGTAATTGCAATTATTAATGTTTTTTTTCCACATAAAAATCTCAGATTACTAGGTTGCTAAGAGTAATTTGCATGCAGTTGTGATCAGGCTCAGATCTGCGGCCGTGCTCACGGTGAATAATGGCAGCGAGTGTTTTCGTTGTGGAGTCATTCGGTCACAGTCTCTCTCTGTGTTTTTCTCTCAGGTTCTGCTCGGCACGGCGAGTGAAGAATGATGTGCTTTGCTTTGATGTAGGAAAATAAACCTTTCTAATGTGACATGCCGCTCTGGCCCGAGGAAGAGAAAGGCCAAACAGAAATCAACAGGGCCTCCGTGTCGCCCCTCAGCCAACTCCCCGAGGGGCTATATGGTTTACACCACTGGGCAAAAGGGCCCGGGACTCCGGGGAAAAATCAGACCACATGCTCGCTGAAATGGGACGGAGAAGGAAATATTTATATTCTCAAAGAAACAAAGCCGTGAGCCGGACTCTCTCTGAGAACAGTGTTTGTGGCCAAACCTTTCAGCACATATCATTTCCTATTATGATTCTTACTCGAGAAACAGCCTTGATTTGGTGTGAAGACATCGTATCGGACGTATTGCATTAACAGAATGTTCTGGGTTCAATACATACAGAAAAAATAGTACAATACACAATAATAGTACAATTTACATTAATGCACTTAATGGATGTGTATGGGATAAGCATTGCACACTGTGATACACTAATGTTAAAAAAACTTATTTATAAAGAAATTAAAACTTTGATTAAGCAAATATGCATTAAATTAATCAAAAGTGACATTTATAATGTTAGATGTTAATGTTAAAAAGACAAATAAATGCTGCTCTTTTGAACTTTCTATTCATTAAAGAATCTTGAAAAATAAAACGCATCGCAGTTTTCACAAAAATATGAACTGATTTCACCATAATAATCAGAAAGGTTTCTTGAGCAGTAAATCAGCATATTACAATGATTTCTGAAGATTATGTGACCCTGAAGACTGGAGGAATGATGCTGAAAATACACAGACATAAATTGCATGCAATTGATTACAGCAGAAACTTTGAAGGAAGCAAATAAAGAAAATTGAATCCATATGATGCTTTTAAGAACTTTCCGTCACTGGTAAAACATCCACTACAATATACGTTGACTGTATAATAATAATCATAATGATCCTCATCTGCTACTTCAGTGTATATCAAAATTTACAGCATCTACTAACAGGGGCAAAAAAACTAACTAGCTAAACCCTGATCACTTGGAAATACCCACCTACTTACACCGTAACATATGTAACACCTTAACGTAACACCTGTAACGTAACATATGTAACACCGTAAAATATGTAACACCGTAACATATGTAACACCGTAACATATGTAACATAAGTAACACCGTAACATATGCAACATATGTAACACCGTAACATGTGAAATGTGAAGTGACATTCAGCCAAGTATGGTGACCCATACTCAGAATTTGTGCTCTGCATTTAACCCATCCGAAATGCACACACACAGAGCAGTGAACACACACACACACACACACACTGTGAGCACACACCCGGAGCAGTGGGCAGCCATTTATGCTGCGGCGCCCGGGGAGCAGTTGGGGGTTCGATGCCTTGCTCAAGGGCACCTAAGTCGTGGTATTGACGGTGGAGAGAGAGCTGTTCATGCACTATCCCCACCCACAATTCCGTCCGGCCCGAGACTAGAACTCACAACCCTTCGATTGGGAGTCCAACCCTCTAACCATTAGGCCACAACTTCCCTTAAACATAACATATGTAACACCGTAACATATGTAACATAACGTAACATATGTAACATAACGTAACATATGTAACATAACGTAACATATGTAACATAATGTAACATATGTAACACCGTAACATATGTAACACCGTAACAAATGTAACATAACGTAACATATGTAACATAACGTAACATATGTAACATAACATAACATATGTAACACCGTAACATATGTAACACCATAACATATGTAACATAACGTAACATATGTAACACCGTAACATATGTAACATAACTTAACATATGTAACACATGCAACATAACGTAACATATGTAACACCGTAACATATGTAACATAACGTAACATATGTAACACCCTAACATATGTAACATAACGTAACATATGTAACACCGTAACATATGTAACATAACGTAACATATGTAACACCGTAACATATGTAACATAACGTAACATATGTAACACCGTAACATATGTATCAAAAACAGTCCTCCTCGAAAGGATGAATTAGACAGCTTTACATCTCACACAACAGCTTTTTTTACGAGCTGCACCCTTCAAAATGTCTATCTATGGATGTCCATAAGTGCATTAATGTTGAAATTACTGTGACTATTATTAGTGCTTACATTGTTCTGAACCACTGAGCTTTACATTCCTTTAGTATTCATTCTCGACTCACAGCAGGTTTTGTTTATGCTAGTAAAAGAGCCACATTTGATCTGCTGGTGTGATGTTGTTGATCCCGACACCCTTTTTGGTAACACCCCATGAGTCTAACTGACGGCGTACGATTCATTTTTACTGATTTATAATCTCAGGACAGGACGGAGTTGCAGAAAACAGTCTTTTTTTCCTTCAATGAACAAAAAAGGAGTTAATTTAAAGAATGTCCACGCCACAGTTTTCCATAGTGATGATGATTTTTACAGCAAAAAGTCAAAAACCATTGGTTATCCAGTGACGTTATGAGGGTTTTAGGGCTCTCTCATACACACACACACACACACACAGTCCTTTCCCCCCGTGGTCACATCTGCATGAGTTTGTTTTATAAAGGCGGCCCTCTCTGTCTGTCATTACCATCTCACCCCAGGTTAATGGCTCTCTTTTAAAATTAACGACCCCTAAAGATATACAAGCTCTCTGGGTTAAAGGCGTGATATATGATTTTTCTCTGGTAATTACCTTTAGCCGAGCAGCTTCCACCGTCGAGAATAATGTGGGATTGTGTTTTTGTAGTCTAGTGTTTCTTACGAAAGCTCCTTCAGAAAGACAGAATGGTCGCTGCATGCTTTGTGCTGTGGAGAAAATGAATTATTTCCACAATTCAAGGGGCTTTTGAACAGAAGAGGTCCAATTATTCTGTCTCTCGTGGCATTGATTCACAATACTGTCACATTTAGCTGCGGTGTGATATTTAACGGTGTGTCAAGAGCGGCCCTCGCCTTCAAAGGGCTCCGCTAAAACGCTGATCACAGCTTCGGCGGCGCCTTCGACGAATTTAACTGATTAACAATACGGAGGTCTCGAGGTCAGCCGCGGAAAAGACATCTTAGTGAGGTTCGATACCGTTTCACATAAGAGAAAGTCTACACAAACTCTTTTTTCAGACTGCGGCTGACAGCTACTCTCTCCTCAGACGAGGGCAGGCCTGCAGGAGGAGAATAGAAAAATGTGCAACTAGCACTTTACGCTGCTGCCGCCAATCTGATGCACAGCCGGATTGATCTCCTATAATGCTTCGTCTTGATGAGACAATGAAAAATGCCCCCCGCCACCATCGTGTCAATATGAGCGCGGGAGATGCGTCTGGTTTTTATTTAACCCGTTTTTTCCGTTAGATGATGGCTCTTGTTACATTTTCTCCGCCGCATGCCTGTCAGAGAATGCAATATTCGGCTTCTCCCGCGCTTCCTGGTCGGTTTCATTTATTTCAAAACACCATTTCACACACGACTGCCTTTAACAAGGCGTTATACACTGTAGAGGGTGATAGAATTGTGACAGATACAACATTTTTTAGTGTGAAAATATAGAATATTGTAAATAGCAGACTCCATAAACGTGGCAGAGCTTTCTGTCTTTTGTTGGGTGTTTAGATGCTCTGCTTCCTCAGTGCAGCGTAAAATAATATCAGTTATTGGTTGGTTTTTATGGTTTCTTTTGTGTTTCGTTTCTTTGAAATGAGCACTGACTCGCACAAAAGCGCAAGACTTGATCTTCTCCGATGAGTTTGCAAACAGATATTTCAGTCGCGGATCATATGATGAAAAATCTCATTTTCCTTTGATCTCCTGAAACAAAAGCACGTAAGTTTCAGAACTCGAAACTTCCTACCAGTCCATCAGCTACTAAATCAATCCAAACTCCTGCAGCTTCAAACGTCTAATGATGACAGATAAATACATCTGTACACATACATCTGGACAAACTTGGCCTGTCCAGTCACAAATTAGTAGTGTGTCTATATTTTATAAACATATATTTAAAGGTAAAATACTTTGAAATACTGAAGATTGGTGGTTTAAGCATCACTCTCACCAAAGTCCGTTTTGAGGAAAGTCTGTTTTTCCAGGCATGCTAGACCAACTCGTATGTACTTGAATGCAAAAATACTGAAATCTCGAAAACTATTGTCCAGACTCATTTTAATAACATATTTCATTTGGATATAAGCATTTTCTAAATGAATAAATGCACATGTAAATAGTCAATAAAACTTGTTATGAGCTGCCCCATATATTTGTTTCTTATGCTAAAATAGCTTTTAAAATGTGTGTATTTCAAGTATGCACATGTAAAGTCCCAGGCCTCAGGAGTCACACAACAACTTTACCAATTGACATTTAGCTCTTTTATTTAGAAGGCAGGATTTTTGCTGTATAGTGTGCATTGCATTTTCTCCAGTTCATACTAGTAAACCGTTTATATATATATATATATATATATATATATATATATATATATATATATATATATATATATATATATATATATATATATACATAGCATGTATTATTACTATTTTTCATACTGACTATTTTTCAGCCTAGTTAGTAAAGTCAGTATGGAATTAAAATTCATACATTTATTTTTTTTTAAATGCATGCTTAGTTTAGTTTACTATGAACGGACTGCATGTTGAATTTTTTTCCCATGTTTCGACAATGGCATTTTCAAATCAAAATGTCATAACGCTCATCTGCCTTCACTTGAGTGCTGTTTCAGTTTGAGCCAGGATCAGACCCAGAAAACATTACAAACAAAGAACCATATTTCTTTAATCAAAGAATAATTTACACTGATCACATAAATGCCAACAAACACCAACATTCAAAGTTCGCTGGTGGGTTTAAAAAGATAAGTATGAATAAGCATACACACAAGATGCTCCTGACTGTAACTTTTATCCATTTAGTTGTGCACTATATCAAACACTGTGACTGAGGCTAATAGTGTTTTTAATTCACTGCTTTCACTGCTTTGGGTGAAACACGGCGTGGCTGACATATCAGTGCTGTTTATTAAGAGACGAGTCTATCAGGTCTCATAAGCGGCTGCTCACGGGCGGCCCGTCTTCTGTTGCTTCCGAAGAGTGTCATCAATCTTACACCGGCTGTCCTGATGCATGATGGGAGATCACAGATACCTCTCCCTCTCCGTATGGGACTCGATGGGAGAGGCAAGCGCTGCATGCTTCACTGAACGAGATGAGAGAGAGAGAGAGAGAGAGAGAGAGAGACTCTGGACATTAATACTGGACATGTAGTAAAAGATGCCAAATGTTTAAGCATTTCATTCTTACAAGCTAGTTAAATCTTTTTCATTTTCAATGAATAGTGGGTTGTTTGGAAATTTTATATATTTTTAACAGTAACGGGAACCTTGCTTACGTAAACACGTAACACGTAAACGTAAAGTGGCACAGAACTTTTATAAGAGAGAGTGATTTTTATGCTTAAAAAGAAAGCAATATCTGGGACAGCAAAAACATGAAAATCCCAGGAAACATCCTGCTGTGTAAAACAACTGTGAAATAAAATCAGACAGAAGAGAGAAAGACGAAGATAAAATACAGAAAATGTTGTAAAAAAATTGGGATTTTCGATGTTTTTGATTTAATCTCTGAATGTGCTTTGTTTCATAAAATACAAAACTTTTTAAAACCATAATAATGCATCCCAAATGATTTAAGTAATTGTGTAAAATATTGTTCACCAAAAAATGAAAATTCTCTCATTATTCACTCACTCTTATGTCTTTTATGCTTTTACCCCCATCCCCCCAAAAAATAAATAAATCAAATATAAATACAAATAAATATATAAAAACTGAGACATTCCTCAAAATATTGTATTTTATGTTCCTTATAATTAATGATTTCATTTTTGATAAGACAACTCACTTATGCTTGTTCTTAAATGAATGAAGCGCTTTTGAACAAATCAGTTGAATCAATGATTCAATGACTCACTCATAACTAATTAAATGAACGATTTAAATTATTCTTGACAGTAACTTTTTTTGTTCCAGAATGAATCCGTCTTTCTAAACAAATCAGTAGACTTAATGATTATTTTAATATTATTTACAAAAGTTTTGAGCAAACAGGATGAAAGAATTAGACAATGAATCACTCATATAGGTTGCCACCTATTTACATAACAATGTAACCTGCCGAAAAAAAGCATTTTAACTTAAACATAACTTCTTACACCTTATAGTTTAATTCCAAACATTTAAAAGTGATGTGGTGGAAAAGTAGACGGCGAAGCTGATAAACCCATCCTGTTGAGGGAAGAATAAGTCGACTACATAGACGTATATGATACAGGGACAGATAACACTTTTGGAGTGTCATAACGCTCATGTAAATCTGCTGCTTCAGTCGGTCCGGGGAAATTGAGCTTCATTAAGTGAGTCAGCGCAGATTTATGTAGTGATCTGAGCTGCAGTCGTTTGCGTGGACACTGTACAGTGCATGGCAATATCATGATGAATCTACTGCACTTCTCTCTGGCTGGATGCCATCTACACACTCAGGTTTCATTCTTTACATTCCTCACAAATGTTTGGAAATTCACTGTGGATGTTGTCCTCCTAAGCATAGCTGAACTGAAATGACAGGGAAAGAGATAGAAAAATAGAGAAAGTCTATCATTTGTTTACATCTGAATTGTTTAACAGTGTGTTCAAGATTTACGAGGATACATAATCAACATTAACGTGCCAATACACACCTCAAACAAGCGTTTTCCCACATATACACTAAACCGCCCAAGTAGTGAAATGTTTGAACTGTGTATCTCAGTCTGTAAATCGCTGCTTGATTTACATCTTTATCGTAACATCACATTCGGAGACCATCTCTGCTCGGTCTCAGGGGAAATAAACAGGGATGAAATAACGGCCTTCCACGTCGGATTCAGATCCAATCGGCCTATTACCAGCAGCGGAGCCGTGAGAGAGACAAATCTGCCAGCTCTGGTCCAAAGCGAAAGCCAGAGAAGATTTGAATCAATATTTCTCATTAGCGTGGCTGATGCTTAGACCAACAATAGAGCGCGCTCACGGCCGAGCTGCTTTGTGTGTTCAGGTGTCCGGGATAATTGAATCTGTCTGTGCCATTGTGATTAAGGCGCAGGAAAAAACACAATCAGATGAAGGTTATGAAAGACAAAAAAAATCACACACGTTTGAGGCTACTAAGTAGAGAGACTGTTGGATGCTTATAGTACAGAGTGACTTAAATCATTTTGTATTTATTAGGGTTGTTTGCTAATGGATGAACAAAAACACAGACCTGAGGCAATCACATGCAAATACACTAGAACCACCCTCAACAACACAACAACCATCAGGTCCTAGACACAATAAAAATACAGTCAACTATGTCCGAAAATTATTTATTTTTCTCTTTAGGGCACAAAAGGTGGAATCCAAACAACAATATTGGCATTGAATAGACCAAAAAAAAAAAAAAAAAAGTCATACAGGTTTGAAATCTCATAAGGGTAAGAGTAAATGATGATATAATTTTAATTTTAAACAAGTAAAGCTCTGTCTTTTATTGATGTAGTTTTATTTGGTGCACTGCAGTACATGAAGACATTTTTACAGACGTGTAAAGAGTTTTCCATGTGTCGAGTGTGTCATGATGGCTGTATTTGTGTGTGTGTGTGTGTGTGTGTGTAGTTCTCCCAGGTGTTGTGTAGTGAAATGGAGAGCGAGATAGAGATCAGGCAGGAAATGGCGCTGTGACGTTGACCTCTACTTTACCTTCCCTCGATCTGTCATACTGTCCTTCGCCTGACTTTTCACCCCTGCACTCTGAGTTAGAGGAAATAGAAGTGCACTTCTGCTGCTTATTTTGGCCCTGTGAACACACACACACACACACACACACAGAAGTTAATTCACTTAAGCCCAAACTGTGTTAACTTTGTGCAGTATGCAATTTCTCAAGAAAAGATCCGTGTGATTTCCATTAATAAACACTAGTGGAAAATATTCAAATCAAGAGAAATGGGGGCCTCATGGATATCCAACCATTTTTTTTCTTCTGTTCTGTTCTGTTCATGGCAAGCCACACGATTTACGCAGTTTTCTTTGCTCACTAAAACATACAAGTAGCCAAAATACCAAAGTCAGAAGAAAATTCACACTTTTTATGTGTTTATACAGCTATCATTCATAAAGCAGCAAATGAAAATACACCATGAAGAGGTGTACTGAAATATTATAATAATAATGAAAGAAAAGCAGAATTAGATCTTTTGTCAATGTGTTTCCTGTTGTTTTCCTCTGTATCCTGTGAGAGGAACCGGAACTACAACAGGAAGAATATTCCATTTATAAAAGTCTGCATCTTAAGGAATAATTCACCCAGAAATAAAATGATGTTATGATTTACTGACCCTCATATCACTCCCATCTGCAGCTCTTTTCCATATTAAACTACAGAGGAAAAAACATGATCAGATGACTGTCTAGCAAAGTCCTACCCAGCTAACATGAAACGTTCTTACAAATTTCTTTCAGTAACATTTTAGAAATGTCAAGACAAAACATTCTTAAATTAATGTTTATGGAACATTCTTAAAACTTTATTTATATTTGATATACATACTCATAACATTGAGAGAAAACATTCTCAGAACATTATTCTCTGAACATTCTCATGATGTTATTGTTACTTAATGAATGTTCTTAAAACATTGAGAAAATGTTCCGAGACCAACATTTTCAGAATCTGCTTATTATGTTATGTGTACTTGATGAATGTTCTAAAAACGTTTTTGTAACCTTTAAATAATGTTCTAATGTTCTAAAAACAAAAAGCTGGACATTGAACAAACGTTCAAGTAACGTAAGAAAAAGTTAAAAGAGCACTTCAAGAAATGTTTTGTAATCTGTAAGTAATTTTATAACTACAACAGCAAAACTGGAATCATTAGAAACATTTCAAAACAATATTCACAAGTTTTTAGACACCACTCAATACTCCCTGGCAACCTCCCAGTTGACTAAAGTCAAACAAACTACATTTATGCTGATTTTATCCAGAGCCCAAAAAGCTTCATGTCCTTCTTTTGGAATTCATCTCTTAAAATATTCACACCAGATTTGAAAGGTGAATTTATTCAGCAATGGTGTGCCTAATCTGCATGGCCTTGCCAACACAACAAACTTTGGCTGAATAGAATTTGAATAATGGGGCCTTGTTTGAGGCCGGAGCTGTTTTTAAATGAGTCGACCTTGTTTATGTGGGAGTTTGGTGTGAAGGTGGGCGACTCCACGGGGAGCAGACAACTGACACATTACCAAACCCCTGCGCTCCCAACACACCTTTAAAACTTAATCACACACTCTTTGCTGTTTGCTTACACGTTTATTTGCTCCCCTCCAGCTGCGTGGAGCAAGTTTAAGGCATGCAGTTTGTTGTTTGCATCCAGTCTTTTTTTTTTGTGCAATTATAGCAGTTGCATTGATAACAGAGTGACTAAGGACAAGAGTGTGTGTCTCTATTTGAATGTCACACAGTGTAAAACAGGGCTTGTGTTTAATAAGTGCGAGCGCAGCATGCCTATTCTTCAAGTTTGTTGTCTTTTTTTTTTTTTTACAATCTTCCTGATGTCTTGTCAGCAGGGTGAGTGAAAAATATGCTTGACTATGCTTTCTTCGGCTGGATTTCTGTGCTATTTCGAGCTCACGTCTCTGTGGAACAGATTATCAGTGGATTAGATGAAACTGTCTGAATTTCAAGAATGCAGCTGGATCTTTTCCCATATGTCGGATGAATGCTTGTGAATATTTGTTGGTTTGTTCTACAGTGATCATGAAAAACCTTACATTGGTTTCACAGGCATCAGTCTGGCTCTTGTCTTCTGTGCTCTTTTAGCACCTGCAGAAGAAAAAGAGAAAGCGGATATCTGATAAAACTGATGGACAGCATGGAATTGAGCTGGCTTGTAAAAAAATACGAGAGACATATTTAACCACAAAGTGGATCAGGAACAGATAAAGCACAGAGGAACAACAAGTGTTTCAAAACTGCACTGAAAATATAAAATAATACTCAATTCAGGTCGTCAATATAATATGTTCATATCGTGCAATTAATCATTTTACAATAAAAACATAAGAGATATATAAGACAGTCACAAACAGACTGACAAACTCTGGTCAAGTGTAAAATGATCAGATCAACGATAGACTGATGTTGAATACAACAAACAATTAATTGCATTCTCAAGCAACACATCTGTCACAATAATGACCTTAAATAATCTTCATGTCTTTATGTTGTCTTCAAAATGTGTTTTTAAAAGACGTTTCCTTGGCTGCATTTATTTGATCAAAAATGTAAGTAAAAAAAGTATTATTACAATTTAAAATACTGCAACCCGGCTAACAAGGAATGTTTCTTTAACTTTCACTAATGTTTTTTTTTTTTTTTTTTTTGAAGGTTATGTAAATGTTAGGACAAATTACTCTTGGAATAATTGTATTATTATTAATATTTGATATTAGTTCTTTCTTGTTAAGAGGAAGCATTGTTAGAACAATGTTCTTGGAATATACTTATGATTTTATTCATACCTTGTTCAATAACATTTTTCATTAACCCTTAAAATAGTATTTTACAACATTTTTAAAATGATAGAATGGAATGTTTCTCTAATGTTTGTATAACCAAGAAGAAATGTGCTTAATACATTAAAAAACTGGATATTTTGAATGTGTAAAAATCTTCAGAAATTCTAAATAAATTTATAAATGAATAGAAAGATCAAAATCATCACATTTACTTGAAACAGAAATGACAAGTGTAAAATATGCAAGTGTGTTTGTGATATTTAAAGATATTTTACTGGAAAGCACGACATATTAATCAAAAAAGGATTTTTGCACTAAAAATATGATAATGTCCGCTAATGTTTTTTGCATATCGCCTGGCATAATGCTACCCTGAAGTTTCATCAGAAGGCCCCAGCTGTGTAAATCATAATCCAGAGTAAACCCTCATTAAAAACCATGTTTCCCATAAGTCTGTGCTGTTCACTCAGAGATCAGCTAATCTGACAGCAGAGGTGCTGACTGTCACGGATGCATTATTCCGGAGACACGGTGTTGATATGAGTTCCTGAATCCTGTCAGTCCCTCTCCGACTCTCTCTCAACCTCTCAGCACCAGCGTGCAGAGAAGAATCCAACCATTCAATTATTCCTGGAGCCGAGCCATTCTGCAGCGGGGCCGTGTGTGTGTGTGTGTGTGTGCGAGGCCTGAACGGCACGGGGACACGGAGACATTGGGCGCGTCTCTGCGATCAGAGAGTATTACTGTGCAGCGGTGCAGGGCGGTATTAACTCTACACGTGTACGCTCTCACAGTCATCAGCTCACGCGCCGAAATGGAGAAAAGCATGTCTTATCAAACGCAGCTGTCAGTCACAGAGATGTCAGCAGATGTGAAAGTGATGCATGTGCGTGTCGTGCTCGTGGAGGAGCAGTAAATAAAACACTAGAACATGACTGTGTCACACCAGCGAGACTCTACAGCAGATCTGTGTGCCAGCCGGCGCCATTGCACTCCAAATACTGAAATGGAGTGGCGGCTCTACAAAATCGAACTACCTAAAACAATAAAGAAAGGAAAAATTACAAATGAAATCCTTTTTAATATCTCCATTATTTCTCTTGGACAGCGGTGACATTAAAATCAATGTGAAACGCTATTCACAATGCACTGGACTTGCCTAATCTGACCATTTTCAAGAGAATCAAGATATCCAATCGAGAAGAAATTTAATGGATTTTGTATTGGAGTCATGAAAAGTGGACGGGGTTAAAAGTGAAAGGGCTTGGTGATGTCATCTTAAAAGTCATTTAAAATGCAGAGCGATCAGTGTTGCCAGGTTTTCCAGAGGAATTGATCTACTTTAAAGGGGTCATATGATGCGATTTCAATTTTTACTTTCTCTTTGGAGTGTAACAAGCTCTTGGTGGATGAAGAAGATCTGTAAAGTTGCAAAGACTAAAGTCTCAAATTCAAAGAGATATTGTTTATCAAAGTTAAGACTCTGGCACGCCCCCCTAAAACACCTCGTTTGAACACGCCTCCACATGTCTACATCACTATGTGGAAATATTTGCACAATGCTGCCCAAATGTTTATCCCGAATCAAATATTTGGAAAAATTAGTAGCCTTTCCTTTATTTTAAAATGCAACTATTTACCCTCTAAGCTGCCTATTTCCTTGTCCAAATTTCATCAGCAATGTCTTGGAAACTGTGTTATGTTCATAGATTTTCACTTCATAAAACACTTTTTTTATGGAATAACAGTGACATCACTGTTAGAAATAAACCTTTATTTTTCCCCAGGTGGTTCAAAAATAATATTAACGGGATTCTCTCCTTATTTGATAACTCAGGTAACCTTTTTACTTGTGAGCAATTTATGACTTACCACAATTTCCCAATTCCTCCAAAAGAATTTAATACAGTGGTTAAAGCAATCTCACCTGGGTTAATTCATCTTGTTAAAAGCCATGCCCTATATAATCCAAGGAGAACAATCACAATACAATCTACTTTGTACTTGGATGGAATTTATTTTTTATTTTTTGACAAAAAAATTACCAAGAGACATGTACGCCAGATCTTTCAATTCAAGAAAAAAAATTAATCAAGAGGAAAGTTCTATAGGAGATCTTTGGTAGAAGATATAGACTGGAAAAGGGCCTGGCTTTTACCTGGAAAATACTGTATTTCCAATAAAGCTATAGAAATACATTTCAAAATTTTACATAAAATATATCTTGTAAACTTTAACATTTCCAAATATCTGGACATTGACAGTTCATGTGCTTTTTGTAAGCAATCAGAAGAAACATTTGCACATTTGTTTTATGATTGCCCTTTTTCCAAGCTATTTTGTTCCGACCTTGGCTCATATATATTTGATTCTGCCAATGTTACTTATTCTTTCAGTCTAAAAGACATTCTTTTTTATTATATTAATGATAAAAATAGACCCTTATAGTATATTGTTAATTTCTTTATTTTATGTGGCAAATTCTTTATTCATAAACAAAAGTTTGCAAATAATATTCCATTCTGTTCCCATTTTAAAACTCAATTAATATCACTTCTTAAATCTCTGTGTTTTGTTGTGAAAACCTGGCAACTCTTAGAGCGATAAACATATTGATCTCTTTAGAATCTCAGCTGCATCTCCTAGACAGCACTGAGGCTAAATGGAAGACTTTTGCTTAATGTTCTCCTGATTAAAAGGGATTTCGATTTTCAAAGCTGTACTCTAAACTAAAGTCTGCGAGATCTCAACATGAAACTCAAATATTTCTCATTAACTTCTTGAAGAATGAATGATCTGAGCTGCTATTCACATGCATTCTGTAGCTCTACTCTCCTACAGAACATCTGGCGTGTGTTCTAACCAAACCCAATGCTATAAGATAAGAGAGAGTCAATCAAAAATCACAGCCAATCAGAAGAGTGTGTGGGCGGGATCTCCCAGCATGTGTAAGTAGGTACACAATCTAATTCATAATATTGATCCATTTTAACATTATTACAATTATATACAGAGTGACTGATACCATATTTGTCATGAAATACATTTATTGGTTCAATTTGAGTTCACAGTTTTAATGTAGATGTTTCCTTTTCAAGATCTGAGTTAACATATTACTTTCAAACTCATATTAGACCATTTTAACATTAAATAAAGAACATTATCAGTATCTGAGATCATAGTTTGAATGTTGTTGTTCTAGCATGACGTTGCACATGGTGTGAGACAAGGTTGCTAGATTAAGTGAGTTATTAAAGAAATAACTGTCTGGAAAGTTTCACAAAACAGCATGAAATAGGTGTAAGACTGTTCTGTAGCTGTTGGGGAGAGTCTTTGTCTCTGATCGAGCAGATGAAGCTAAACAAGCGTGAGAAATCTCTGGATCGGGCCTAATGATCAGTGATATGATGCAGCCGGAGGAAAAGGCAAAGTGGCAAACTTCCTTCCCTGACCTTTCTGATGTCCACACGATTTCCAGAGCAGCCAGAACCAGCGTACCATTGCACATGAACACAGAGAGAATTATCCATCACACCACATCATTTGGACATTCGGTTCACAAAAACTTGGATAAGCTACATTCTTAAGTGAAAGTAAATGTGTCATTTCACATACCAAATTAAATTGCGTTTAAGAAGTCTCTGAGTGGTTTGAACCATGATATGTTTGTGTGGATCAGGCTTTGCTATCTTTGTGGGGAGCAAACATGTATTAATGAAAATATAAAACTCTTTCTATGTAGGAAATAGAAAATCTCATTAGCCCAGTCAGTGGTGTTGTGTGTGTGTGTGTGTGTGTGTGTGTGTGTGTGTGTGTGTGTGTGTGTGTGTGTGTGTGTGTGTGTGTGCGTGCACCAGTAGGTAATGAGACGGTCTCTCACTCCTCCAGCTTTAACTGTGTGCCTGAGGACAGACCATGAGCCTGAGACTGCAGCCCATAACTAGCTGAGCCCGAAGACATCGCTGTGTGTGTTTGTGTGCGTCAGTGGCACAGGTTTGAGAGATTCATGCCAACTAGTGATGGAGAATCTCACTGTGCCCACAGCAGCATCGATCGACAGCAGAAACAAGAAGCAGCACCGACCACAGAAGCTGAATAACATTTAAATGAGATGCAGTTTGAATCGTTTTTTCTTTTTTATATATATATATAATCAATATCCACAAACCTGTGAACACACATCAACTGAACCAAATTGCTATGAACCATAAACAGTGACCAGCTTACATAATAATAATAATACATAGCAGGAAAAAACAATATTACATTTTTCATTTAGTTTCATTTTATTAATAAACCTATATTTTATGAAAGCAATTACCTGCACAAAGCAATGCTGGAGGTTGGTAAGCATTCTGCATCATGTTTTAACAAGTCCCGCCTTCTAAATGAAAGAGTCAGTTGTTGAGTGTAAAGTCATTTCATCACTGCATCTGTCATTAAAACCTCCGGGTTCCCGTAGAAATCTGAGACTCACGCTTATGAATGCACATGCACATTTGAGCATAGGGAACAACATTCATGGGGCAACAACATTTGTTTCTGATTTTGTTGCTCATTTGAAATATGTAATTTAATTGTGAGTTCCTCAAGCAGGGGACACAGGAGGAGAGGGTCCCCCATTCAGATAGGACTTGGTCTTGGATGCTTGAGATTGCTCCAGCAGTCAGATGAAAGGAATTATTTTGAACTCTGAAATGGAAATTCATAAACCCTAATTTAACAATTTAATAATCAATTTACAGTGAATTTATACCTGTATTGTATTACGTTGTACGCTTTGTAAAATGAATGTACACTTGTTATTGCTGTGGATAGAGGAATTGAAGGAGTGCACTCAATAAAGTTTTCTCTTATAGTGCATTATTTAATGGTAAAGGGGGTGATTTCGGACACAGCGTTTGTGTCTACTCCCATAATTCACGAAAAGCATCATGGGGCGAATTGGAAAAGGCGAATACAGATACAATTCTAAAATAATTTCAGCTCAAATCAATATTTCATGTCCACTTATCAAAGTTAGCAGCTATATATTTATTTGGCGAGTAGCCAAGTGAAAATGTCGATCACTAAAGTAAATCCATGTGTTCAGTTAATTCCCTCGAAATGAATAAACCAGGTTAGTTTCTGTGAAGACAGTGAAGTTGATAAACTTAGTGAGTTTCATCAATCATTTGAAGAATGTCAGATTTCAGTCTGGTGGCTAATTTCGGCACAAATTAATGTGCGAAACAGGAGGAATTTCTGCCTACAGCATTTGGTGCATGGTATCAAGCTGTTCACATCTGCACACACACACACACACACACACACACACACACATGCTAAAGTAGGAGTCTTGTGTGGCCTCAGGGGGGTTGAGTCGCATTCTGTCCATCCTTACCTCTCTGGCGTTCTCGCTGCTGTCTTCAGGGACTTCTCCTGTTAGTTTAGCGTTTTTCTGCGAGAGGCGCGTCTGCTTCTCCATATGTGCCCTGTTTGAGAGAGAGCTGAACTACACTCCATGTCACACAAGAAGTTGCTGAATTATTAAGATCTCCAGATTTTCTGTGTACTACACATCTTTGATCCATCTGTTGGAAAGACGCTCATCGCTGCTGAAGTGTACCGTACCTTTCCTCTGGCTCGCAAGCTGTCGTGGATCAACTTTGGAAGACGTAAACTCATGTCGTCGTGATCTAGAAGTTTGACACGCTTGCACGCCAACTCCTGCTCTATTTGATTTGTTTTAGAAAATAAAAGAAATCCCTTAAAACACACTTTTTCATCACTGGCTTGTCCAGTTGTGCAGATACTGTACATCACATTCGAAGTCATGAATAGCCTCAATGTAATTTCCAGCACATATCAAAATCTGCATTGTTTTTTTTTTTTTCGTTTTTTTTTTCTTTGGTCATTTTGTGGTGGAAATTACAATTTAAACATTAGTGGAATAAAAAGCCTGGCTCCTAACTGCTGCCAGTTTACACAATATGCATAAATAAAATCAGTAATATTTATCATGAATTATACATAATTTGACGCAATTACAGCCTGATAAAATAAATAAATAAATAAGAATTATTAAATATTACAATTGTTTGTTAATTTTACCTTTAGATTAGATTACCTATATTTTGCTAAAACATTACAATAATGTTGCATTTCTTAACATTAGTTAACACGAACTAACAATGAAAAAATACTCCTAAAGAATTTAATAATCTATTGTTAGTTTCAGTATTTACTTATTATTTATAAATATTAAAAGTTGTATCTGTTAATGTTATTTAACATTAACAATCTTGAACCAACAATGAACAGTTACTAACATTAATAAAGATAACTTTAACAAATGTACTGCTCATAAATGGGACCTTATTGTTAAGTATTACTAATAATATAATGTTTATGTAGAATTTTTATATTTAAAGATTGAAAGTCTGGGTATAGTGCACAAAAATTTAATGAATGAACATAAAATATGTGAAAGTAAAAATGTCTTTTGTTAGCTTAATATAACAAAAGGGAAAAAAATGTTTTGATAAAGATGAACCGTTCTTGACACTATTATTATAAAACTGCTAGGTTATTGACTCTTGTGCAGCTCAGCATGAACTCTCAGTCGTTCACATCACTGCAGAGAGAGTTACAGATATTCACCGTGAAGCAACGAGCAGAAGATGTTTGCAGCAGTCGGTCTCGCTGTGTGAGTGTCAGAAGTCGTTCATCTCTCCAGCAGTCATCACAACATCTCAACAGGAGCAGAAGAGTGTGATTTGGCTAATTTTATGACATGGGAGAACTCCTTCTGATGGCAAACGGCGAATGAAGATGATCATCTCTCAAACTTATTGAATGCATGTTAGAGTCAATAAGAACTGTGATATTTTAGGGCGAAATATTTTAACAAATGTCTGAGACAACATGAAGATCCTTGCCATTTAATCATTTTATCCACAAATGAGCTGAAGTATAAAATCTAGCTTTTGTTTTTGTTTTGTTTAAAAAAAAAAAAAGAAAGAAAAGAAAACACTACTTTCACCTTGAAGGGTCTTTTTAATTTTTTTTATTTTTTTTATTCAGCAAGGACACATTAAATTGATAAGAACAGTTAATAAATTACAGTTTAACATATATTCACTTAGAAAACACTTATTTTAAGGTGCAATAATATTTCACCGTTTTTACTGTATTTTTCCACACTTTAAATTTGTGAGCATAAAACCTGTCACTGATGGTCACGGATCTTCATCCACACAATGCAAAGAGGGTTTAAGTGTGTCGGCGTATAAAAATAGCATTCCATTATCAGTAATTTAATCACATCTTATATAGGGGCTGCTCACAGTGGCTTCTCCATGCGTGTTTAAGAGATACTGGATCACAATGGCATAATGGGGTATATCAAATCCATTATTATTAGGTGTCATTCTGTTCTCTCCTGTGCATTTAATTTAATTGCACCTGTGAATTGAATCCTGAAAGTATACTCGATATGATAAAGCATCAAGATCTGGTTTCTCCATTCTGAATTGCCCATCAAGGAATAGTCATTATTAGCTGTTTTTTATTTAATTATTGCTCTTTTCATTAGACATTTTTGAAAAACCAGATGCATGTCGTTTAGAGGATCAGGTCAACTCTCAATCTCTCAAATTATTAAAAATTATCTATTTTAAAGGAATAGTTCACCCCAAAATGACAATTAGCTGCAAGTATACTCACCCATAAGACATCCAGGGTGTAGATGAGTTTGTTTCTTCATCAGATTTGGAGGAATGTAGCACTGCATCAGTGTCTCAGCAACGGATGCTCTGCAGTGAATGGGTGCCGTCAGAATGACAGTCTAAACAGCTGGAAAAAACATCACAGTAATCCACAAGTAATCCACTTCAGTCCAACAATGAATAGCATGTTAAGACAAAAGTTGTCCACAATATTGCTTTCACCAGTGAAAAAAAAAAAAAAAAAGGTCTCATCTGAATCTGGAGAGAAATCTGCACAGACCAAGCACTGTTTACAAGCAAAAACACACCAAAACAGTTCTGAACAAATATGTGGGTGGATTTCGATGGACAAAGGGGGATGGACTTTTTCACTGGAGCAAGCGTTATTATGGATCATGGACTCATATTTTGGCTGGAAATGATGGTATAAAGTTAAAAACGTTTTGCTCATTGATTTGTTTCTTACAAACACACAGCTTTTCACTTCACAAGATGTTAACTGATCCACCATTAACTGGAGTGGTGTGGATTACTTGTGGATTATTGTGATGTTTTTATCAGCTGTTTGGACTCTCATTCTGACGGCACCCATTCACTGCAGAGCATTCATCGATGAGCAAGTGATGCAATCCTATATTTCTCCAAAACTGATGAAGAAACAAACTCATCTACATCTTGGATGGCCTGATGGTACATTTCAGGGAAAAAAAAAATATTTTGGGGTGAACTATTCCTTTAAATATCTGACTCAGTGGGGGATATGAACCCTCCTTATGCCTCGATCAAGCTCCTTTTCAGTCTGTTAGTGTGTCTTTAAATCTTACTGATGTCTGTTGTGTCGTCTCAGCCCTGTTTCCTTGATGACCTTTGCACTTGACATTTGCATGATTCACATGTGTAGAGTGACGGACAGCCTGAGGGCCAGACGAGCCTTTAGAGAGATTCTGTGGAGATGAATTTCAAATGCAATGTTGTGTACGTTCCATAAGAATTCTATCCAAAAGGCTATACTGTACTAATCACAAGGTATGATTTAATTTATTTTAAAATTATCCAGTTATTTTCAGTCAGAATTCTTCAGGCAGTAAGTAAACTGCTGTAAAGCATAAAAAATAGAAATACATTTAAAGAAACTGCAGGCTGTTCTACATGTATGAAGCTACGGCTAACCTCGGTTCCTCTTTATAAATAATAGATAAATAGAGTGTATGAGAAGAGCAGAAAGCAGTGAAATAGTGTGAGACTGTGAGAAGAGGGCTGGTGGAAGATACACTGTAAAAAGTTTAACTATTATTTACTCAATTTTTTTGGTGAAACATTTTTACACTCAAAAAAATTGAGTAAATTTTAAAGCTGTGAAATCAATGAAATATACTGTTTAAATTGAGTAATTGTCAGTAAAGAAATTAAGTAAATCTGAATAACTGAATTACTTTATATGAGAAATAAAATTAATTAGATATAATCAAAATTATAAAACACCACAACTGTAATTCTATGTAAAATAAACAAAAAATATTGAGTAGATATAATTGAAATATTGGATGAAATTTAACCAAAAAAATGTGCTACGTTTACTACATGTAAAAGTGAATTTAACTTAATATTGGACTATAAATTATCAAAATGTTGCATTCACTTTTTTTTTACACTATTTACCCTTTATAATTAATATAATAAAACCAAATAAAGAAAGAAACACATTTTTTTATTGAAAATTTATTTGTCAATTAAACATAAGACAAAGTCTAAAATCAACCTTTGAAACATCTTATCCATTTTAATATTCCAGTAAATTGCAAAAATTAAAACTGTAAAGTAGCCATAAGGGAAATGATTAAACCTTATGAAACATTTCATCCATCTTAGTATTCAAGTAGATTACATGTAAAATACGATAGCCATAAGAGAAATTACATCTTACTTTGTTCCTGGTGCATACCAGCCATTTGCAGTCACACTCAACATTAAACCATAAAAAAAAATAAAAGCAACACTTACATCAATATTAAAGGGATAGTTCACCCAAAAAGATGATGTTGTCATAATGTACTCGCCCCCCCCCCCCCCCCCCGACCCCCCCCATCCCCCCCCGGGTTGTCCCAAATCTGTACGAATTTCTTTCTTGTGTTGAACACAAAATATATTTTAATGAATGTTGGTTAACAGTTGAAAGTTGCCATTGACTTCCATGGTAGGAAAAAAAAAAGTATACTATGCAAAGTCAATGGCAACCTTTAACTGCGTTAACAAACACTCTTTAATACTTGGCTGAATGTCACGTCACTTCACTTAAAATATCTTTTGTGTTCAACAGAAGAAAGAAACTCGTACAGGTTTGGGACAAATTGAGGGAGAGTAAATTATGACAAAATCATCTTTTTGGGTGAACTATCCCTTCAACAGAATTAATCCGATAACAGAAACACTTCCATCAGGAATACCCATTCTGTGGGATGATCATGAACCACTACTATGCAAGAAGATAATTTTTTAACCTCTGAACATTAACAGAGTTTTGGAGGATCCAGCTCAAGAAACAGTTTTTGGAACAACTTAAGTGAGTACAGGTCCTTCTCAAAAAATTAGCATATTGTGATGAAGTTCATTATTTTCTGTAATGTAATGATACAAATTAAACTTTCATATATTTTAGATTCATTGCACACCAACTGAAATATTTCAGGTCTTTTATTGTTTTAATACTGATGATTTTGGCATACAGCTCATGAAAACCCAAAATTCCTATCTCAAAAAATTAGCATATCATGAAAAGGTTCTCTAAACGAGCTATTAACCTAATCATCTGAATCAACTAATTAACTCTAAACACCTGCAAAAGATTCCTGAGGCTTTTAAAAACTCCCAGCCTGGTTCATTACTCAAAACCGCAATCATGGGTAAGACTGCCGACCTGACTGCTGTCCAGAAGGCCATCATTGACACCCTCAAGCGAGAGGGTAAGACACAGAAAGAAATTTCTGAACGAATAGGCTGTTCCCAGAGTGCTGTATCAAGGCCTCTTAGTGGGAAGTCTGTGGGAAGGAAAAAGTGTGGCAAAAAACGCTGCACAACGAGAAGCAGTGACCGGACCCTGAGGAAGATTGTGGAGAAGGACCGATTCCAGACCTTGGGGGACCTGCGGAAGCAGTGGACTGAGTCTGGAGTAGAAACATCCAGAGCCACCGTGCACAGGCGTGTGCAGGAAATGGGCTACAGAGAAGCAGCACTGGACTGTTGCTCAGTGGTCCTAAGTACTTTTTTTGGATGAAAGCCAATTTTGCATGTCATTCGGAAATCAAGGTGCCAGAGTCTGGAGGAAGACTGGGGAGAAGGAAATTCCAAAATGCCTGAAATCCAGTGTCAAGTACCCACAGTCAGTGATGGTCTGGGGTGCCATGTCAGCTGCTGGTGTTGGTCCACTGTGTTTTATCAAGGGCAGGGTCAGTGCAGCTAGTTATCAGTAGATTTTGGAGCACTTCATGCTTCCATCTGCTGAAAAGCTTTATGGAGATGATTTCGTTTTTTAGCACGACCTGGCACCTGCTTACAGTGCCAAAACCACTGGTAAATGGTTTACGGACCATGGTATTACTGTGCTCAATTGGCCTGCCAACTCTCCTGACCTGAACCCCATAGTGAATCTGTGGGATATTGTGAAGAGAAAGTTGAGAGACGCAAGATCCAACACTCTGGATGAGCTTAAGGCCGCTATCAAGGCATCCTGGGCCTCCATAACACCTCAGCAGTGCCACAGGCTGATTGCCTCCATGCCACGCCACACTGAAGCAGTCATTTCTGCAGGATTCCCGACCAAGTATTGAGTGCATAACTGAACATAATTATTTGAAGGTTGACTTTTTTTTGTATTAAAAACACTTTTCTTTTATTGGTCAGATGAAATAAGCTAATTTTTTGAGATAGGAGTTTGGGGTTTTCATGAGCTGTATGCCAAAAGCATCAGTATTTAAACAATAAAAGACCTGAAATATTTCAGTTGGTGTGCAATGAATCTAAAATATATGAAAGTTTAATTTTTATCATTACATCAAGGAAAATAATGAACTTTATCACAATATGCTAATTTTTGGAGAAAGACCTGTATTTGTGGGTCTTGGGATATCTCAAATCCAATGTGACTCCCAAAAGATGGCAGCAGGCTCTGCTGTGATTCCCAAGATTACATCGCTGACTGCCCCATCATTGTCCCGAAGGATGTAGATTTTTATGACCTCCTCTGCCAACTCTGCTTGTACGAAGATGGGTAGATCAGCTGAACCCTACAGGCAAATTTTAAAGATAACTGGTTAGAGCTAACATTCAAACCTGAATGTTACAAGAAAGTGACAAATACACAAAACAAATAGCACCTGAAGAAGCAAACATTCTGTTGGACCATATGATAGGTAAAATCTCAAAGTTTACTAGGGGGAGGAGTTGCAAAAATTAACAGCATTCTTCTTAACAAGACAGGTTAATTTTCTACATAGGGACATTTATTTTTAACAATAACCCTAAAAGAAAAATGAAAAGAGACCAACTGCGAGCTTCTATGCTGTAAATCAATGCTATAGGCTTTTATTGAGGAAATAATGTAAGTTGCTTTGGAAAAAAGCGTCTGCCAAATGCATAAATGTAAACATATTAACTGACTAAAAATACAACAGTTTATTTTATCTAAAATGTACAGTTATATTTTATTTTTTCCACTAAAACAATTTAGTATTTGACTAACAAATTGTTCATTTATAATACACATAATATATTTGTGAAATTTCTATCAAACTATTTAAGGATGGAAAATTAAACTGATCTGTTTCAGGGAACCAAAATATTACTTAATTCAAATCAAAATGAATATATTTAAACACACTCTTAAGAAATTTAGTAAGTTCACTCAATTAAAACAACGTACCCCTCACCCAGCCTCGGCTGTCCTTCAATACCCACCAGGTCTGGATTTGTTACATTAAAAAGCTTAATGTTTTCAAACTTTTGACCGATATTGTATGTTATAAGTTTCAGTGTACTAGAATGATTTTACAACGGAGCATATAGTGGGAGCTGATTAAAACGCACCAGTCTATGTTATGTCCACGCCATTTTAAATACTTTTGCATGGAGTATTTGTAGTGGTGATTTAAGAGCTCATACCTGAGTTCATGTAGTAATTATGATGTTTTACAAAAACGTGACAGCTTTTTACAAGACAGAATGTTGTCATTTGAAAGTTCATAAATGATGTGTTCCCTTTTGACAAGCCACTGACCCCAAAAGGGAACCTGTACAAAATCGTTTTCCATTGGGCATGTATAGTTGCTGGACCACGGTTACACTTATCGTTAGACTTTCAAATGGCGGTTGAAATAAACGGTGATCCAAATAGTACGAACGTTAACCCACTCCAAAAAAAAAAAAAAAAAACTAACATACATATGGCTGCCCCACTAACTAACTTAGAAAACTACACTGTTATGTACACGTACACACGGTCAATGTTTAATCAACTTTTGAATACATTATTGCAAATATACATAGTTATAAAATGACTACGTTACTTACAGGAAATTCGAGTGATGCTGTTCACGTCGTAGCTGAGAAAAGCAGTCCTTCAGTGACAGGTGCCTCTTGTTTGAGCCGCGAAACTTGTTAAACTTCTTAAGATGACGCAAAATACAAACAGAATTGTTAGGAAATCCTTAATAATTAACTTCTGAATTAAACATTACAAACATAATTAGTATTAACTAGCTGGATAAATTACATAACGTACCACAATATGAGAGGAGTGCGGGCCTTGCCGTTGCTGAGGAAAGCCGTCCTTCAGGTGACTTCGATTAAGCTACGAAACTTGTTGAATATGACGTAAAATACAAAGACAATTGTTAGGAAATGCTTAATAATTATTAACTTTTTAATAAAGTGTTACAAACGTAAGTAGGATTAGCTGACTAACGTTACTTACCAGGAGTTGTGAGGTGTATGGCTAGTCGACGTCGCTGCTGAGGAAAGCAGATTTTTTTTTTTTTTCCTGCAGAGCTGCACACGTGATCACTTTAGCCGCGAAATTTACTCAATTTATTTAAACTTTCATTTATCAAGCTGGAACTTTATTTAGGAAAATTGGTAGGAAATGCTTAATAATTTTAGTTTCTAAAACAGATCAGTACAAGTAAATAATTATCAAATATTTATATTAGAATTCACCAGAAATATTGAAGGTATATTAAAAATATAATTAGTTAGTTAAATACTTATTTATTTTCATTACATAAACTTAAATAATATATGTAAATTTTAGAGAAATTATTTGTTGGATTTTTAATTATTATTTTTAATCTGACCCACTCAAAATATCACTTAAATGATTTCAAAAGATTTTATTAAGTTAATATAGCTCTTTATTTTTGTGAAATTTACTAAGCCACTGAATTATTTTTTACAGTGTATGAGGGCCAAAATCAAAGTGTGTGTGTGTGTGTTTAGGGACAGTATAGCGTGTTAACCAGTATCTATGTGTGTGCATTTGCATGGCTTTGTCTCTGAATAAGTGAGAATGGAAGACGCAGAGAGTGAAAGAGATGAGACTTCAAACAGAAAGACTGGATTCTATAAAGTTCCCATTCTCACAGTTCTGGGTCTGTTTTGCTGCAGCATGACTCTTGACTAGCTGGCCACTGACATGAATATTTCTGCTAGATCTTGTTGTGTTGTGGATGATCAATGCTGTGTTTCACAAAGCGTCTCCTGGCCAGAATATACCATGGTAACCATAGCTACTGCTAAAATGCTAGATTACATTTGATAAATAAAACGTGTAAGAGTGGTGCTTGAAGTGCAAAATCCATTGATAGAGTTGATTTTAACACATTTCTATTAAGTCTTTTGTTCAATTTTGACTTATTATAGTGGTGACTAAAACCAAATGATCAGTATAAAATCAACTTGTGTTTATTAAGTTGTATTATATATTTTTTTTATATTTTTGATTTCAAATAAATGCTCTTGTGAACTTTCTAATGAGGTCTTTTGAACTTTATATATCAGGTTTCAACAAAAATACATGAAGCAGTTTTCATCATTGATAATAATCAGAAATGTCTCTTGAGCAGCAAATCAGTATATTAGAATGATTTCTGAAGATCATGTCAAAATTCAATGCTGAAAATTTAACCTTAATCATAGGTATAAAATATATTTTAAAGTATATATATTTTTTATTTACATAATATTATTTAATGGATAATAATATTAGATTATAATGATTTATGCATAATATATATAGGTCATGTTTTTGTGACATATCAGGACTCAGCTCTGTATAATGACGCTTATTAAATTAAAACATAATTTATGCATTTAGCAGACGCTTTTATCTAAATGACTTGCACTGCATTCAGGCTAACAATTTTCTCCTAACATGTGCTCTCTGGGATTCAAACCCCCAACTTTGCGCTTGCTAACGCAATGCTCTACCACTTGAGCTACAGGAACACTTATGAACCATACAGAATGAGTTTTTTTTTTTTTTTTGAGAAAGTAAAAATGCACAAAGTTTCCTGTGAGGGTTAGGGTTAGGTGTAGGGTTGGTGTAGGGCCATAGAATATACAGTTTGTACAGAATAAAAACCATTACACCTATGGGATGAACCCACTTTTCACAAAAACAAACATTTGTGTGTGTGTGTGTGTGTCACAGTTAAAAAATGTAGGGTTGGTATGATTTTTTTCCGATTATTTTGCACTGCAGTGAAATTTAGAATGGATTAAGTCCTGCAAGATGAGAAGATATATTGTTTTTCGACCAATAAATCTTTAAATCACTCTTCTACATTCATGCTAACATGTTTGAAGCAAAAGCACACCCACATATATACGGATCTCTATTAACTCCTGCTGCTGCACAATTCCCACGAACACCAGCAAGACTACTGTAAGCCTCGGCTCCGAGACAAAGCACTGGCTCTATGGAAACAGCAGGCGAGATGGATGCCTGTCAGCACAGCACACACACACACACACACACACACACTCACACACGGCTCCCTCGGCCGTTGTGTAATATCCTGAAGCGAGTCCTTCAGGGCCTATTGACCCCGGCAGATGCAGTAAATCTGCTTGTCGACAGGACGTCAGCGAGAGAGCTAGCAAAACTCTGTGTTTTAGAGGCTTGGATTATTCTGTTATTGTGCTACAAAGCTGTGTGGATGTCTGTGGTTTGCCATTTAGCCGGCCAAGAACCCCTCAGGCTCTCGTTTAACCACTGCCATTTAGTCAGTGTCCAGTTGTTAACTCTAAAGGGGTTGAAATAGTTACGAGAATATATAACTTGATGGTCCCCTTTAGAGAAGACAAAGGCCTGCGAGAAGCTCGTCCACCGCTGGATTAATGGCTCTGTGTTTCTCCTGCAGTTTATATGACTATGGCTTTCTCTTTTTCTTAACAGAGATACTCACAAGCTGTCATAAAGAGAGAGATCACTCGTGAATGGAAGAGTGTTTTTATACTGCAAAGTCGTGACATTATGTTTAATGGGGTGAAACGGGTGTTTACTGTGGCGCGGCTCCACAGTGCTCTTTCTGTGCAAATTAAAAAGGAGACCACAAAACATATGTGAACGGGGCTTTTATTAGGGACCATCAACAGAAAATATGTTGTTTTCTTTATTTTATTATTATTTATTTATTTTTGAAGTACAAATATAGAAATGTTGTCACAAAGATGGCTCAATAAATTAATATTAAATGATTACTCTAAAGCTGTAATTTTATCATATATTGAATCTAAAGTCAAATTAACTTGTCTGGCCTGTCTAAAAATGAAGCTTTGGATATGTTTCATCAGAGAAAACATTTGGAACCATTTTTAAATTAACAAGTGCATCTTTTAAGTCAACAGAATGCAGAGATGAAATTCAAAATGTTTTTCTTTTTTCTTCTTTTTTTTATTGATGTCAGGTGGTTTTTATATTAACTTAATATTCTCATGCCTTATATTCACATTTACTAGAGCTGGGCAATAATATACTTTACATTTTGTGAAGATAGAAGCAATCGTGCAATTGATATTTGCAATAGTATATATTAACCTATGTGAGTTTATATAAAAAGCTTATTTTTTAAATATCTCTAATACATTTTTTATGACTGTTTGAACATTTAATGAGATATCAGGAAGTACTAACCTTTAACTTCATCCAAAATCCCACCTAGAAAAAAATACATTCTAAGAACGTTTTGCCAACATTGCCATTAAGTTATGAACATTTTATTTCATGAATGTTCTCTGAACATAGAAAATGTCCAGTTTTTCAAATGTTTTTCAGCGGTTATGCAGCCATTAAAGGAACATTCCATTGCATAATTATGAAAACATTATGGGATTGTTACTTTCAAACGTTCTCTGAACATTCTAAAAGAAATAGTTACATTTAAAATATTCTCAACAAACGTCCAGCTGAAATGTTTTAGAAATAAATGTTCCAAGAACAACGTACTGTATACATTACAACAAATATTCTTTTAACTGGAAGAATGTTTTTCCATAACTTTTAATGTATTTTTCTGTTTTTTAGTATTGTTAGCCAGGGAAACTGTTGTGCATCATGTCTCATATCGTGTGGTGCTGCAGGTTGTTGAGGGGTGGGTCCATGTTAATGGGTTTATGGGGTTGTTGCTTGGGTTAATAGCTGCCAGTTCATGACCACAGCACGGGACTCTTTCTCAAGGTTAACCAAACCCAGCCCAAACACACACCGTGGGGGTTTACGAGGCCCACGCCGCGCTAAAGAGCCTGTTATAATGACACCAATTACTGCACTCCGCTTAAACAAACGGCAGGCTACACAAACCTAATCACGCTCACATCTCATCGGTGCTAATGAGATAAAGACTCCAATTAATCCTGTGCTAATTGCTGTGGCTCATTTTCAGAAAGTATTCAGATGCAAGTGTGGTAATGAGAGGCAGACTGCACTGAAGGCTGGAGGTGCGTCCCGTCGCCTGGAGCCGGATGGGCACAAATTACATTTCTTACACAAATCACTGCACTGCTTACAGTCACACTCACGCCACAGCTGCTGCTGTACTGAGCAACAGAGCAAACCATCACTATCTATCTATCTATCTATCGATCGATCGATCGATCGATCGATCGATCTATCTATCTATCTATCTATCTATCTATCTATCTATCTATCTATCTATCTATCTATCTATCTATCTATCTATCTATCTATCTATCTATCTATCTTAGTCACAAATATCAACTATTAGATATGTGTGAAAGCCAGTTTCTGCCACTGAATAATAATAATAAATAAAGTGTAAATTTTGAGATAAAAATGTAATTTTGTATTTCTGAATTCTGTGGTGGAAAGGAAAAAAATAATAATAATTGAGATATAAATAAAAACAGAATTCGGAGGGGAAAAAAAAGTCAGAATCACAAGATATAAACACTGACTTTAAAAATTAAATAAAACTAAATGCTGACTTTAAAAAAAAAACAATCCATTACAGAATAGTTTTTTTAAATGGTAATTATGTTTTTTTTAATTCACAATTTTGACTTTTTTTTCTTGCAATTTTAAGATTATATCTCACAATCTGGACTTCTATTCTCAGACTTGCAAGGAAAAAAGTCCCAATGACCTTTTTTTGTTTTTATTATATGTTGCAAACCAGCTTCCATATATTATGCATGTTTGATAAATTATAAACTAAAAAAACTAAAAGAAACAAAGATTTCTATTTCAGCTCTTGCTTTGTACCATTTTAACGCCCAAACTTTTCATGTTCTTATAGATCTTTCCTGCTGTATTCATCTGCCATCATTATGCTCAGCAGTTTCAATAAATGATCCCTGGTTTTTATCGCAGCAGATGAATGCATGTACTGTAATTGTGTAAATTGTGCATGATGATTAAAGGGCAAAGGTTAAGAGGTTTTCCTCTCCTGGAGGTCACTGTCACCGAGCAGGTCGGACTGTAATGGTCATGAACGTCTCCTCTGACACAATGACATTCATAGTGACCTCATTAAGGTTAGCGATGCCATTAACGCTGCACACGTGAACCTACGGCACAAGGCAGGTCCTTCGTGAAATCACCGCCCGTCTCGTCCTCTGGCCTCTTCAGCTCCTCTGCCGTCTTCCAGCCGTTCCTCTGATGCTCTTTAATTGTAGCACTCATGGTTTTCATCTTTTTCTTCCCTGTGTTGACATGCTGTAATGGTCTGTGCTTTCAGAGTGGACGTGCGTCGCCTCTGCCATTACAGAAGCCATTTTCATTCCCAGCGGCTGGACGTTGGCTCTCTCTAAATCACCTGCTCGTGTAATTGCTCCATACTTAGCCGAACAGCTCTGCTCTGCACTCTCAGCACGAGTGCATTAACTTGAGCTGGTGCGTCAAACTACAGCTGACAAACCACACAAATGAAAAATCACAAACCATTGCTTTAAATGGAAATTCTGTCATCCTTTACTCTCATGTCATTCCAGGCATCTATGATTTAGTTTCTCTTGTAGATGCAAACAAATGCAATGCAAATACTCATATCTATCTACACTCTAGAACATGTTGTTGTTGTTTCTACCTAACTACTATCCACTACTATGGAGGCTGTTGGGGCCTTATGTTGGGTTGTTTTTTCCAGTGTTGGGTAGTTTTTATGTTCATCTCGCTGACCGCTGAAACTATACACCCCTCCTCCTCCCTCCGAAGGAACAACACAGCTGTTGGGTTCCAGTAGAAGCGCAGGCTTTTGCGTCCTCTTCAGAGATCATCAGTCTAAATGCTTCACTTTGTTTTTGTATTATATGTGTCCCTGGAGCACGAAACCAGTCTTAAGTCACTGGGGTATATTTGTAGCAATAGCAAAAAACATGGTATGGGTCAAAATAATTTTTCTTTTCAAAATATATATTTTTCTTTTATGCCAAAAATTAAATAAAGATCATGTTGCATGAAGAAATTTTGTAAATGTACTACCTTAAATATTTTTGATTAGTAATATGCATGGCTAAGTATTCATTTGGACAACTTCAAAGGCGATTTTATCAATATTTAGATTTTTTTGCACCCTCACTTTTTTGCAACACAGCATTGTAAAAAAAATAAATAATAATAATAATCTCAGGAACCTAAAATATGCATAATTTAGTCACATCAAGGGTCGAATCAAATATACAATTTATCCACGTTTTGTGTGCGTGTGCAATGTACTGTTGATTTCCATCGCTTTATTGGCTGAAATGTCCGCCCAATAGAGAAAAGTTCTGCTCAGCAAGAACAAAAATTAGAGGCAACACAGTGCAGCTCCATCGATTTTGTGACAATTGGAGAAAATCGAGCATGAAAACGAGAGGGAAAGTTGTAATTTGCTCTTTGTGACTCGAATCAAAGGCTGCAATGGATCTTTTGTGACTTCTGGAGCAGAAAATGATTGAAATCAAGTCGCTGTTATCGGTCAGTCACAAATAACAGTTTTGCTTTATGAACCTCCAGTAGCCTACTGCAGTGCTTCAGGTGAAATTATTACTAGCAGATGCATTATTGCAAATCATGCAACAGTTGAATCAGTCATGCAAATCTGATTGGTTTTCACCAATGCTGCCACAAGCATTCAGAAGTGAAATGCAACCTCTCATTTTTCAATCACACATCCTCATATTGTTCAGCCATTACTCTGAATATTGTCTATGATGTTATTTTGTCTAGCAGAGTCATTCTTATAATTTGCATTTTCACCTGAGGTTGATTTTCATCGCTTTATTGGAAGGACAGTCGCAGGATTTTCCTCCAGAGTGGGCGGGACTCTGTTCTGGCTGTCGGCTCAGCTAACGATCGCAGAAGCCCATTGGCTAATTACTCAGTCAGCGCGGTATTGGCAGCTGACCACACGCCTATCGATCAGATCCCTCAAAACACAAATTAATCAGGCCATATTCTGGCCTGAGAAAAGATGGATTTGAGCCAAGGCGGATACTTAACCGAGTGAGATGTTCTTGCATCGACTGATCTTATAGGACAGATTCTGATAATATTTGCAGAGGGAATTAATGCATGAGGATGCTATTGACAGAGAATAAACCTGCTGAGAGTTTGACTGGAGAGATGCACTCAGACTCTTAAAGAACAGTCATGATAAGCATCTTTTTTTAATGTTTCATGCTCCATAATTTTTCAAATCTACTTTTTGCAATCTCTACATTTTGCTGTTTGCTGGGCACAGTTTTGAGACTGTGGGTCATTGTTTGCAGACATTCAGCAGCTCGTCTCTCCTGAGGCTGCATGTGAAATTAGATTAAAGCGAAGTTAAATATGGCAGCTGATATTTTTAGAAGAAAGACTTCTTACTTTCTTGTTTGGCCAGTTTTATGGAGAGTAACATAAATAAGGATTGATGTTGCATGCATTTCTTATAAACACCTTCTTAATTGTGATAAACTCATTTCACTTTCATTCCATAGTATCAAGTGGATTGTTGCATTGCTGTGGCCATCATTTTATTAAAAAAAATAAAGACACCGCTGTTCAATTAGGAGTGAAAAAAAGTGGACCATCTTTAATAAAATAAAGAGAATTTTACTGTAAAATTACATGAAATGTCCTGTTAGATCTATTTCAGTTTTTCGCTGTATGCAGTAAGAAAACCATAACATTTTTAATGTTCAAATCACAATGCTTTTTTTCCGATGGTGTATATTTTATGCATCATGTCTATGCAGGTGGTGCACTAGGTGTTAGAACAGAGACTGTGTGTGTGTTTGAGAGCACAGAAGTATCTCAAGAAACAGCAACAAGCCTGTGTGATTTCAGCCTCTTTCTGACAGACTTTCAGGAGTTGTTTCTCATTGCAGTCATGCCCGCAGTAAATACCTCACTTTACCCACACTGCTCCTGTCGTGACCTCTGACCTCCGTCCACACTGCCGTGTTCCCGGCTCAAGGCCAGCCGGCCGTCAGCGCTGCAGAAAAGTGGGCGGTAATTCACAGCCCTCCACATCACCTGCCAGAAGCTATTGATTTTTATTTCCCCGATCTCCAGAAGAGAAGCTGAGAAAAGATTAAAAACACTGTCAGTTTGGAGTTGAATAAGGATGGTGAGCAAGAACGAGAGAGAGAGAGAGAGAGAGAGAGAGAGGGAGAGAGACCCTTTACACTCTTAAAGAGATACTTCATCCAAAAATTACAATCCTTTTAAACCTTTTGTGAAAATAGGAGATGCTGAAGAATGTTCATGCTGCTGTTATATTGAAAGTGGATTGGGATCAAGCTCTTCAAGGACATAAAACCACAATTAAAATCTGATAACAATAGCAGAAAAAAACTTCTGAGCTACTTTACAAGTCTTCTAAAGCTATTTTGAGGATTAGACCGAATATAAGCCATTATCCACATCAAACAGTGAAGAGTTATTTAAATGGAAATAGTGAGACATTTTCACAGCATAGCGCATCTGTCTTCTGACTCTAAGCCATCGCTTCTGGCCAAAACATGAGCCAATTATCCATGATAACGCTTCCTCGAGTAAAAAGGTCCAACTTCGGTTGTCTCTCACATCAAAATCCACCCACATATTTGTTTAGACTGACACACAGTTTTTCACTTCATAAGATGTTAACTGGTGGACTGGAGTGGTGTGGATTATTGTGATGTTTTTATCAGCTGTTTGGACTCTCATTCTGATGGCACCCATTCACTGCAGAGCAGACATTAATGAGATACTGATGCAATGCTACATTTCTCCAAATCTGATGAAAAAACAAACTCATCTACATCTTGCATGGCCTGGAGGTGAGTAAATATCAGCTTTTTTTCAGTACAGAGTTGAACTTTTAATATATATATATATATTCTCTTTTTGAGAAATTCATCAAGATTAAGTGAGTTTACGCTTCAAAGGATGAAAAAAATATATATGCACCAGTGGGTTCAAAAAGATTTTTTCACCTTCTTGCCAAGAAAATAAGCTCCCTTAATTTTGATTACATTTTCAGAAAACAAGAATTTTTTTTAATTTTGCTTGTTTTGCTTGCTTTAAGAATGGTTAACAAATGAAAAATAAATACAGAGTACTAAAATGTATTTGAAATACATTTATTTCATGCAAAGTATATTACAAATACATTTACATATCTATGTACTTAACAAAAATACCTTGCAATTGTACATTTAGAACTAAAATGGTATGCTTAAAGTCTGCTAAACTGGAACAACTAATTCTGTACTTAATGCACTTTAACAGTGTGGTATACTGAAGTATGTTTGATTGGGCTAAAGAGGAACTATTGCAAGTATACTTCAGGTAAACTTTAAATATCTTGCTTTTAAAGACCGAAATTATTCAGAGATCCTACAATAGTGACATTAAACCACATTTTTAGGCTTAATATTAAGAAATGTGCATTGTGCACAAGTAGTATTCCAAATTAAGGTTAATTATAATTTTAAAATATGCAGTAAATATGTTTCAGTATGAAACAAATGTATTAAAAATATATATATATATATTTTTTTTACTAGGGCAGATATTTGTACTGGAAAAAGAAACAAAATGCTGAGAAACAAGATCATCATTTCATTGAATGTGTGAAAATGACAGAATATTGGTTTCAAGTGTACTGTTATTTAACCCTTTGCACACTGAATGCTCATAAATCTTGAAACTCTCTGGAGGATGGCACACATCTATTTACAAACGCAGATCGCTGTGACCGGTTATGTGTCAGTGGAGACATGAGAGATGTTCATTATTACCAATGGGCTTGATGGAGTCATTGCTTTCAGGACGTGACATTTCAAAAATCCTTAACTAAATTGCACTGCATTTGTTATTTCCCTAATGCCCTTCAAACAATGTTTGGGGATTCAATTGTATGGCTGGAATATTGGATGTGTTATTGGTTAAACTGATGGCTCACTAGATTAGTTCAGTGCTGGTTCCACGCATTTGTCATGGGTAATGACCAGCATGGCTGTTACACAACACAACTTTCATCATTAATGACAAGCTCTGATTGTTTGCACTGCATCCCTGCCGTCATGTGTTACAGTCACTGCGGTTTGCATGCATGTGTGTGTCCGTCAGGATTGATGCATCTCTGCGGTGCTGAAACTGCATTTTATTGGCCTCCACCTCCTATGAAATACTGTCTTATCATCAGCTGTACATGAGTTGCCATAAGACATAAGAATGGCACATTGTGACAGCAAATACACAACCAAAATCTCATGAATAATCAAATATTTTCAAATGTAATTTTTATCCATCATGTTTTACTCAACTTAGTCACTCAGAGTGCTGAACTAGAATTCTGAAATAAAGTTATTTCTGTCAATTTCCAATTTCAAAACAGACGAATCAGGTAATCTTAATTCACATATGTCATAATCATAACTTCTAAGAGGATTTTTTTTAAATGATGTTTAGACTTTAAGATTTATTTAAGTGCAAAATAATAATAATAATAATAATAATAATAATTTACTCCAAAACAGCCAAAATGGAAACTTTACAAAAAATAAAAAATTACAACAAAAAACTAAAATGATACATTTCCATTACTTGTAATATACTAAATGTTTAATAAAAAAATTAAATGTATATATATATATATATATATATAAAAATATATATATAAAATATGTTTTATAGGGCAGATATTTGTACTGAAAATAAAAAGAAAAAAAAGAAAAAAAAAACTATGTTTAGTAAAACTAAAGTAATAAAATAACTAAAATAATCACAGAATTTATTAAAAAGACATGAATAAATACAATTGTAAAAAAATTATACAAAAAAATAATTGTTTATTTTGAAATTAATAAAATGTTGTTGTTGTTGTTGTTGTTGTTTATTTCAACTTGAAGTTCTAAAATAGCTTAAACTGAATTGATTAAAAACAAAAATAATAAATACATAAAGTTAATACAAAAATGAATTCTAATTAATAAAATGGAAAATAAAAGCAGGGCTATTATCGGTAACTAAAACTACCAAAAATAAAACATTTTTGTAACATGAAACCAAATGATTCACCAAAGTTAATGTACATTAAAAATATTTTAAATTAATAATTGATTTTAGTATACTTATTGATAAAAACAAAAACTATAAAAAATTACAAAAACAATTACTAAAACATTAAAATGAACTGAAAACAGAAGATTAAATAAATAAGATTTATTAAAAAATTTAATATCTAAATAAATAACTAATACTAAAATAAGTCAATAGTTCACCCAGAACTACTCAGATTTCTCATAATGCCATAAGTCATCTGAACTGTTCTGGAGATATTAACCGTTCAAAGCTTGACTGCAAATCTTGACTTGAAGAAGCAACACGATGGTAATCATTTTCATTTTGAGGTGAAATATCTCAGAGGTTAAGTAGATTCTGTTTGGCTTTTTAGGCAATTTCATTATCTGTTTGCATGAAATTTACCAAATTATTATTACACATTTGCCTGTTCTTATTCTTTCTTCGATCTGAAAAAAACTCTTGGAAGTTCAAGAGTGGAAACGCACAGATTTGTCTTCTGAAGATCTGCGGCTCACGGGAATGATGTCACACCTGAAATGATGTTTTCGTTCATGTGTCATGTACAATAAAAATGCTGGTTAAACCTCTCGCAGTTATGCAGCGTTTGTGCGTCTTCATTACATGCTTCAGATATTATAGAGCAGATTTTTATTCATCTCTGTCTTTTCGTTAAGCAATAACTCATGAAGATGTCTTTCTGTACTAATGGCATTCTATTTTCCTGAGCATCTACACACCTACTTCTCCCTCAAAAACAAAACTGCTTCTCGTGACAAATGAGCATCTTTCATCAGCGGCTTCTGTGTTTTAATATATCACAGAAATCCAAATTAATTCTCCACTGGAGGGTCTGGGATAAATCTGCCCATTTACTTGATCACCTTGAAAGTGCAGGGCCACACGTGAAAATATATGAATGCAATAATGCAGCCGGCATTCAGCGTTAGTAATGCATTTACATATTAAAATGATCTGCAGCCGCAAGCTGTAATTTCTAGTTGGACACACACATAGATTGTGTGTTGGAAAAGCATATTAGTTTTGCTTTTGGATTTTAATTTATTCTGCCTTCCAGCCTGATTCAGACTAACACAACAACCCTTCCCCCAAACTCATCACCCACTCCAGCTCTCCTGCAGCCCGCATTACAATATTCCTCCTTCATGCTTTCCAGTGGGAAAAGACAAGGCCTTCTGACCTGGATATTTTTAGTGCATGCATTACAAAAATCAATTCTTTAACAAATGTTGGTCCTAGATGCTGACTGGTCAACCTGGTGCTTATCACTTATAGTCTCATAGTCTTTTTTTCTCTTTATTATTAAATAGGATGGATTGGTAACATGTAGCACTAAAACAAAAGGAAAACCCAATTTCACTGGAAAAAGAAATATTTTACGAGATGCTGTTTTTAACATGTCAATTGTCTAAAATATATTATTTTTTGGGGGGAAAAGCATGCATAAAGGTCTTTCTATAAACATGAGCATTAATAAGATGTAATCAGATCTCACCAGTGTTATTTTAGATAATATTATAGTTTTTATTAATATTTTTACATTTTTATTTTAATAATTTCCCTTTCATTTTGTTTTGTATTTCATTTGTATTAGTTTTTTTTATGTCTACTTTATATTAATTTATAATTTTTTGCACATCAAGTTAATATAAATGAAAAAGATTTATTACAAAAAAATATTATTTTGTTTATATTTAGTATTTTATGAAAGTATTATAGTATATATATATATAGCATTTCAGTTCTGTTTTAATTTGAGGTGACTATAATAACCCTGGATCATATGAAAATGTAGAAATAGCCAATTAAATTTTGCTAATTCAAATTGCCAAAACTAAAAATGTTTTGTATTACATTTACATCACATTTAGGCATTTAGCAGACGCTTTTATCCAAAGTGACTTACAAGTGGGAATAAGTTTTTCAAGATTTAGTTTAGAGATCAGAAATATGATTAACTGGGCAAGTATCAATCACACACTAAGAAAAAGTTTTTGTACAAACGTTACAGTCTTCACACAGACTGTCTGATGCAGCTCAGAGCTGGCATCAATGCATTTACACTGCAATCTCATGCTTTGTCTCTAGGGGATGAGGCGGATCAGAGCAGGCATAATTTATGACTTTTATGCAGCATGACTTTGAATTTAGCCATGTTAAGATATCTATAGTTTTTATGTTGCATAAATTATAGCACAGATTCAACACACTGTCACTTTAAGATCAGAGTGAGTTGCTTTGTGTGTAACAAACTAGGGATAGTGGAAAATGTTCATTTATAAAAAAAACAAAAATACATCAATCTTTAATAATGATGCTGTGACGTTCTTTCCAAACCTATGTTATTATGAACACTCATTTATTCATTTAGCAGACCTTTTGAGATGTTTTTCCTCATTTAAACAGTATTTTGTTTTCTGAAGCAGATTTTATCTTTTATAGTGTAACTACATTAACATGTTATGATGAATCAGTTTGCCGCTGAATTGTTTTTACATTTTTTACCAAGTTTTATTTACATTTTTCTTTAACAGTGTAGTATAGATGTGGCCATTTATAAGTTATTGGCCATAACATGATATTATATATTAACATCAGAGCTTCCCTCCTCTTCTAATGATCTAGACTTGGAGCTTTAAACTTTCTTTTTGTACTGAGGATATTTTAATATTACAAAGAGCTCTTAAAATTTGATTTCTCGTGTCAGGACCCATTGAATAAATCAGTTGTCGAAGAATTAAACTAGGCTGCAATAGCTAATGGAGATTTTTCTTATCTCCAGATGTTTCTGCTGAGAAAACGACGTCATTAATCTAACGTGTCTCCTCCTTCAAAACAGATCTCAACAATGTCTCGAATAACGTCAGAGACCTCAATCTGAACTTCTCTCATCAGAATCTCTCTGGATTGAAGGATCTGAGCCGCTCTCATTTGTATTTTCCAAAAAAGATTTAGACAAAAATCTGAAACCTCTTTAACATTTTAGACCTCTTTGCTCCACAACATTAATAGGTATTCATTTTATTAGTTATTAATAATATGAATAATTATTAAGCATTTTTCATTTTGAATAAGAATACCAATTACTTATTATATTATAGTATTATTATTATTAATTTTGCATCTCTATACACTTACGATATGATAACAAGTGACACATTTGTGTCTTTTTTATATAAAAATCTGCAACAAAGTACAGTCTATGCATCCAATCTCTGGATGGTGACACCAGTTTCTGACTTCATGCGCCATAAAATTAATCAATATGAATTGTATTACTTTTAATATTAATATGCATTTAATTTATATTAGTTAATAAACCACATCAGAGATCTCAACATGAATTTTTCTCTCGCAGTTCTCAAATGAAGACCTAATCTGCTCTCCATGTTCATTTTATATCTGTATATGACAACTAGTGACTCGTTTGTGTCTATTTTTATTTTCCCAGAGGATTTCGGGATAATAATCTGAAACAAAGTACAAAGTAAGTCTCCCGAGCTGTATAAAACGGCAACTTCAGAACAATGAAATCTAGTTTGAAGAGCTACTAACTCATTGTATTTTCCTATATTGTGGTCACACAGGTGCGAGACATGCAAATATTACCCAGCTGCCACCGGGACCGGCCTGTATCGGTGTGTTTATTTGAGAGAAACCGGGAGGTTATGTTTAGCAGGAGTGATTACAGATGCACAGAGTCACAAACGTGAAGCCGAGGCCCGGGTGGATTGGAAGCAAGCTGTTCTCCGCGGCCCCTCCCAGCCCAAACACACACTCCCAGCATGCCGAGCTGTCAGCCAGGAATCTCTCATAATGAAGGCTAAAATATTTTATTCAGATTTATTAATTTGAAAATGAAGCGTGCCTGTCGGCAGAGGGACAGCTCTTCTCAATCTGTCATCTGTGAGGCGCGCGCCGGTGACACCGCCATACATTTGTCTTGTCGGATCTGACAGTCGGATTCTCCCGGGCGCTTCTCCGCCAGGGATCACCCAGGGATTTTTAGAGCGGAATAAAACACATTCCGACAAGGAACAGCCTCTTTATTAATGCAAATTAGGCTTGAGAAAACGCCCGCACCAGGCACTTGGCTTGAGACACCTGATTGTGTGTGTGTGTGTGTGTGGTTTTAATAAAAGCAGTGTGTGAGTGACTGAGGGTTCGAGAGCTCCCACACAAACCTGCCAGTCTCGGCTGTGACAGACCCCCAGAGCTACGGGGGGTTTATCTCACCAAAGCCCATCCAGATACAAACCAACACAGCCGCCCACTGGGACGTGCACACGCTGGTTTGACTGCTGGAGATTGGGTGGCCGAAACAAACATTGGCACGAATGTTGCATTCATTTGTTTAAGGGTCGATAAGGATTTTCAAGAGGGTTCTGTCTCTCTCTTTCTTTCTCTTTCTCAGGTGTAGCAGGCTTTTAATGAGACTTCTTGTTCATTTCAGTCATGGTGACTACACTTGGTCAGTGTCACCTGTCAAATGTTTGACTTTGTGCCCAACAAAATGTATTTGTATAAATATGTATTAATCAATAGTAATATTAACTGATAATATGAACAGTAACAAAACTATAATCATATTTTTTATTGCAAATTGCTTTCTGAATTATTATTATTATTATTATTATTATTATTATTATTATTGTTGTTGTTTGTTTTTCAAGAATAGAAACCTTTTAATGTGAATTTCTGTTCACTGCAGTCTCTGGATGTTGACACCTCTTCAATATTTTGACTTTTTGCCTCAAAATGACTTAATGACTTAATTGTATTCATTATTTTTATACTAATTCATTAATATTATCTATTGCTCATATAAAATATTACCATCACAAAGAATAGGAGTCTTTTAACAAGGTTTTGTTCATTCTGAAACCCCTTCAACATTTTTGACCAACAAAATGTATTATTAATAAATTAAATGCAAATTTTTATTCATTTGTAATAATAATAAGAAGAATAATTTTATATAGATTTATTAATATTTAGTAATATAAATATTAAAATATTTCAATCAATTTTATATTATTTTTCTTGGTCGTAAATGTATTTTTCAATGCTGAGTTTTTTTCACGGATAACAGCCTCTTAATGGGACTTTTTGGCTCATTATAGTCTCTGGATGCTGACAATCTTAATTGCATTAATTAATTTATATTATTATGCATTTGTTTTTTTTTTTTAAAATTTGATATCAATACAATTGCATTTAAATTAAAAACATAAAACATGACCCTGACATTATTAACCTCCAAACTTTTCAGTCGAGTTGTTGCTTTCTTTCACCAAGCGTCCCGTGACATTTATCTCTCTTCACCTGCTCTGTGATGGAGATCCAGAGTGACGTGTCTCCCTCTCTCCCTCCGTTTCTCTCTCTCACTGCTAAATTGTCCCACTTCTTCTTCCAACACAACTCACCAACATCTCATGTGAACGACCAGCATCAAAACATGATGGTAACCAGCAACTTGGCTCTTCATTTTGCCATCTAACTGAAATTATTTCATTATTTTTTAAATTTGTTTTTTTTTACAATATTATCTTTTACAATACAGTATTCCCCCCTATTAAATTATGTTACTTACAAATGTTATACATGTTGAGAATTCATTGAGAAAATTGCAAAAAAGAAAAAAAAGGCTTTTCTCAATGAATGAAATCTCTATGCTGTTAGATATGAGAGATATAAGCAGTTTGCATGTATACACTTATTATTCCTGTTCATCCCAAAGATCATCAGTCTTTGATCAGTCTTTTAGTGGGGTGGAATATTCAGTGACTCTCTCTGTAGTTACATCAGTACGCCTGTAGATGGCTTCATGAATCAGATTAAATGATTCATTGACACAATTAGTTTAAAGCTGCGGTCGGTAACTTTTGACGCTCTAGCGGTTAATAAACAGAACTGCTTGCGTCTTGCGGAAGAACATTGTAGCCGGAACTACTTCTCTCTGTTTATGTCTATGAAGAATCACAAAGGTACTGGGTTACTCCGCCGCGGTCTCCCCGAAGCAATCTAAAATAGTCCGAATATAAACACTTATTATAGCTGTACCCTAGTGATTCAGGACAAGCTAAAAACACGGTTTGGAAAATGGATTCATGGTGTATTCGCTTATTATATACATTTTTCTACATTTTGAACAGAAACAAAGTTACGGACCGCAGCTCTGATTGGTTATTTTTTACCGGGAGCGGATGAATTTCTGCAAATGGCAATAGGACACTGGGAGGAGCCAGAGGAGCTTGATTTATTCACAGATTATCTGTCTCATATTCTACTGTCAGGACATAATGACGGGTTTAATAAATATGTAAAATATATTTTTTTACAAAAGTTCCCTAAAGCACCTTTAAAGCACTGATTCATTCAGGAATCAAGTCATTTAATTATTTACTTAATTAAAAAAAAAAAAAAACTGTATAAACTCAGGAAACAAACTATCACTGAACAGTCACCGGATCACGGATTTGTAAAAAATAAAAATAAAATAAAATAAAATTCAGTAACAAATCGTGTTTTTATTGCCGTTCTTTACAAAATAAAAACAATTGTAATAATCGTATTGTTATTAATTGTTTCAGTGAAATAAATTACATATCCAATTTGTGTTATCATGCTCCATATTGTAAGCAATTCTAAAGATATTTTAAATGAATGTTGCTGGCATATACTTAGAGGAAGGATCTGATTTCTCATGACACTGGTGGTCTCTCTCTACACAATAATGCAAATTGAACATGGTGGGCAAGGAACAGTTAAAAAGAGGCTGTCAATCAGATAAAAGTGTGTGGGCATGATGGGATTGTTCAGTTACCTAAATGGATGAGATTGCTAATTGTTTATATTCTCAAACATGATGGAGGTCATACAAGAGCTCCAGTCTGTCAAAAATGATAAAGAACATGCATATACATTATGCCACTGAAATAAAAACACACTTCTGGGATGCTAAAGGTGATTATACCAAAAGAGACTCTCATTTCAGGTACAGTGGGAAGCTGTTGTGGAATATCTTGAAAAAATGCATTAAAAAAAATGTTTTGTGTCTTTTAGACCTCTATTCAGTCCTTATGTTTTATGTAATACGGAAAATATGATTCAGCCACATCTGTAATCTTTATGACACAGCTGTACAGGATCGAGCTTTCAACTGTATTTTCTTTCTTTTCTTCCTTTCCTGTAGAGTTTTAGTGTAGTTACCGAGCTGACCTGCATTAGTTCATTAAACCTAAATTCAGAGAATCATCTGGCAGAGAGAGCGAGAGAGAGAGAGAGAGAGTCACCTTCTCTTCTGCCCTCCTCTATCCGGCCTGCTCATCCTGACTCTTTATAAATGGCCTTTAAAAGCCTTTTTTATGTTGTTGTTTTTCCCTCATACAGTAAATGGAGCCATAATTTAACATTTTAATGCATGTTAATGTGTTGTTTAACCTTCTCTCCACAATCAAGTCTCTCTAAAAGGTTAACCTTGAACATGGGCCAGTTCAGACAGTAATGTACTGAGAGAATCATCACTGTCTACAGGTCCGTCTTCAAACATATATACAGTATTTTAGTAGAAGTTTATAATATACATTTATTTAATAAATGCATAGAGCAAGGAGTTTTACTTTGTGTGCGGTACATTTGGCAAACATTCTAATGCCCTGTTTTCAGTGTAAAAACGTACTAAAGTGCTTCTCATGATTGTTTTCCATCTCCCTTTAATGTTATTCCATAACTTCCATTGATGGAAACTTAATTCATCTGTCTCAGTCCATGAGCTGTGAAAACAATCCCTCTCTGTACACGTATAAGAGCATGTATGGAGTGTCTGATTGAATTTACTGAACTACTTACGTGTCTCTGAGGACACTTTTTCACTCTAGGACTTTTCATTTGTTTCCTTGGCAGCTGTTTGTGTGTGTGTGTGTGTGTGTGAGTGCTGCAGAACATCAACTTCATGAGTTCTTTAGATTGTGGGATAGCTGCAGGCTCAAAGGTCAAAGGCAGTTTAGGCACATTTTACGGCGCTCTGCAAAAGATTCGCTCTGAGTTTAAAAGACACAGCATGATTATAAAGTGATTTATCATGGAAAACAGATTTGTCCCTTTCTTGAGAATGACAGAGAATTTAGTGTAATAGATCCATATTCTAATCTTCATATACAGAACCATTCAAAAGTTTGGGGTCAGTAAAATTATCTTTAAATTTTTATTAGTACTTCTATTGAGAAAGGATGCATTAAATTGATCAAAAGTGACAGTAAAGACATTTGCAATGTTACAAAAGAATTCTGTTTCAAATAAATGCTGTTCTTTTGTACTTTCAATTCATCTGTGAATCCTGAAAAACAAAATGCATCACGGCTTCCACAACAATATGAAGCACCACAATTGTTTTCAACATTGATAATAATCAGAAATGTTTCCTGAGAAGCACATCAGAATTTTAGAATGATTTCTGAAGATCATGTGACACTGAAGACTGGAGGAATGATGCTGAAAATACAGCTTTAATTACAGAAATTACATTTAACAGTAAATTAAATTGGAAAACAGCTTTTTTAAATTGCACTAACATTTCAGAATGTTACTGTATTTTTGATCAAATAAATGCATGAGCATGAGTTTTCTTTCATTAAGACAAACACGAATATTACTTATGTATGTGTTTGTATATACCGTACTGTATATGTGTATGTCCATGTGAATTTCCCCTGTAGGTTAGCCATTCTTAACAGAGGGGAGGATACAGGAGGAGAGGAGAAGAGGAGAGGAGTGCAGATGGCACACTAACATAATGAAGCTTGCAAATAAACAAGCATTTGATGGATGTGATGGAGCAGACGTGCAGCTGATGGAGAGCGGACTGTGATGGCAGCAGAAGCTCCTGAAGAGCTGGAGATGTGGCTCTGGGCGAGTGATTAGTATGTCTGCCGTAACACAGCTCCTCTTTGTTCTGGGCTCTATCGATTCTTTCAGACTCGTCTCTCGTCTATCCTCTGCTGGCATGTTGCTCAAAGCGTTCCCGAGGTCCCTTGATGCCCTGGAACAGTGCTAAACACTCATAGCACGTGCACTGATCTCTCACGAGTCTGTTTGTGTCGTATACCTACAGCGTTAACTTCCATGTAGAGAGGTCACTGTCATAGATTTAAAAGCTTTTCTTGTCTTTAAGATGCTTGACTACTTAGATAGCGATGCTGACTCAACCAGACAATGTTTGGACGACCAAAGCCTGTTTGAAAAGTCATTATTGTGCAATTGCAGTATGTGCCATTAGTGCTGAATACACACTTAACACTTCGTCCAGGATCAGTCCAGGATCTGCAGCGGTGTGAGAGGAGTCTCCTGGTGGAGAGGAATGACCCTGGGCACAGAGAGAGATCCTGCGATCCACTACACGACTGCATCGCTGTCAGCTTCAATCCACTCACAGAACACACACATGCAAGTGTGACGTGTGTTAGTGTGGAGCGGCACAGATCGTGTGACTGCGCTGTGTGCAAAGTGAGGTTTTAACTGATCACTGTAAAGCTCTTTCATTGATGAGAAATGTGAAATAGGATTTGGCATTAATTCATGTCTTTATTGATATGCAACTGCGGAGCCTTGATGCTGTCTTAAGTCGTATGTCATTACCATTCCTGGTTGTTCTTTTTATGGTGTTAAAACTGTACATTGGGTATTTTATTTATGCCATTATAGGCAAGTTTACTAACGCCCACAGAGTTTGGTAAAAAAGCTCCACAAATGTACAACAAATGCATGTTTGTTTATTTTAAATTAACATTTGATGATACTTTCTGCTCCTTTGAAAACTTTTTACTGTATTTTAATTAGGGCAGAAATAACTGCATGGAACAATATAAAAACAACAACAACAACAACAACAACCTTGTCTTGATAATGATACAATGAAATAGAAATCAAAGAGTGGATGATCCTGTGGTTTTCCATATGGATAGGACAAGGAATGTGTCTTCCCATTGTTGTATTTGACATCGTGGTCTGAAATGGACTCTTGTTACTGTTAATAGTTATGAATGTATGACAGCGAATCACATTAGGGTGCCAATAATAATGTCTTATCATAGACACTGAGAGGAAACTATGAGCTTCTGCCACAAACAAAACTGCACATGATTTTATTTTTCCTGAGAATACTAGTTAATGTTATCAAATTGATCAGTGAGCTAAGTTCCTTCTGACCAGCCAACAAGAAATAGCTTATAAATTGCTCAGTATATTACTGGCAAAAATTGGATTCAGTCTTTTCATTAAAATGGTTTTTTTTCAGTTAGCACAGGTTTTGTCCTAATTTATGAACTGATTGATCACTGCAGGCCTCATTGAACTGAGTTTATGTTTTCACTGAGTATTGCCAAAAATATCCACAAATAATGTTTTTTTAACTAAAAACTGAGGTGCATAAACTCACATAATTAAGGCCTATGACCAATCAGCTACAAAATGAAGTAAATAAAAAAAAAAGTTCTAATTAAAAGAAAACAAGATTGCAAAAATATTTTTTTTTTTTCAGATTTGGTGATAATAGATAGATAGATAAATAGATCACAAGGGTCTGCATCAAAATTGGACACAAATAATGTTTTCCTTCTTTAATAAATCTAATTTTTTTTTTTTTTTTTTGCTGCACTCTGAAAAAATAAAAGTTCCAAAATGGGATTTTCGCAGTGATGCCATAAAATAAATATTTCAGTGAACAGTTCTTAAAAGAACCATTTTAATCTAAAATAACCTTTTTCCACTATAAAGAACCTTTGTTAAAGAATGTCAACGGTTCTTCATGGAATGCTAAAGGAGATCCTTTATTTTTAAGAGTGTATCTTTATTATGCAAGATTATATATTCACATTGTGACTGTGCGGTTGATCTCTAATGCATACATTTTTCATGATTTCATTTCTTAAAATGTCTATACCTACAATTAAAATTCATAATTTTGTGATGATTCCGATCACTAAAATATTTCCAAAGTGAAAAAGCTTAAAAACAAGGCACAAAACAAGCACTTTATTTCAAGTTTAACCCACATTCATAATGTTTCCATGAAGTGTGCGGAGTCTGAACGCTGGTTAGATCGACCTGATGAGCTAATGTGTAGCTGTGCGCTGGTCAGGACAGATGTTTGGACTGTGTGACCGTCTCTCATGCTACATGAAAGATCTCTCAGGGATTCCTATAACACTTGGCAGATGGCGAGATGCACACTACAGAGACGCCATCGCTTCACACACAGGTACAGAGCTGTCCTTTTACAAACTCAAACTAAGGATAAACAGAGAACAACCACGGGACTGTGTGCAAAGTCATTCCAAATACATTCCAAGAAATCCGTCTCTTAGCCAGAGGGTCGCTGCTCAATTTGGAACAGGGAAACTAGCCTGAAGTGTCTTCCATTTATTTTTCGCTCAGGGATTTGCTGGATGTTCTCGGTTGAGTTAAGCAGGCATCTCTCAATCATACACAGTGGATCGAGTGTGTGTGTGTGTGTGTGTGTGTAACCTCCCCCTCTTTCCCAGTGGCAGGAGCACTAGAGTGGATGCTTCAGACCTGGAAGGCACTTTTCAGCCTGGTCACACACACTGAGGCCCTGCTGCTTGGCTGCGCACCATGGGTCACTGGATTACATTAGAAAAACCCAAGCGAACACAGTCAAGCGTGCTGCTTCAACATACCTGACAAAACCCAGCACTGCACTGAACATTAAAACATATCAATGCACTGTGCTCAAACAAGACATTTAAATAAAATCAATGCATTTCAGAAACACTTTCCTACTGCTTTAATTAAAAGACAAAATCAGTATGAAAAATATAAAGATTCAGCATTATTCATTGGGTCTGAAGTGAAGGACAGAATCATTCGATCATTAATCCTGAATTAAGCACATTAACTGGGTAATAACTGAAACGGATGAAGGACAGGGTCGATTGTTTTGATTGGGAGTTTTACACCTCTGTGTCATATATCTGTTCCTTGGCAGCGGGCTGGAAACTGAGATGGAGTCGAGGAGAGAAAATGAAGGTCTATCACTGGTCAAAGGGGAAAGAGAGACAGACCCTGGACGTCAGACTCAGTGATTTAACTTGTGTTTGAAACATCAGTGTAACACACCCCCTTCAATTTCCCTCATATTAAATGTGTCCAATGAGTTCCTACCACAAATAAATGAATTAAATGACAATAATACGATTTGATAATGTTAATATAGTTTCTTTTAATTGACATATTTAAGTTTTTTTGTATATTGAATGAATGAAAACATACATTTTTATTTAGATTTTTATGATCATACTACTGCAAATTACACAAACAAATAAACATGAATCAGTTTTAATAGTGATAATAGTGTTTTAATAGTGTTTTAATAGTGCTTTATGCTTATTACACACACACACACACAAACACGCGCGCGCGCGCGCAAACACACACACACACACACACACACACACAAAACGAATTACAAATAATTGTGATATTGATATATCATAATATAAATTAATAAAATATGTTAATATAATATTATATTTTGTTGCTAAGATTTATTATTAAAATAGAAAATATGATTGCTGTTTTATATAAATATCCAATAAAAATTTAAATATTTCAAATATAATTCACATAGTTTGTAATACTATTTAAAATTACTCTATTTTTAGTATTTAATTAAAATTACAACAATGTTAATGGATTATTCGATCCATAAATTATATTATTTAATGTAAATAATATACAATTGTGTTAGCCAGTATTACCTATATTTGCATATCGTCACACCACCAGATATTTTTTATGCTAGAAAACCCAGGACGTACTTTCTAAATACATGTGTTCTATCAGAAATATTAACACAAAACACATGTGCAGAGGATAAACATGGAGAGAAAGAAGGCGCGATCCCGCGTTTCATCTTCCCTGCGCATTGATTGACGTGCACTGTGAGACATGTGGAGGCGGGGCTACGCGGTCCCTGCGTCCAATCAAAGTGTGTGGGCGGGGGCAAATCATCGCAGAGTCTCTGAGCTCTGAGAGCGCTACAATGTAACAAAAGCAGCGGGATGAAACAGTGAAATAACGCGCGAGTGTAAGAAGCACTGCCTTCACGCGGGACCTGATTAAGGACAGCACACACACACTCACCGGTGAGTTTAGTGGTCAAAGGGCTGATAGTGGCTCGAGCTGTGAGTGAGTGAGCTCAAGAGGACTGTGCTTACAAATTGGAGAGAGACTGCCAGAGGAATCTCCGCCGCAGCTGGACAGGAGCGAGACCGGAGGACCGGAGCGGGCCGACATGGACGAGCAGCCGCGCCTGATGCACGCTCATGCGGCCGTGGGGATGAGCGGACACCCGGGCCTGTCCCAGCACATACCGGACAACACCGGAGCCACCGACGGAGACGGAAGGAAGCAGGACATTGGAGACATTTTACACCAGATCATGACCATCACTGACCAGAGTCTGGACGAGGCGCAGGCCAGGTGAGCTGTCACTCATCACCCCCGAAGATCTGGAATATTCATGATGACTTTCATCTTCAAAACGCCGTTGACATTTGATTAATCAGAGTATAAAATAAGATACACTTTTTACAAACAATATTTATTAAATTAATTAATTATAAAAACATGCTAATAGAAAAAAAACATAATGCATTTGCACTTTTTTATACAGTGCAATATATATGTATGTTTTAATTGCTTAAATATAGAAATTAAAAATAATATGTGTATAACAATGAAAGTTTGTAAATTTCTATATATTAGTAAATAATATATACTTTATGTTTACACATATTTAAATAAATATATAATTTACTTGACCAACACTATAAGAAAAACTTTAAGTAAGCTAATTAAAGATTTGTCAAATTATGATAAATAACAAACACTACAGTTATTGTAAAAACTCTAATTCTTAATAAATTAATATGAGATCTCTTTCTAGAATCTACTGTATCAACTTTAGGTTTTTTTATGTCAGTTGGCGTCTCATTCACTTTGTACTTATCAAGTGGTTTTGTAAAAATAATTATATTCTAGTAACAGTAACTGCAGCAAGTAACTGAGGGATTTTAGCAGAAAAAAAAACAGTTCAGTCAATATATGTAATTTAGTTGTTTGATATATTTATGATAATTGGATATTAGCAAATATTTACATGCAGATTAGGAGCTATTGACTAAATAGGCTTCCAGAAATGGACTGATAACAGTCGCTGTTGTGGTGTGTAGTGACAGACATCAGTGTATTTTTCTGACATGCAGTGCTCATTTTTTGTCAATAGAAATGAACAGATGCCAAGATAGAATTTGACACAGCTGTGAGTCTCGTATCACACGTCTGAGCGTGTCTCTTTATGAATATTACTCTGAACAATTCAGTTTTTAATTCAGTTAACTCAAACATATTTGATCGTTTTGTGTATTTTTTTCCACTGTGTATTTTAGAGATATTTGCAAATACAGTGTTATGATTTGTGTTCATTAATATTTTAAAAATAGAATCACTCCATTACTGCATTAGTATTGTCCAGGAGTATTATTATTATTATAATACTGAATTATTACATACTATTGTTAACTGTTTGAATCCATTCATTAATTATTTTTGCATATGGATGTGTTCAATAAAAATCTTAAAAATATTGCAATACATGCAAAGATACAAAAACGATAAATTATTGAAATTCTACTAGTTAATAATAGAATTTGGTTAACATGTATACTGTATGCATGCAAAATATGATAAAGAGAGGCTAGCATGGGTTTGCTCAGGTCAGTGTGTGCTTTTCATTTCACCACGATCACTGTACGTTCAGGCAACAGACAGATAAAGAAGACTTTGCTAGTGGAGTGAAATCTGGTCTGTTCAGACGCTCACCGCGGCCTTGTGTTGTGTTTCAGAAAACATGCTCTCAACTGCCACAGAATGAAGCCAGCGCTCTTCAACGTCCTGTGTGAAGTCAAAGAAAAAACAGGCAAGCCACGCTCTGCTTTAAAAAATACACCAAGCTTTGTTTTGTTTTTTTAAACACTGGATATTTGTTGGAGATCAAGAGCATTTGTTTTTCAGTGTCTGGTCGAAAGCAAATTGTTGTCGTTTAATGGTTAGCACATGCCATGACATTTTTAGTTAAGTAAATCCTCTCATAAAAAAAAAACGTCTAATTGGAAACAGTGTTGTGTTGTAGTTGCATGCTGTTTTTCTGCAGCGTTCATTGGATGTTCTATAGCGTGGATTTCAGTCGGTAAATGTGGGTTTGTGAGGAGATGAAGGGAAACGTCTATAGAAGTTCAGCTTCTTTGACCTCTGACTGCTAAATCATCTTTACTACTCCTGCGCTGTGTTGGGCTTGTTTTTGTGCAAAACTCCAGCTACGTTCTGGTTAGGAAAGAGCAGGATTAAATTACAAGCTGCCATAAGTTGCTTAGTTGAAATGTTTATTTAGTTGTGTTTGGCTACAGCGATGAATGAACATTGTGTTTGTGCACTTTTTTGGAGGGAAACCTCGTTTCACTTTGTGGAGCCGTTGCAATGATTAAAAACGTTGTGCATGTCAGAGTAGATGCGGAGAAAGAGGTCAAAGGTGACGTTTGTGGTCCGGTGTGTTTTTCTCCAGCCGAGAGAGGATGGATGTGTGCTGGTGAGATACTGAGACGCTATCTCTCGGCGGTTTGATGTGGAAAGGGTTCCAGCGTGTTTCACAGTCATTAGTGCATGAAATAAAAAGGACTAGATGGAGGATAAAGCAGATTTCTCTATCATTATCTCTCTGACTGCTCTGTTCCAGCTGTGAAGCCGTGGGTGGTTCTCATCTCTGTTTATTCTGTCTCCGTCTCCTCCGCCGTGATGGTTGGCGATGAGCTTTTCATTGAGTTGGAGCTGTGAGCAGAGCGGGGGGCTTCTGCGGCCTGCTATGCGTCCGAGAGGGGAGTGACGCAGTTATGTGTGGAGTTTTACTCCCTGCCGTTTCTTTTTCTGTTTCGTGAGTTCATGCAGAGTTCGAGCGTGGAGCGACGTGGACGTATCCCAGACTGCTCTGCTCTTCTTTGCCCTTTTTCCGCAAAAATATGAAGCGACCGTCAGCTCTGAAAGACAGGTCGTAAAGACACGGAGTGAGGTTTGTTTGTTAGAAAGTGTACGCCCCGTTCCTTGGATGTTTATCATATTCAGGAAACTTCGTTGTAGGAATTATACGTAGATGGATTCAAAGACTTCTACGTTGGTCGAGTCTAAAAGTGTTTCCGATTTTGAATGTTTGTGTTTATCATTCTTCAGTCACTCAGTGTTTTAAGAGGCAAATCCGCAGACACACCGAGTTGTGCGGCTGTTAACTTTATTTGTTTTGAAATCCTGCAGGAATCGAAATCGCTCGTGTTTATTCTGTTTGGCGTCTGAGGAGATGCCCGTGCAGGAGTGATGTTTGGCCGAGTGTGTGTTTAACACGATGGAGGACTGGAAAGCTAGTTTGCTAAGAGTTATTGCTGAAAACAGATCTGCAGAATTTCCAAATCAACCTCTTTTACTAAAATTGCAATAAAATAGAATCGCCTTAAAATTTTCTTTTGAGCATGTTTGTAAATACTTTATAAAATTGAAACATAAATTTATAAACTGGAAAATAAGTAATAGGTGTGTTTCTTTTAATACTTTTTAGTAAACGCATACTCTTTATTCTATCATAAATTCTATTATGATTCTAGTAAACGGAGCTGGTAGTATTATGTACTCACCAAAGGAATTTATTTAGCATTTTTTCAGCATTTCTGTTTAAAACAAGGAAACTCTTTATTCTCATTTCAAGGAACCGTGCATCAGACAATTTAAAGATGCATGTTCATAATTTTTTACGCAACAACTAATTTAGCTATTTGTATATAAAAAAATAATAAGGTTAAGGTAACAATGTAAAATTACAAGTGAGTAAGATCTGATTGTGTTTGGTAAGTGGAAAGTATTTAATATATTTTCGCAGTTGAAATGTCCATCAAGATCACATTGAGTCCTGTCAGTGAGTCTATAGTGTGTTTTTACAGTTCCTCCCATCTGCAGGGGAGGACGCGGCCCTGGGTCACCACATGACCTTTTGACCCCGCTGTGTTTTTACTGGGATATAAAGGAACGATAGACGCAGAGGGAAATCTAAACAGTCGAAGTGTTCTTCTACTTGCAGAAGGTCCAAACGTCTGAGACATAGCCGTGTTTTAATGGTGCTCTTCTCTATTCGCTTTCATTCCAGTCATATTTTCTTTCTTGTCTGAAGAATGTGTCTGTGTGAAGCTTGTGTGTGTTGCATATAGGTGGATTTTATAGTCTTTGTGCTCGTTCACACTGTCTTCTTTCTATGGTATGTGTTGTGGTTTAGACACATTGTTCAGAATCACTGTAAAAAAGATGATAAACACAAACCGCACATTTTATATTAATGCAGAAGTTTGCACACAGTTAGATTAATGGAATCATTTTTATGCAGACTACTAATATTAATGCATTAAACAATTTATAAAACATTTGGTGTGTTTTATAATCTTTTTAATTTTTAGTGCATTATCTTGACTGTGTTTTTATGGTCTACTGTGGTAAAATTGCTGTAATGCATGGACTCTTATGGCTTGCTATTTTTCAAGCTATATTTATCCATCAGATAGAGTATGAAAAATACAGTTGTCTCATTATTGCTTTTTTTTTAATCATGCATATAATTCTAATGGCTTTAGTTAGATTTTTAGCATTGCGTTTTTTTAAATGCACCACATTCATGCAGTTTTAAAAATGCTTTTTTAATGTAATCAGTTATGAGTTTTAAAACAGGTTCTAAACAGAAATCGAGCAATACACGTGTTTTTAAACGCTGATGAAACGATGGCAGTGTCTTGTCTGAGCGTCTGTGATCTTCGAAGCGTGCAGCACAGAATCGTGTTAGAAAGAACTTGGCACCAAATGGCTTTCCAGAAATACACTCTCAGACAATTCCAGCCAGTTTAGTTGGCTCACACGGACCCGATACCACGCAAACTCTGGTGTCATTAGTCTTCACGGGGAAATAACCCAGCCAGCACTTGAAAGGAGCCGTGCAAATACATCTTTTTTCCCCCTCTTTGGTTTCGTCTCAGTGTTTCTGACACATGGAGACTCGTCTCTCTGGAAGCGGAATTCTTGGATCTCTTGGAACTTCAGAATGATGTCAAAGCATCTAATTGCTGAATGTCAGAGTTTGTTCTGTGACACCACCTTGAACCTCCAGCGTTGACAAAGGCACCGTAGCGGCGCTCTGCCGTTGAGGAGTACGAGGGTTTGAGCGCCTGTCAGAGATTTTACATTGCATTCGAATAGTCGTTAACTTCAGAAAGCTCCTAATGGAAGCTGTTTATGCACTCAGTGGCTTGTGTGTTGTTGTTGTTGTTTTTTGTTTATTCCATTCTGGATGGATTTTTCTTTGAAATCACATTTTTTCACATTGACTGTTGAAATTTTTTTTCTTCATCATAAACAAGTTGGATCCAAAGAACTGAGTGGGTAATTTGGATTTTGAGTGATATTTTCTCTGAGTACAAATAGTTATTAACTTCAGACACCCCGGTTAAGGACTTTATTGTTCTAAGATTTTATTTTATTTTATTTTATTTTATTTTTGTATTTTTTTTAAATATGTTTATAAAGCAATGCATTCTTGTCTTAAGAGCGAATAGCTAGATAATATTATTTATTTTTATTTTTTATAAGATTTATTTTTTAGAATATTACATTATTAGTTTTTTTATAAGCAAAATTATTTTTAAAAAACAAAATAACAGAAACTGTATGATTGTTTTCTACATTTTTTTTGTTTAAAAATGTCTATAATAAATTAGGTTTCCTTTTTTTGCGACTGATAAAGTTTTGACACTGCATTTTATTTTTATAATAATTATTATTATTTTATTTTTTCAGTATTTTAGTTTTAACATTTCTATAATAAACAAGCTCTTTAAATGTTGTTTTTGCAAAGCTTTCACTGGCTTTGTAAAAACTGAAATGTAAAAATGAAGAGCTCATTTAGTTATTGGTTTTAACACTGTGTGATGTTTTTTTTATTGCTACCATCTGTAAGCATATGATGACAATTATAAAACTCAATCTTCTAAACGTCTGTCAAACCTCACAAATCTTGCCTTGCAGTGTTTTCTCTCTGTGCAAACCTCAACAAAAGGCTAGTTTTCTCGTGGCTTGTGTTTAAACGGTGTAAGGTTTAGCTCCTGGGGGTTGGGTGATGTAATGTTATTTTTTGATGGGTGAGAATGAGGTGAGCAGAGGGCAGGGCGGGAATATTTGACAGCGTTGAAACGAGCCAGAGATATGATTACTGCGAGCGAGCGCGTTCAGTTCTCTGGGTCCTGTGGGAAGCTCGACTCCTTACGGCTTCTCATGCTGAACACACCAGTGCACACAGTATACACTTCTATAGCTCATTACAGACGGAATAAATCATCTACGGCAGCTCGACAGACGATTTAAGAGTGTGTGGCGTTAACAATGACATGCTTGATGTCACCAAATGGATTCAAGAGGGCGTCTGTTATGGTGATATTAAAAACAGCCAACTTTGGTGGAATTTTGTGCATTAAGCCACGTCATAAATATAATTATTTTCAAGTGTCTTAAAATTACTTACAATTACGTGATCTTTCAAAGACCACTCATGTTATTTTGCATGCTTAAGATGCGTTTTTCTCCCCCATTATTTTAATATTATTTTACTATAACATTTTAATACCATTCATATTTGAAAGCAATCCGATTTGACATTTGAGGCTTAATATTATAGAAAAGAACTAAAGTATTTTTCCCGTTAGTGTTTTCAGCTTGTTTATTTTCATATAAAAATATGGCATGCAGTTGCATCAAACAATGGAATAAACATCATTCAATGTAAATTGTGATAATCGCAATTGATAATCGCAATTACAATTTGAAGTGAATAATCACAATTATGATTGGCTGCAGTACACTGTGCACAGTATGAACATTTTCTTCACTTAACATCGAATATTACCTGCTACAATCGACAATTTGCACTGAGCAACTGCTTCCAAAAATGCATTGTTTTTTTGTTGTTTTTGTTTCCAAATTATTATTTTTTTTAAATGGAAAATATTAAATCATCCGTGATTCTAACATCTTTTTTTGATTCATAATTTAAATACACTGCCAAAAGTAATACTTGAATTAATAAAAGTTCTAAATAATCCTTTTTTTTTTTTTTCCAAGACAAGAATTCAGCTACTATTTAAAATGATTTTAATTAATTAATGCCCACTTTTTCCACTTACTACATATTTATATATTTTTTATAATAAATCTAGTATACTGTATGCGCACGCGTACGTGTGTGTGTGTGTGTGTGTGTGTGTGTGTGTGTGTGTGTGTATATATATATATATACATTTTAGTGCAATAATAAAAAAAAAAATATTTCTTCCATAAAATAAATTAAAAAAATAGAAAAGGTAATTGCAACTTTTAATCTTACAATTGTTAGTTTATATTTCACAATTCTGATTTTTCTTGTCAGAATAGCATTTTTACATCTTGCAGTTATTTACCAAATAAACAATAAAGGCAGCTGCAAGTTTATAAAGTTTATATCTGATCATTTGGAATTAATTGTAAGATATAACTTGCAATTGTGAGAAAAAAAAGACACATGCACATGCTTTGAAATAAGCAAGAAATATGTGCAATTGTTTTCTGCTTCCTTTTACAAGTTTATTTTTCATGCACGATGGTTATTGCAATTTATCCTTCGCGTTTATCATTGCTTTTCCAGATCACACTCGATTAGGCCTCGACTCCACATTCACCCCTGTTGAATAACACAAGTGTGTAGCATTCAGTGGATCGGTGCTTCCCTCAGGTTTCCGATCAGGTGTGTGTGATTCCTGAAAACAAAGAAAGCAGGTCATTTTCTCTGGAAATCATTTGTTGTGCGTGCATCGATTCTCTCTGCGTCACTGACACACGGCCGACCTGGTCTCAGTGCTAATGCATGCTGCTTTGTCTTTCATTCTCTGTGTGTTTTTTTCTTAAACCTGCTGATGCAGCATCTCCGCCGAGCGCAGACGAGCAGGATATGAGAATCACATCTGTTGGACCGGCTCATCATCCTTCAAGCGGAAACGCTAAAGCCTAATCCAGCTCATAATAGATGCGCACACATGCTGACTGGCAGCACACGGCCGGCGTGGCGTTTTCTGGAACGGCTCCGGCAGGCTTTTGCAGAAATGAGATTAGGAGAGCACGCAACAGCAGTTACGGAGAGATCTGTCATCGTTTTCTCTGAGTATACACTGGAGCACAATCACATTACCTTATGAATTATGCAAATTGTCAGTGGCCTAATTGAGATGTGTTAATCATATTAAGAAGCTTAATAGCTGGAATTCAACTGTGATGCTATTTGGTAATTAAGCACGACGGCGAGTTTGGGCTGCTGTTGATTGAGCTGCGTGTGGAAGATGATGTTGGAGTGTTTATACATCTGTCTGTCTGGCATTAGAAGAATTATAGCTTGACTTTTTTTAGCCTTGACAATATTCAGTATGTAATTAATTGAAACGGTGACTCGGAAATGATTCAGACTTACTAACTCTGATGCGGTTTTCACTACTGATGTTTAAATGAGACACTATTGAGACATTCTCAGAGATATAAGTTGCAAAATTTGTCTGATAATGTCTTTAGGACATAAAAAGCATGATTAATAAGTTAATTGCCTTGCAAGTGATTGCGCAATTGCATAATTTGATATATCACATGCAAAATCTGGTTTGAGTGGAGATCTGGTTCAGGAAATATTTTTGAGTCAAATTATTTTCATGAAATTTGGTCTGTGTCTTTAAAACAGTTGAAAGCAGTTCTATTCCAAGGAACCAAAATCATTAAAACAATTCAATTCCTAATAACTTAATACAGTCAAAACGAATTTCAAACTACCGTATCAAAAATCCACTTTTTTGTAAGAAATGAATACCTTTATTCAGAAAGGATGCAAGAAATTAATTAAGTGAACTGTTTTCAACATTGATAATAATCAGAAATGTTTCTTGAGCAGTAAATCATCATATTATTCTGATTTCTGAAGATCATGTGACACTGAAGACTGGAGGAATGAAGCTGAAAATACAGCGGAGCATCACAGAAATAAATTATATTTGACTATATATTTAAATAGAAAACTGTTGTTTTAAATTGTAATAATATTTCAAAATTTTACTGTTTTTTTTAAATCAAATAAATGCAGCATTGGTGAGCAAAAAAGACTCAACATAAAACATAAAAAACAACAACAACCTTAAAGATCCTCTTAATAGCAAATGTATTGTCTACCACAGAGACAAAACCATTATAAAATAGCCGATTCTCCAGAGTAACAAAACCTCACAAACTGCCTCCGAATCGTTCTTTTGTCAATAGATTGTATCTTGTGCTCGAGCGGGTTAGATGTGAATGAAGGAGATGGCGCTCAGTGCATTAGACACAGACGCTGTGGAGATTTGATCTGTCCGTTTCTTTGTGTCGCTCGTCGTAAAGCTGGTAGGTGGAGACACGCTCGGCCCTCCGTTACTGCCAGCTTTCTTCATATGTTACGACTTTAATCAAATCTGAAAATTTGTAATGTGCATTAAAGTGAACGTGAAGTGCTTCTTCCAAGCGCTGTTGCCATACCAACCCCGGAGGAGTCGTCTGTCTTTAATGCGCGGTTGGGAATCTCATTTCGTCCCCCTCGCCGTCACCGGCTCGACTAGAGCCCTCTCTCCACGTACTGGAAATGACACAAATTAATATACACTCCTTAAACTAGAGCAAGATTTATGGCTGCCTTTCGCTGCAGTTTAGTCCCACTGTCAGTTGCCGGGTGTTCCTTGGACAAAATCAACACTAATCAACATTTATCCCACTTTTGCCCCGGGCTCTCAGGATGCAGGGATCCGCACCCCCCCGCCACGCTTTTCACCTCTCATACATCACTCGCTCTCTACATCCACACATCTTCCCAGCACGCTGCATTACTGACGTGATAGATTTATGTTTTTATTTGCATCTGATCACATCACGTCTCTTTTGTGTGCATGTCCTTCTGTGATATTATGCTTAGAAATCACAAGTTTGGGCTCTGGAAGATTCGTTAAAAAATGTTTTTAAGTCTCTTCTGCTCACCAGGACTGCATTTATTTGATCAAAAATACAGTAAAATTTTGAAATATTATTTCAGTTTAAAATAACTGTTTTCTATGGAAATATATATTAAAATGTAATTTATTTCTGTGATGCACATCTGTATTTTCTGCATCATTCCTCCAGTCTTCAGTGTCACATGATCTTCAGAAATCTTTACTGCTCAAGAAACATTTCTGATTATCATCAGTGTTGAAAACCGTTCTATTTTATTCAGCAAGGATGCATTAAATTGTTCATTTATAATGTTACAAAATATTTTTCACAAAGAGGTTTCCACAAAAATATGAAGCAGCACAATGTTTTCAACATCGATAATAATCAGCAGCAAATCAGGATCATGTGACTGGAGGAATGATGCTGAAAATTCAGATTTACATCACAGGAATAAATTACATTTTTACAGATACTAAAATAGTTTTTTTTACCGTTTTTATTGTACTTCTGATCAGCCTCAGTGAACAGAAGAGACTTCAAAAAACAATCAAATATCTTACCAACCCCAAACTTTTGAACAGAAGTGTATACTGGAGGAAAGCCACCATCTCTCTCTCTCTCTCTCTTTCTCTCTCTCTCTCTCGTCCTGTATGAATAGCCTGGCTATGCAAATCGCTCATAATTAGTCATGCTAATATATGGCAGTAATAAGCCGCTGTCTGTCGTTATGTCTGCCAGTCTTCCCTTTGTGTCCAGCGAAAAATGTGTCTTTAAAATACCGCTTTCCGCTTAGACACATCTCATAAAAACTATCAGTAATTGCCTCATTTATGCACATTTCACTGTGTTTTAGACGCGAAATGAACATGATTTGATATTATGGAGTAATACATTTTTGATGGTTTGTAGATGTAATAAATCTGTGGACACTTACAACAATTAGCACACTAGTTGATTGTGAAAGTGTACGGTCTTTTTAAAACCGTCCCCTCGATGCAGTGCTCGTGGCACGGAAATGTTTTTTTAAGGAAGCATGTGGAGCCTTGTGCCCCCTGAAAGGAAACAAATGTTTGGGAGAAGCAGAGAGCGGCGGTTTTGGCTGCTTTCCCAGCACAGACGCAAGTGCCATCACGGGCTCCGGAAGACTGAAGTTCCTCCTGCACACGCAAGAATCGGCCGCAGTTTCCAGCAGAACTGCATGCAGTGTTGTTTAATGCTTGAAGTCCATAACTCATCTCCCCTTGCTTACGTACATCACCGTGAGCTGGTTTCTATCAGATGGAGCTGTGAAGTGCTTTAGAAAGCAGCAGTTATGCTCAGTTAAATCCTGGAGTTTGGAAGAAGGCGTCATCTTTTTCTAGCTGGATCAGCACTTGAAGTCCTGCGATCTCTGTGCTGTCAGGGATGTAAAAGATGAGACCGGTGCTTGTCTTTCGAGTGGTCAACTGAGGACAGTGTGTTTGTGTTATATTAAACTACAGCCTTTGATCAGCGGTTGTGAAACTCTTCTAAGGATTCCTTCAAATCTGTTTTCAGGATACAAGATGTTCTTGGGGTTTTTTTTTTTTCTTTTTAAGTAATCCAAGTCAGTTTAGTTGTGTTGTGTGCCGAGTGTTTTCTCTTTCTTTCTTTCTTTGGTGTTTTCTGACTGGTGTCCCAGAACACAGGCATGAGTCATGTGGATTGAGATGTGTGCTGCTCTTCTCTGCTCCGTCATGCTTCATTTCCCACATCCAGCATCGCCAAATTCAACTCAAACACAATCCTGCTTTATGACTGATGCATTTGTGATTTCACTCGCCTAATGTAAATTTAAGACAGATTTTTGGGCATCAACAAAAAACTTTCCATTAACTAGTTCAAGCTCTGAGCGTGCATTCACACTAGAGCTGTTTGTTGTGAGAGTTCAGTTCGATTAAGAGGGGTGTGAATATTTTTTTTTTTCTGAATGTGCATCAGTGAATCGCACATTAGAACCTGGATGTTATTTATGAAGACATGCATAGAATGATCCTAAATGTAGGCATACAACAGTTTCTGAATTGTTCCTATATATATATATATATATATATATATATATATATATATATATATATATATATATATATATATATATATATATATATATATATATATTAAACATTTTTATTTTTACTTATTTTAGTACTTCAAGTTAAACAGAAAGAAAATGTGAAATGTTGCATTGTGAATTAGCCAAAATTATTTATTTGTAATTTTTTTTTAAATTAATTTATTTTGTTTCAAGTAACTAAATGTTAGGGTAGGTTTTTTTTAGTAGCAATAACCTTTATTAAAATTACTCTTCATAAACCACAGTTCATCTTAATAGTTTATTCATGTTTTTCTTATCAGGAAATCATTATTGCAATTAATGAATTAGTTAAATCAGTTGAGTTTAAGTGTTTCTGATTGGTGCATTTAATAATCTAAATGCATATTTTTCTATACTTATTTGTAATCAATGTTGGATTGTTTTATTAACTGATATATGAGTACAAAAGTTTGTACATATGTTCTTGAGTTGGTTTTATGCATATTTTGACGCCAGTTTATGCTTTTAAAAATCCCATTTTTCACTCACTTCTGATGTCGGATGAAATCCATGGAATTGAGGATCATGCAATCATACATGGGTTTTGTTATATGTTATGTAGTCCCACACCTTAGTTGCTTGATCGGTGTGAACTTCTGTATAGTCCACAATTGCTATGGAAGGAATCCTGACTAACTTGCAGAGGTGTATTGCCATTGTAAATGTGTTTCATTGAAATTTGCATCAGACGGTGAGTGTTAGGTGGTCCATTGACATGCTGTCTGAGGCTGAGACGAGATCAAACCCAGCAATCAAACCAACTGTGAGATCAACAGTTGGCCATAACTTAAAACACGTGCATTTTCTTCCAGTGATCAGTAGAGTGCTTGCATTGTAAGAGTAGCATGCAGTGCTCTTAATGAAAATGCCAGTCAGCGTTGTCATTATCTTCTCGTGCTCTGACTGAATTCATCAGACTGCTGATGGGTTTTCTCCTGTTTACTTCTTGTGGCGTTGATCACCTCCAACTTCATCTCCTGCAAGATAAAGGCTGGAGGTTAACGTAACCTTGATAAAACGCTCATCGCTTGCATTCAATTCATCTTCCACCATCATGGAGTATGAAAATGAAGCCGTCGGGAGAGAAGCAATACGGAGCAGTCAAATGGGCCATTTCAGATGTTTTGTGTAGCACACCGACTAAGAAATCTCTCTCGTATTGCCTGTGCAGTCCATTTTCTGCCGCTTTCGGTCGCCTCTTATCTCCTTTCCTCTCGTTACCCATCTCTCCTCTGCTCCGAAGCCACCTCACTTCATTCCCCCCCCTCTTATTTTCTATTCACAACCCAGCCAGCAACACAAATTAGGAATATACAGCCTGGTGTCAAAACGAGCGCTCATAAAATATTTACAGCTTGTAGGAAATTTTACATGGCAACATTCTTTTTCATTTTCAGGTCTGTCAGCACAAGCTGTGGTGCAGCTATTTGTGCATCTATTTTAATGCTGCATATTTGGAGCCATTTTCCCACGCCATCTTTTTTATATCTTCTCGGAGTCAAAGGTAGAGCATTTTAAAGACCTCCATTAATCCAAATGGCAGCGATTTCAACATTTTGTACTGGATGTCTTGTTTAGCCAGACTTTATGCCAATTGTCAATAGCCACTTTGCAGTTTATTGCCTCTTTTGAGGTTTGTTACTGCCATAGTAAAATGCAAAAATGCACATTAAGCATGCATGATGGGAGTGGATGCTTGCAATGCATTGGCCAGGCAACAGTTTTTTAGCAGTTTGGGAAACTGTATATATGACTTTGTTTGCTTTTGGATGGATAAACCTCGGCACCTTGATTCATGGCAATTAGCCAAAGCCATTCAATCAGACTGGATCTTTGTCATAATAAAACATGTATATTTTTGCATGCAGTATGCATGGGAAGATCTGTGAGTAGCCTGTGCTTTTTCCCTACAAAACTCCCATTTAGTGATTGTATAAATGTGCTGTATATACATGTCTCAATCACTACGGCCGTTGTGGGATGATCACACAATTATGAATGCAGGCCAAACCAAGTCGTTCGACTCGTTCCAGACTTCTTTTTTTTTCTTCGCAAAAGGAGAAATTCAGAAGATTGTGCAATTAGCTTTTTTCCCCCCATGTAAGTACAATGCATGTTCAAAAGACCATTAAATATCATTCAAATGAATCTGTATGACTTTATACTCTATTCCAGGTGTTTTGAGGTCATTAACTTTGTGTAATTATCATTTACTTTGATGATCTTCTTTTTAGTGAGCTGTTGCAATCACATCATTGAGCCAGTAAGTTAGTTACTCATGAAACAGATAAGTGAATGAATCACTCGTGAACCTGGTTAACTTTCACATTGAAAAGATTTGACTCAAAAGAATGATTCGCTCACAAATCAGACCTGTTAGTTCTCATGACTCATGAGTGCTTTCCACAACACAGCTGTTGTTTGACTTGGAATATTCAGTTCTTGTTAATTATATTTGCATGGAAATTAATGACATTTTGATTACGTTTTACATTTTTAAATAATAATAAAACAATGTATATTCATATGCAGTGCCAGTCAAAAGTTATCAGCGTATTGATTTCTGACCCTAAAGACTAGAGTAATGATGCAGCAATCAATTAAATTTTAAAAGATATTTAAATTGTAATGCTACTTAACAATAGTAGTCGTTTTACTGTATTTTTAATCAAATAAATGCATCCTTAATTCAAAACCTTATATAAATATCTTATAGTCTGGTAGTGTATAGTGTTCATATTTATTTAAAATCACGCTTAAAATGTCTACTTTTGTTTATCACGGAAGAAAGTCATATGGATTTGAAACGACATGAGGCTGAATTAACCATGACTGCAAATTGTCATTTCTGGGTGAACTGTCACATGCATTGCATCTAAATTACGACCTGTTTAACACATCAGTCTGGTCTGATTTATCTTCTGGTCGTCTTTATCTACATGCTTCATGACGCCTCTCTGAGTACGTCTGTCCAGGTGGGCGGGGATGAACCCTGAACCTGCCTTTTCATGGGATGCCGCCAATAAAAACGAGATGTCAATCATCCTGCGCTGCTGTGGTGTCCCTCGAACCGTCGCTCAACACCCCACCATCCAGCCTCTCAACACCAGCCACAGAATCTCAATGATGTTCTTAAGAAGTCACATTCCCTTTGATAGGATGTGAATTACGGCCGTCCTTAAGTAGGTGTTGAGGAGCGCCGTGCTGGCGGTACTTTTTTTAATCAGCTCTGACACGTTTCATTGTTATTCTTGTCCACTGACATGTCTCATTGTTTTGATTGGAGCTCCGCTGCTGGTTTTGCAACAGACGGGTGAAACTGAAAGAGCATCAAGTGGAAAAAGTCTGTGATCTCTGGTCAGAAACATGAAGAGAAGAATGTTTAATTAGAGCTAAACCTGCACATTCATTGTGTGCTGGATCATAAGTATAAGAACAAAAAATAACAGTACAATATACTGTTTTGTTATGTTTAAGACAAACATTACAATAATATTGATTGATTCTGAAGTTGTTAAGACCGCACAATGAACTATAATTTTGTTTGAGAATGAAGGTATAAATGTTTTGATGACAAAACTTGTAGCACAGCTGGACCAGATGATAATTTGAAGCATGTTTGTGGACAATAAACTGATTTACATTTACTTTATTTTTAATGCAAATTTTGGTGTATTGCATAGAAATGGTTTGGAAATTGTAAGTGATTTTGGTTGTCTTTTTATTTCTAAAAAAAAAAGACTATGATGATTAATTAAAACTTATCCTTTCACCTTTTAATTGACACACCCCCTACACGGAAAGTCATTTTTGATTGGCTGAAAAGGGAGGGCCAGCTCTTGTGATTTGCATACATAAAAGTTTCACGGTATTATCGCATACAAATCTTAATGCTTTGGACTGTGTTGTATGATCGGTTCAAACATGTAATCAATATATGCTTTCAAGCAATACATTTCTTAAATTACAGTAGAATTGCTAGATTGACTTTTCCAGTAAATCCATCATATCTGCTGTTCACACAAGCAACAGCTACTAAAAAGTAATACTAATAATTATATATATATATATATATATATATATAGTTGCATATGCATTTCTAATTTACATTCAGTTTACCTTGATGTACTAAAATAACTAAAACTGAAATAAATCTTAATAAAACCTGTATAGAAATATACAAAAAGAAAACTAATAAAAACGACAAAAACACACAACAAAAAAGCTCAGAGCCATCTAGCTCATGTTTACACAGAATAAACAATTAAAAACAATGCAGCGGAACACAACAATGATTTTCTGGTGTTTCTCAAAAGCCCTAATTACCTTGGTTTTATAATGAACCGAATACAGTTTTGATCGTAAACGTGATCTTCTTGAATGCAATACATTCTTGAGATGTCATACTGGAGTGTGTTTATTCTGATCCGATGAACCGGTCGAGTTAATGAACAGAATCGTCTTCCTTCTATCACAAACTCCCCAAACACACGGGTAGCGGCGCGCTAATGATGCAGCCCGGCTCAGATAGCTGTCAGGACACCGTGATTAATTAAATCCCAAACTAGGCCAATTTGTCACTTTCTGTGGCGTGGTCGGATAAAGAGACTCGTGCTGCCATCTCTTCACTCTTCCATACGTTACTCCTTCAATGCACGGGCGGGAGATTTTTCGCGACGTCTTAATTGCCACACTGGAAGGTCTCGGCTAATGTGAAATTCCTTTTAAAACACGTGGAGTCGTCGAAGCAGCCAAGCCAAACACGCGCTCAATTGCTTGACCTACACTTAGGGGTGACTTTTTGCCAATGTGAATTTTTTCATGGTAAACCAAGCTCTTGATTTATTAGGAATGTGAAAGAGACGGTAGGAGATATTCTTCTAAATGTCAGCGGCGGTGCTCTTGGGGATTTGTTTGATCTCATGCAGTCGCTCTCTGACTCTCTGTTAAATCTGTCAGCAGTCAGTCCCAAACGATCGTCTGTATGCAAACGGCCCACGTCATCCAGCGGGTCTCGACGAAGAAAGACAGGTGTCTACTGTACACATCCGTCAAGCCCCTACCCAACTCGCGTTTTAGTGCAGATGACTGTCAAGACGGTTCCTTCAGCGTCTGAGGATTTGAGGTCATCTCGTCTGCCGACCCTCACAAAGTGTGTCAGGCAGCTCAGCGCTCCGTCGCATCACCGCGTCGGTCAGATTGAGGGTTTGAGGGATGTTGTCTTGTTGACAGTCAACTGCTGACGCAGCAGAGATGATCTGCTTCCATCCAACATCTTGACAGAGGAAAAGCAGAGGAGAAATTCCAGTACAGACCAACACCAAGTGTGCAAAATGCAGCACACATTTCAGCAGAACTCAATATTGCATGGGAAAACATATTTCTAAGATCACAAACATCTGGGATAAATGAGATGGAAAAAAATGCATGTTCATTTACATTACAGTTTGTTAATGTTCTATACAATGTTCATGCATCGTGAGTGTAACGAAACCGAGCTTCATTTGAACCGAACTCAAGCTACTACTGTCAAATGTGCATTTCTGAGACCCAAAAAATTTTAATATTATTGATATTGCAGCCTGCACTGAAACTGTGCTGAAGACACATTTCGTCAAAGACAGGCAACACAAAGCTGCTTTATGATTTGACACAGTATCACTCATTAAAAAAATCTAGAAACTAAGAAATCATTTTAGAGATACTTATTTTGTTAAGGAAAAATTACTGCAAGAGTGTAAAGAATTCAAATAATGTGAAGTGTTTATTTAAATATCACACATTAAATGGAAAAAATAAATATAGTTGATTATGCTCTTTTGAAATGTAACTATATGCACGTTAAGTTCACGATGAAAAGGAAGTAGTGACAGGTCTTTTCTTCTATACTGTGTCGAGTTGAAAAATGTTGGTTTGCGACTTTGTTGTTGATTATTTTTCGAGATGTGGGTGTTTCACTTAAAATGCTCAAAAAGGACTAAATGATTGGAGAAGTCTGGCACACATCACCAGAAGATGTGCTGTGATTATTAAGATTTAAACCTAAAGAGGTAAATAAATAAATGAAGCATGCACAGACGAGCCTATGACATGCATTTACAGAATAGTTAGGGTGAACTTTCATTTCATGCCAACTTAAACATGAGCTGTATTGCAGCAATCTTTGAATGAATGAAATCACAGATGCTCTTTTATTTATTAATTTTTTTTCAGTAGAAACACGTTTTAGATCTATTACGCAGAATTCTCAAGATTCTCTGAATTTGTTTCTTCGTGCATGTAAACAGAAGAGAAATGTCTAAATGAAGTTTAACCTGTCACTTTCTGGGCATTTCGGGTCTTGACTCTCCCGCTGTTCAGACTGGCAGAATCTGACAGGCTTCCTCACAGAGGTGACACGAGCCGGCGGGGGCCAAATGACTAATGCAGAGCCGCATGGAGATCGCAGCGCAGCCAACACACACATTTCCATTTCCTGCATGCATGTTCTTTCCTTGCCATTTCAACTGATCTGTAGTGAAGCTGACAAAGATGGCTGTGTGTGTTTAATATATTCCAGCATGCACACTAACAGCGCGGCCCGAGCGCTGCTCTCACGTTAATGATTTAATTGCAGATGAGAATGTAGATGTTGTTGCTGCCAATGACGTATGGTGATGGATTTTTGTTGAATTCATCGTGGTGTTATTCAGGGTTCATCTTACATTATGCTATGATTAGATTTTATCTCACAGACATGGTATATATCACAATATAGTAAGTTTTAAAGAAAATGAATGAATAATAAAAAAGATTATTAATATATAATCACTGGAAAGGTACATCTATCTATATAACTGTCTGTCTGGCTATACACATGTATGTGTGTGTTTGTAAATATTTTTTAATCATTATTAACATTATCAAAATCAAAAGTTAAAGCACCGTGAACTAACATGAACATGAACATTTTATAAACTAACAATAACAAAGGTTAATAAATGTTGTGTTAATATTTGTCATTGTTAGTTGATGCTAGTTAAAGCATTAAATAATGTTAACAAATGAGACCTCATTGTAAAGTGTTATCATTGTTTAAAAATATGACTTTTATTAATTCGTTTTAGTTTACTTTATTTTTAGTTATTTTAATACTTCAGGTTAAACTGACTGAAACGTAACTTAAATAGAGTAAGTTTATGCGTTTTAGATTTTATTTCAGTTACCATTTGTTTTGTTTCAGATAATGATTTTATTTGTTATTTTTATGGTTTTACTCTGTTAAAGATAATTAGAAGTCTTTTTTTTCACAATTAGCATATTGTGAGTTCTGATTGGATGAGCCAGTTTTGGCTCCGCCTCCAAAAGCTGCTTCTTTCTTGACTTGTATGGCACACTTCTCCATGTTTATCCGTCAGTCTGTCGTGTAAACAGCCAAAAGTTATCCTGCCCACTGAGAGCTGTGCAAACACTAGTTTACCGTGGTAAAACCGCTTCAGCAAGTCAGCTTCCCACCCTTACGTTTCCACCCGCAGCCCTTTTCACTTTCACAGGTTATAATAACATGCAGCTCAGAATCACGCCGAGGGTCCCGGAGACGTCTGGTGTGATCTTTTGAGGGCTGGAGGTCTTCAGACCCTGCGCTCTCTGTCCCTTTAGCCCGAAGCTTCAGTGCTGACAGCACTCATGTTTATTTCATCCTGTGTCTGGGCTGTCTCGTTTTTCTCCAGCCTCCGATGTCATTAACGGCGGGAGAGAGGACCCTGCAGTGGCACGGCTAATGAATTCCACTGCGGCTCCTCTCTCCTCACCTCGTTACCCCGGCTCAGGGTGTCAAATTAAAACTGCTGGAGAAAAGAGCGAGTGTGTGTGTGTGTGTGTGTGTGGGTGGGTGGGCGAGCAGTCATTGTGGCTTCAACATTGTGGTCAATAATCAACAGCGTGTGGTTGCAGGGCTGGAAACTGTGGTGGTGTTTGAGGAATGAGTCAGGCTGATGGTCGTATAGTGGGCTGAAGATGTTGATTGTGGCACAAAATTAATGAGTTCCTGGCTGAGATGGATTTAGAGACGTTTACTGAGGGTGCTGAAGCTGTGCTAGACTTGGTTAGCTGTTCCCGGCTGCGTCTCATTACACTCTCTCGTCCCCTAGATAGGGTGTTGCGTCAACTATGGACATATTTGGCCCTGTAAAGTTGTAGAGAAAAAAAAAAGTCAAACTCACAAATTGATTTAAATGGACCACTGACAATGTCTCAAATCACCTTTCATTCTGTGAAGGAATTAATTACAGTATATCTGAGGCCATCCTTAAAAATATTCTTGTTTGCTGTAACCCGACCGACCTTATAAATTTATGACCGACTCAAATTGTTATTTTATTTTGCTTTTAGTCCAACCGACTTGCCGGTTGTACAATTGCGTTAAGACCGACCAATTTTCTATTTTTTTTTTACTCTTCAAACAACCAATACAAAACCAATGAAATAATATTAATTATATTTTAGTAGGTATTGTAAATATATAAATTTCCTAGGCCTACATACAAAAGAAGGCTACGTTCTTTCTTTAAAAACCTCGTGACGTCATCTATGTTTACACTATTGGTTAACGGATGTCACACTATGTGCATTCGCTTCATCTCCTCTCATTCATTGTCAGAGTCAACGGTTTGTGCTTGGTAATGATGGCTGCGGCTGCAGTAAACACAATGTTCGCGGTCACTGTTCAAAGTCATACGGGTTCGGGCACCATAATGCATCTAAAACATTCATTAAAACAGCTAGACACCGCTTAACTTGGGACGAAGTTCTGGAAAAACTGTGCCCAGATCTTTCCCCATCCCTTCTCCCGTCTGATCTAAAACCGTGACTGTGTCGACTGTCACTTTATGTTCGAAAATCTACTGCACGAATCAACCAACACAAGTTTCGAAAACGAAAATAGGAATTTGATTTTAACGACCCTCTCTTGAAGTGCGTCCACGTTTTTTTTTTGGAACATGAGTCACACAGCAGCTGCAGCTTCGGACACAAACACATAACAGCAAATAATACTTCTGCACAGTGTTTCTCTTTTTACAACAGAAATGTGAATTCTGCCGGTATTCAAACCATCTCATGCATACAGATACAGATTCGGGCTAGAATCGCATATGCGATTTGTTGCTGTTGAGATTTTTAATCGTAAACACAGTCATGTTGAAGCCTGCAGTAAATGTTTCGAGTTATGGCAGTCCACTCTGCTTATTGTGTGTCGAGAATGATGCACTCCTGTTTGTCATTGTGCACGTAACTTCACGCCAATAAATCATCGGAAATATTGGTCTTTACCAATATATTGAATCTTTACATTCCTCCTGCCTGTTTCTGTGGATTTACCTATATTTGGTGTTATTTGCTGTATAAAATGCATCTATACATGCAAAATCGATTTTACAGTAAATTCAATGAACACTTGTCTTTCAAATCAAACAGGATTTTTTTTCACAAAAGTGTCAACCCAAGAAAGCAAAGTAAACGGTCTCTCATTTGTAGGTTGCATTGACACCTAGAGGTGGATGCAAGTAAAACAGTATAACAGTACCTCATTTTTTTTCTTCTCACCTGAAATTCATGCAATAAACATGTTTTTGACAAAGATTTAAATTTGTTTGTGGTCTATATAGCCTGCATCAAAATGAGATTTGCAATGATGCGCCTGAAGGCAAGGGTTGAAGACCCAGTCAGTGACATCACGATATGCTCATTTGTTTAAATTCACACCTACGTAATCACCATCACCAAAATTTTACTTTTTTTACATTGAAACTTGGAAAAAAATATATAAACCTACCTACCGACCCTTTTTAAATTTTTTTTTTACTGTTACTGCAAACCAAAATATTTTTAAGGATGGCCTGAAGTGACCCCAACTAAGCAAGCCAGAGGCGACAGCGGCAATGAACCGAAACTCCATCGGTGACAGAATGGAGTAAAAAGCCTTGGGAGAAACCAGGCTCAGATAGGGGCCAGTTCTCCTCTGACCAGACGAAACCAGTAGTTCAATTCCAGGCTGCAGCAAAGTCAGATTGTGCAGAAGAATCATCTGTTTCCTGTGGTCTTGTCCTGATGGCCGTCTGAGACAAGGTCTTTACAGGGGATCACTAGAAATCATACTTTAGAATAAAATTAGCTTCTCAAATTAATCACAATATCATAAATGTCAAAAGCTGTGTATTTAAAGATTGCATTCTGGATTAAAAGAGTTTCACTGTTGATGATAAAACTAGAGATAGTGATTAAGGTCATTTGTCTGTTTTTGATGGAATAGTTAGCGATTAGCGTGGCTTGCTAATTGTGCTGATTTAGTTGTCATGAAGGAAGCGTGACGGATGTGGACGTGTTATTGAGTTGTACTGTGACTAGGACTTCTTTTCCATCTTTTAGACATTTCAGTTCTGCTTTCACTGCTGAAATAAACAGTTGGTTTGTTGGTTTAGATGCTCAAACATTTGGAGATGAATGCCCAAAACTGCTCTGTAACCATGAAGTCAGTTATAAGACCAGCAAACCATCTCAAGCTAGTTCAAGATGTGCAGAAGAACAAGCAGTGTTTTGACAGTGTGTCATTCAGGTTATCTCACAATCACAGGACAATCTGTAAGGAAAGAGCTCAATATAAAACCTTGCATTTATTTTTTTATGATGATTTCATTGTTTGGATGCAGTTAAACTGGTGTGGTGTGTGTTTTGTTCATGTGTGTGTGTCTGTAGAAATCAAGCAGAAATGGCCCCTGTATCTCTTTCTCTCTTTCTCTGACAGCACTGGCAGATGGGAAATGGTGTCAATCAATTCATCAGAGCTGTGTGTCTCTTTTGGGAGTGTGTGGTGTGTTTGTGTGTGTGTGTGGTGTGTGTGTGTGTGTGTGTGTGTGTGTGTGTGTGTGTGTTCAGGGACATTGTGGATCTAGAGAGATTCCTGTCTGCTAATGTAGACTCAGCACAGAATCCTTACTACACACTGAATACTGAACGGTGAACTATTTTTCAAAGATGGTATTTGAAGCAGAGCACATTATTTAAATGATTTAGAAGTCATTTTTAATTCAGTGTTTCAGCTTCTACTTTTAAATGGTAAACATTCAGTTTTAAAATAAAACAATGTTTGATTGCACATAGCCTGCATAAATGCATGCACAGTATTTGCTTTCATTGCCTTTGAAATTGAACCTCATTTGGAGAACAACATTGGGCAGGATGTGGAAAAACTATTTTGTAAATGAGTTATTATATTATATCATAAACAAAATTATATACATTATATGTAAATTATTTTAAATAATCATATAAGTGTAGATATTATCAACATATTATTTTTTTTGAGGATTCTTTGAATAGTTCAAAAGAAAATATAATATACAGTATACACATAAATTGCACACTAGGAAACATTTGGAAAACCATTTTTATAAATAATTGATTTTTTTTCATTATTAAATGTATTATTTTTAATAATCAATTAATAATCATCAGATTAATTGATTATCAAAATAATCATTAGTTGCAGCCCTAGAGTCAACAAACTTTCATAATTTAATTGGGATCATTTGTCACTGCAAATATAAGGTTGCTTTGCATTGTGGGACAGCGCTGTGTGACACATGCTGTGGATGTTTTGTCACAGGTACTCTATACATATAGTAAATGTGCATACAATGTACGGTTTGGAAGCATTGCTATTCTAAAACAATTCAACCAACCACCATACTGCATCCTGCCCTTGTCTGTCCAAAGACATGAATGTGCAGCGTCATTTAATGATATGCAAAAAATCTCAAATGCTCTGCATTTGCATATTAAGAGAGATTTGCTGGTTAGGAAGCATGATATATTTTAATTAAGGATTAATTGAAAAGTAATGGGAGTGTGACTCTGAATTCAGCAGTGGAGGCTGCTGTTCACTCATCAGTGGAATATGAAGTGCTGTGAAGAGCGGAGGTCCTCACGGGGTCTTCACAAAACAAACGGCCCTTCTTCATGCATGCAATCGCCAAAAAGCACATCAGGAGTGGCCTTCATTTGGCTATTGAAACACCCTCTCTCTCTCTCTCTCTCTCTCTCTCCCTCCCTCTCTCTCTCTCTCTCTCTCTCCCTCTCTCTCTCTCTCTCTCTCTCTCTCTGGTGTGCCGGAGCGGCTCAGAAGCACTGAGACATGGAACACTAGTTGTGTTGGCAATTATGGTAATGTGATGCTATTAGGCCATGATTCCGTATGAGTGATCTGGGAGAGGGAGGCCCCGGCGGTGCAGACCATAACAGAGCGTGTGCTTCTCCTTGATACTGCTCCAGCAACATCATTTGCATAATGAACCCTCCCAGTAACGAGGGGTGTGGCCTGAACTGGCTGCTAACATAATAGTTTTCTTATTCTTGGAGTATGTAGGCTATACTGTACACTGTATGTACATTTTCTGTATGCATGGAAGACCCGGGTAACCTGCTGCATTTGCTAAGTTGTGTAGTATATAAGAGCACAGCACATTGAAGAATGTATCCCACAATGCAACAGACCTTACATTTCCAGTATGACAATGAATGGTTTATTTGATCATACTGCAAAAAGAGAATACATTTAACAAATTGATTTAAAAATGCAAAAAAAAAAAAAAGACAAGACCAGACCAGATGACGATTATTGGATCCAAGTCTCATGCAACATAATGAGATCATGTGTCAAATGCATGTTTTTATATAGATTTATCTGAACATAATATTAATATAAAATATATATTCTTTTATTTTTTTTTCCATAATATGAAATATAATTTTCAAATGATATATATATATATATATATATATATATATATATATATATATATATATATATATATATCATTTGAAAATGTGTGTATTTCTGGTTCTTTCTCTCTATAATTTAAATTTAAATAATTATTATGAAATATATACAGTGGCAGTAAAGTCAAAAGAACAGTCAAATATATTTTTACGTTTTTACATTTTAATAATATTATATCATACTTAATAATGTTAAATTAGCTTTTATATATAATTTTTTTTATTATTATTATTAATTTGTATAAAAAAAAATTTTCTTCATTATATCAATTATTTTTGGAGTTTAAGATTTTTTTTTTCTTCTCAACATTCATTTAGACTTTGGTGAAACTTCAACATCCCAGCATTTAATTTTAAACATTTATCTTTAATATACTTTATTCATTACAATTTTTATTTTATTTTTTTTTCATTTTAAATTTAAAAGACATTTTAAATAAATATTAATGCAGTCATTTGTATTATAAAATATGTATACAACTGTACTAATAATTCTGTGCTTAACATATGTTGCATTTTTTACCTTTTTTATAGAAATATGTTTGTAACATTACAAATGTCTTACAGGCCCCATTTTTTTTTTATTAAACTATTTTAATGAGTTTAATGTTGTGCATGAGCGACTGAAGTCCTAATGTAAACTCCAAGGCCATGTGCTGATAAATAATGGTTTCAGATTGTGGCGTTCTTTATTAATTTGGCAGAGCGGCATAACAGCTTCATTCATATAGCTTTGTTCTCTCTCTCTCTCTCTCTCTCTCTCTCTCTCTCTCTCTATGTCTTGCTCGTTCGCTCTCTGTATTGATATTGTATTCCTGTTTGTGTGTGTGTTTTGCGGTGAAGGGCCTGTCATCTCCTCATGCGTTCAGCAGATATGATCTGAACGCTCTGGACTCTCAGGGGAAGATATTTAACACCCAGAACCCCCTCTGTCTCTCCCTGCCTTCTTTTTTCATTCTCCTTAATGAGAAATCCTCCTAATTATTTCAGCGGCTGTGTTGGGGACGGATCAGGAGCTCGGGGACGTGACTGTGATGCTGATGAACGCTCACGATCAATAATTTAGGTCTGTGTGGTAATGACAGGGCCAGTTTAACACAACACATCAGAGGTGATGCTTCCTCATGCGTAGGGCTGGGCGATATGGAGCAAAAAATATATCTCGATATATTTTGCTATATCTCGATATACGATATATATCTCGATATCTTTACAGGAAAAATAACCCCCAAAAAACTACTGCAAAAACAAATAAGGCAAATATTACATGTTAAGGGGCCTATGAAACATTTTATTTTTTTCTTCACCATATGTTTTATTGTTACCTAATTCTGTGTTTTAGCATGTGCAATTATTTAAATGCATAAAAACAACTTAATTAGTTAAAAACAATTCTTAAAATAGCCTTATGTTAAATGTTTTTTTCCCTTCAGAAATTCTGTGTATTTACATTTTTCTGATTATCAAATGAAGGCATAAAACATTCATTTAATTTATCTTGTAATTATTTAAAATTAAGCAAACTTAATTTTTTGGTAAACAAAGGGGATTTACTATTAAAAATAAAACATGGGAGAAATGTTGTGTGATTATTCCTTATAAAATTATGTTCGTTTCATTTTAATAGTAGTAGTAGTGGGCTATCTACATTCTGCTGTACAATAGTAATAGATTTCTGTCAAATACTTTTATTTTGACGGGTTTACCTTTACAGTTCTGTGTATGTGATACCACAGTCTATGATGTGATATGAGCTAGTTTTACTCAAATCAAACGGTCAGATGCTCATGAAGTGACTCTCAGTGCAGTTCTGGAGATGTTCCTCATGTGTTCACGTCTTTATTCAGAGAGAGGAAAGACAATGAAATCAGCGCGAGCGTTATGCGAGCTTCCGTGTTTAATGAATGAAGACGCGCTTCTGCTCCATTCGTTGACACAGACACGCAGAACATGCAGGATTCATATTTAAATAGACTTTTCCGGGTTAATATTTGCAGATATTAGTCCATTTCGCGATTTGATGTAAGTGCATGACCGACTTTTGATTAATTCATTTAAAATTTGACCAATTCCGTGACATTCCGCGTTAAACTGTAAATTCCATTTTTATGACTGGATTCCGCGATTCCGTCCGCGTTTCATTGGGCCCTACAGTAGACATCTGCCTGCCGTTCGCCCTACGCCTTAAAACTGAAGTATCTCCATATAATGGAGCCAGTTGTCTTTTTTTTTTTTTGACTAGTTCTCTACACGCGAGGTGAGAGGGGACAAAAGCAAGGAGACGGGGGGCGAGCGAGCGGGGGCGAGCACAGCACAGGGAAGGCAAACAAGCAAAGTGGCGGAATCAGAATATAAACAATATATCGATATATACGATATGTCAAAATCCATATCGTGTTTAAAAAATATCTCGATATATTTTAAATATCGAGATATCGCCCACCCCTACTCATGCGTCAGATATATCTGCTGCCGTTTAGCTCAGGTTTATGGTTTTTATTTCAGCATAAAGTCTGGTTCACATTGTATCTTATTCTGGTCAATAAGAGACTGTCTGATCAATATGTAGTGACCAACCTCAGTATGTAGCTGTTAGACACCGCATGTAAAGTAGATCATGCTATAATGTTCATATATATATATATATTTATTTATTTTTATTTTTTTTTGGTGCATTGAAAAAACAAAACAAATAAATGAATAAAAAAAACTAAAATAAAACCTGTGATTGTTTGTAGTGCTGCTCAATTTGGCCAACCGGTTGTAATTATTTATCAATATGGCTATATAGTAATTTAATTATTATTATTAATTATTATTAACTTATTATATTACTAAATAAAAATATATATAAATTACCATTGTAAAATTTTGCTGTAAAAATAAGTTTTTAATAATAATAATAGTTGTAGTAATGGTCATCATCATCATAATAATAATTATAATTATTTTACATTATATTTTCTTTTGTAACTGTAAATATTAATATTTATGGCTTGGAAGTCCTAGATTCTCTTAAGTTGACAGCTGAAGGTTTTTAAGCACTTACGAGTATCCTGTTGCCCTTTCAGATGTCTCTGTGAATATTTGTACGGATCTTGTACAAATCACTGTAGACTTTGTGCTCAGTATTTCGGCCCTTCCAAAAATAATGCTCCTCGTCCAATTAGTTCCCAGTGGATAAAATCAAATTCCTCTCTCATTGAATATCCTGTTCCAATATGCAGTGTTCTGAGAGTCAAATGTGTAGCGAATGGTGTTTCGTGTTAACTTTTAAGGCTTGAAGTGTGATCTGGACCAGCCCCTCCAGAGACATGCATCTTTTAAAGCTTCAGACAGGCCTTGCCTGTAGCCTTCCGCTCAATTATTAAAGTCTGTTTCTGCGTTCCCTCCGTCTCAGCCTCTTTCTATGCAGGAGAGGGACCTAATGTGCTCTGTAGTTCAGTAGCAAAACCCAAACTCCCTTCAGTTTCACTGAGTGCTCTCCCAAATCAAGGGCAGACCAAAGACTAGCAGCGAGTTCGGATGGGTGGTGTGATGCTACAGTGTGGAGACATTTAGCTTGATGCACTGACACTATTACTCAAAAGTTTGTGGTTGATATGATTTTTATATTATATAGATTTATAAATTTATTTACTGATACTTTTCATCACTTTATTGCATCCGAAAGTAGCACAAATAGCTATTGAGCATGATGCTTTTTGTACATGAGAATAAATTAACATGGAATAATGCAAACATATGAAGTGACTCACTTGATGTTGATCACAGCAGCTTGAAACGTGGCTTTATAAAATCAAAATTGTGTAATAGTTCATGCCACTTGCAGATTTTCTTATGCATATTATTATGCATGATCTGACCTTTCGCTAAATTTCAAATTAAAAAAGTACAGTACAGCATTTGTTATGAAAAATGACTTTTATGGTCAGACTGAAGCCACCGGCCCATGCGCAACTTCCTGAAAGATAATTGCACTAGTTTCCACTCTCACAAAGGCTTTACATTAACGGTTTCAGTAAATCCAGCTCTGTATCTGCTGGAAATATGGATGAGCTTCAAGCGTGGTCCATATGGATTTAATATCCCAGCCTTTCTCTCTTTAAACAATATGATGTATTGTGGGTTGAGCTACACTTTTTCATCACTATGTGTGTGTGTGTGTGTGCTGCAGTACAAGGGAAATGTGATTGTGTGACTGTCATACGAGAGACACATTTGTGTCTGATGTGCTCTTTGATTAATGTGTGCAGTCTTGAGATGCTCCACTAATTAAAGCCAAATGCCTTCGACTGAACCATTTGTTATTGACCTCGCATCGGATCGACTGTCGCTTGTGGAACAAAAACTGATGCATTCTGCATGGCTTCCATCTTGGGACGTTTGGAAAGGGTTGTCAGGATGTTTCGTGCCTTTTCATTAAAGTCTCACAATGTAGAAAATAACATGCAGCAAGGAACAAAAAAAAAAAAAGTGTTTGTGTCAGTTTATATCTCACAGTTTGGAGAAAAAGTCTGAAGATTTGAAAAACTTGAGATTTGCAAGATGTTAACTGAGAATTGTGAGATTTAAACTCAGATTTGCACCAGAAATGGTTGTATTTGCAAGTGATATTTTTTGTGCATGTAATGCATTTTTTCCTGCTTGTTTTGTGATCACATGTTCTGTGTAATAAACAGTTATTCACGGCTGAATGTAGTTCTGAAGTTGGAAAATACATTTAGTTCCCACTTTAAGTGAACCTTAGTTCCCAGGAATGCTGTAATGCTGTAAAAGGAGGGCAGACATAAACACATGACAGTATGACTGAAATATTACAGTGTTTAAGAGAGAGAGAGAAATAAAACACATTCTGTGGCACTTAGAAAAATTATTTGGCGCCTAGTTGTGTTTCTTAAAGGTGCCGATGGCTTCTTTTAGGATTAGTTTTTTTTTGTCTGGAGCCCTGTGTAAAATGAGAATTGCGAGATGTAAACTAAAAATTTAGAAATGTACACTAAGAATTGCAAGATGAAAACTGTGAAGATATAAACTTTGCAAGATGAGAATTGCAAGATATAAACAAATTTGCAAGATATAAACGGAGAATTTGAGAAATAAAATCTGAATTGTGAGATAAAGAGTAAATAACCATTTTTATTTTTGTTCCTTTGCGGAAACAAGCTTCCATAAAATGATACGCTTTTCACACATGAAAGAGTTAAACCAGGGTTTGATTAACAACGAATCCTGTGTATTTACATTTTCACTCTGTATATTTGGGTGAACATTTTTATGCACGTTATTTTTGTAAAGTCTGAGGAAGTTTGATGTCTCTCGGTGCAGTTTAAGCCTATCGTTCTTTGCTGAGATTGTCATAATTGTAATTTGTTTGAATGAAATATTAATGTTTTTGCAAACCATAGTTCCGTACTGAGAAGTTTAATTAAAGTTACAGAGTTCACACCAAAAGTAGAAGACAAGAAACGGCTATTAGATTGAAAAATGGCTTCTTTGCTGCTCCTAGTTTGCAGGCTGTCGCCATGACTCATTCTGACAGACTTTAATATTCAAACGCTGAATTAAAATAGATGTTGCTGCATTACTCGACATGCTGTCAATATGCGAGCGGTTGGTGAAGATACTCTGTCAGCTCCGTGTCTGATGTCTGAACTCACGTCTACAATCAGATAATTGACACAGAGACACTGGAGACTAACAAATGGACAGCTGCTGTTAATCAATGTGCGCTGACTTCATGAAATTCTTGTCGTCGGAGAGAAATATGACCGTTTCTCATCTCATCGTTGTTCATCTGTGCCTCGTCCAAAAATCTGTGAGGATTTTCCACGAGCTGTCTCAGGTTTTTGACTTCAGGAAGCTCTCCACAGTCTTGGAATCAGCAGCCGGAGTTCAGGAAAACAAATGCAGCTCACACAGATCCATAAAAAACATCAGATTTTCCGTCAGCCGCTTTGACTTCAGAGTCTCGTCACTATCACTGTGAAAAATCACTTCTTACTCAGTATTTTTGTCTTGTTTTCCTGTAAAAAAAAAACAGAATGAGATGATTTTTCTTCAGAAGCACAGATGCATCAAATTAGTTTATTTTTTATTTTTGGAATATTTCTTGAATTAAGTTTGTATTTATTTTCCTGTAAGCAAACATATTTTTATGTACTAGTTTTAAGCAGAAATCTACCAAGATTTTTCTGAAGTTTACAAAACAGGAAATAAAAATGTATTAAAAAAACTATCATTTCTCTCTTTCTTTACTTTAGTTATTAGCTTTTTTTTTCCTTTAAATATTTACTTACTGGCTTATTTATTTATTGTTGTTTTTTTTAGTGCATCTGTAGGATTTTTAACTGGAAAACAAAACAAATGCATTAATACAGTATGCATTCTGGTACAATATTGGTGTCATTTTTCTCATATTTTGGGACTTTTTACAATTTTTTTTTACCATTTGAGCTACAGGAACACTGTACAAAAACTAAACATTTATATGTGCTAACAACTGCTTGAGTCGCACTGATTACGAGAAGGATGTGTAGTGTTGAACGAAATGAAGAGTATTTCCAGTGGTTTATCAGTTATGTGAGGGTCACGGTCTCCGGTCTGAATGGTAAAAGCAGTAATGGTCCCCAGAGAAGGATCATAATGACAATAAAGCCATCAATTACCCCCAGGATGACCGTTTCAAAGCATGTTTTATCGCAGGTTCTAGAATAAAAGACTTTATTGGTTCGTTTGAAGGGACGGTGCATTGTTCTGGTCCGTTTTACAACACTGCGGTGACGCCTTAAACTTTATAGAACAAGACTCTCAAATCAGCAGCAAGAGCGTAAATGCACATAACACTTCAAATTCTCGTAAAATTCTCTAGTTTCTCTAATTCACAGCCAATTATTGCATATTTACAGCTTATTTATAATTGCTGTGTTTTTAATGTGACAGTCAACCACAATATTTATTAAATCACTTTTATTGTATTACATGATGCAGATTATTGAAGTAATTGTTTAACAAAAATGATGAATATTGTCATTATTTACTCTGTCCAAATTGCCATTTTGTAGGACTGGGCAAAAATAAATATTAAAAATAATTTAGACTTTATTATTAACAATTTAGTATAATAATTAAAAGTAAGAGAAAGGTCTATTCCAAGCGCTCAAGGTGGTGCAAATGTAAAACAAATTCACTTGTTAAAAGCCTTTGCATAAAAGGTTTCATGAAAAACGAAGTCAAGTATTGTACAAACTTGTAAAGAAACTCCTACAAGTTTGTAACAACTTGACTATTTTCATTTTTGGGTTAGCTACTCCTTCATGACCTGCTAGTCAACTGCTTCTTCCCACTTACTAGTCATATGTAGATTACTGCATCCATATTTAAAGCACAATCCCAACATCCTAGTGTTTACCAGGGCTGTTTTTGAAAACAGGATGCTGAAGTTGAAGCTCTTTCTCTTCCTCATCCTCATTATCTGTGTTCTGTTGTTCCTGTGGAGTTTGGGATGAACGTGAAGCAGTAGTTTGTGAGGTGATACTGTGCAGGGGAAACCAAACCAGGAAGTCAATAGTGCTTGAATCTTTTATGAAGGCAGAGATATTCAGATCACAGAGCGACTGGCAGTGCTGGAGACACCAGAGAGGACTGAGATGTGTTTCTTTTTAACCCTCCACTCATTAACGCTGAGCTGTAGTTCTCCGCTCATCTCTCTCTCTCTCTCTCTCCGTGCCTTATCATTACAGGAGAGCACAAACACACTGTATGATATATTCTGTTTTTGCTCCAGATGAATATATTCAGATGGGTCTCTTCGCTGTGTTTCATGCAGGGCTGTTCGGTCAGAACGGTCTTTTGCAGATAATTGGTCTGCGCTGTGCTGTTCCTTCCACTGATGGCAATGGTGGATCTTTATTAAAAGTGTGGATGATTTTGTTTTCACAAAACGTGAAAAACTTAGACACTCACTGGCCACTTTATGAGGTTCACCTTGCTAGTACCGGGCCGGACCAACTTCTGCCTTCAGAACTGCCTTAATTCTTCATGGCATAGGTTCAACAAGGTGTTGGAGACGCTCCTCAGAGATTTTGGTCCATATTGACATGATAGCATCACACAGTTGCTGCAGATTTGTCGGCTGCACATCCATGATGTGAATCTGTCGTTCCACCACATCCCAAAGCTGCTCTATTGGATTGAGATCTGGTGACTGTGGAGGCCATTTGAGTAAAGTGAACTCACTGTCATGTTCAAGAAACCAGTCTGAAGTGATTTGAGCTTTTTGAGCATCAGAGGATGGGTAAACTGTAGTCTTAAAGGGATGGACATGGTCAGCAACAATACTCAGGTAGACTGTGGCGTTTAAGCCATGCTCAGTTGGCACTAAGGGGCACAAAGTGTGCCAAACAAATATCCCCCACACCATTAAACCACCACCAGCAGCCTGAACCATTGAGACAAGGAGGGATGGATCCATGCTTGCATGTTCTTTATGCCAAATTCTGACCCTACCATCTGAATGTCGCAGCAGAAATCCAGACTCATCAGACCAGACAATGTTTTTCCAATCTTCTGTTCTCCAATTCTGGTGAGCATGTGTGAACTGTAGCCTCTGTTTCCTGTTCTCATCTGACAGGAGCAGCACCTGGTGTGGTCTTCTGTTGCTGTAGCCATCTGCTTCAGGGTTCATCGTGTTGTGTGTTCAGAGATGGTATTCTGCATACTTTGGTTGTAACCAGTGGTTATTTGAGTTACTGTTGCCTTTCTATCATCTCTAACCAGTCTGCCATTCTCCTTCATTCCATCATTCCATGTTCAAAGTCACTTAAGTCCTCTTTCTTCCCCATTCTGATGCTCGGATTAAACTTCAGCAAGTCGTCTTCACCACATCTAGATGCCTAAATGCATTGAGTTGCTGCCATGTGATTGGCTGATTAGCAATTTTGTGTTACCAAGCAACTGAACAAGAATACCTAATAAAGTGGTCCGTGCGTGTATGTAATTGCTCTGTCAAACGATTTATCGCATCCAAAATAAGTTTTTGGTTACATAATATGTGTGTGTACTGTGTGTGTGTGTGTGTGTGTGTGTGCGTGTGTGTGTGTGTGTGTGTGTGTGTATATATATATATATATATATATATATATATATATATATATATATATATATATATATATATATATATATATATATATGCACAGACATACAGTATATTATTTATATTTGTATATAAATATTTTAAGTGTATAAACTTAACATATTTTTCTGAAATACATGATCAAAATACACAGCACACACACATATTATGTAAACAAAGACTTTTATTTTGAATGCAATTAATCGTGTTTAATTGTTTGAAAGAACTAATTTGTTATAATAAAATGTATGATTTTTTTTTAACATGCTCTTAGGTTTTATTCAGGGCCTTGGCATTGAGTTTGAAAACCAATGATGTCGAAAGCAAGAGGCTGTTTGCAAAGCTCCTATTCTTGGTTCTGTTGCACCTTCAGTTTTTGGTTTGCTTCTTCCGTCCTGACTCTCGCTGATGGTCTGTTCCCTCCTGATTCATTAATCTGGAGGGAGAAGCCATTTTTAACATCCCCATTGAAGCTCAGAGAACAGGTCGATGTAGAAATCTAGCGCAGCTTGGCCAAGGTCATCCCAAAACAGCTCAAAGTCTCATCAGAGCTCCCTGGAGTCAAAACAGACATGCTGGTGACCACTAGTGCACCACGGTCTCGCCCAATCTCTGCCAGACCGTCGTGTTTGTTTAACTCTCTGAACTGGTTTTGTTGGGTTCTCCGCCTGCAGATGCCAAACTTGTTTTCATTTCGACTGAACGCGGCGTCTCCGGATGTTTTGCTTGTTATTGATTAGCCAGTGTGTGTTTGTCAGCCATCGTTCACTCGGTTCCTGGATGACAGCTCTTTGTCTCCATTAAATGCATTTTCTAGCAGATGCATTTAATTTGCAGATCAACACAAACAAGCAACAAAAGCAACAGAATGAGACGGTACAAGGAAGAAAGAGCCTATTGAGAGCGCAGAATAGACACCGGCCCTTTTAGCGCTGCCAGCACCTTTCTCTGAGGTAAAGACGCGCGCCAGAAGTGAGAGTGCAGAACAAACACGCTGCGTCCTTTATTTTTGCACTCAATAGTGATTCACTTTAGGTCAATATAATGCAAGTTGCGTGCATGCATGTGATTATGCATGCGTTGGGCGCTGAGGTCTGGTGTGTGTGTGTGGCCCATATGTTTGGGTGCTGATAGTGTGTGGATTTGTGTGTTTGTGTGACAGATAACAGGCTGTTTATAACCTTGGCAGAGTGTTGGGCTGTAATCTGGTGGAGGCATATTTCCCCTCACCAGCCGATAAAGGGCTGCTAGTGACTTTATCACACCGGCAGATACACACACACACACACAATACACAGCGTTCGGATGCCTTATTTTTAGAAAGCTCGCTCTACCCCCCTCTGGTCCCCTGGAAAGAGCAATCAATTTCTACATCTGCCTTCCCAGGCTTCATGGGGACAGTGCGACAAACCGAAAGGCCCTGGTGGTGTCATTAAAGGGTTTATTTCCCAGCTCTTTTGTTTTTATGGAAATCCATGCAACGTTAAAGGCAAATTAGTCTCTCTGTGTCATTTTTGCCCATTTATAATTTGAATGTCTCACATCATCTGGTGTGAATGTTATGAAGCGGAGATGGAGATGTGACTGTGTTTTATTTTATGGATATTTTCACTCAGATTTGATGTTTATGTCATTGCCAAGGGCGGTACAGAGCAGGGAACGCTTGGGAAGCTGCTTTGAAGCTTTAGTTTGCTACACTACATGCAGTTAAGCAGCAGTCAAATAACATGTTTGAACCATAGAGTATGTCAAGAAATGTATTTCCTTAACAAATAATACAGAAAACAAACATTGCAGTATTACGGTGTTCTTTAAAATACCTTGTATCACAATGCAAATGCGATTGTATGTGAATATGGAATTCATTTAGAGTCCTGGTTATATGAAAGTACCAAACAGTATTATTACTTGACTTATGATCATTAAAATGATCTGTCTAGATCACCTCAGGCTATCAAAGTTGATTAGACTTGGAGGAATTTAGCATTGCATCACTTGCTCACCAATGGATCCTCTGCAGTGAATGGGTGCCGTCAGAATGAGAGTCCAATTAATAGTAATTGATGGACTGGAGTGCTGTGGATTACTTGTGGATTATCGTTATGTTTTTATCAGCTGTTTGGACTCTCATTCTGACGGCACCCATTCACTGCAGAGCATCCATTGCTGAGCAAGTGATGTGATGCTACATTTCTCCAGATCTGATGAAGAATCAAACTAATCTATATCTTGGATGGCCTGAGAGTAAGCACACTTTTTTAGGTGATATATTCCTTTAATAGACACTAATTTTGAGCAGAGCATGTTTGATTATTAGGTGCACTACCCCTTTAGGTTTCTGAAACTTTATAGGAAATACAACTCTTAAAAGACAGCATTTGGTGATGGGATAACTTTATGCAAATGAGCAGCAAGTGATGACCAATGAGAGTGCAAACAGCCATTCAGCATTTAGTCAGGTTTACTGTGAGTATGACTGGGGCTTCAGACGACTGTCGTTTTGAACTTGTTTTTGTAATTCTGTCTGATAAAATCGCATGTTGTTGATCACTAGTGAGTGTTCATCACTGTCAGGTTCTTTCTGGTGAGATAAACAAGTCCTCATCTTTCCATGATGCCGCTTCGGCACAATTATAAAGTGGTGTCTTCTCAGGAAACTGCAAAATTGCCATCAGTGCTACAAATTACCGCAGCTCAAAACTACTCCATCTCTCACGGTTTTACTCTCAAAGTCCTCTTTCTCTCTCAGCTTGGGAAAAATTGCGATCATCTGAGTGCTCAGGTGCACTTAAGGGTAAATACAGACCGTCAGTATTAACATGAGATTATTCCAGAGACTGTCAGAGGAAGTGTGTGCGTTTTTTTGGGTTGAAAACTTTGTGTGAGTGCATCTGAAACGCTCTTTCTGAATTCTTTATCTTTCCTCCATCATGCCTTTTCTTTATCATTCCTAGCCGAACAAGGACTGTCAGTTTCTCCTGGAACGTTCCTCCATCAGCGCAGGACAGGCGCCGCTATGCTTCTCAAACATCACAAGGTTCTGTTGAAGAAGAACAACACAATGGAGCGTGATGATTGACTAGGACAATGGCATGCATGCATTCATAGAGGCATCAGAGAATGTGCATGTCAATGTATTTATATATATATGTGTATATCGTACGCACACACACAATGCTAGTGGCTGCTTCATAAATTAGAATTAGGTATTCATGGAGCGCAGCGGCAGGGAGGCTTGTGAGAGAGAGTCTCATGAGGGCCGCAGCATCTAGGTCAGAGTGATTTTATCATTCAGCGGGTAGCTGCAGAACGCTGGAGGAATCCTTCAGAGACAGCTGGAGAACATCTTCAAGTTTCTCCGAATAAGACAAACGCATCCCAGGATGTTGTTAGCCTCTGGAATCAATCACAGAGAGACACTTTTAATTAGCTGGGTTTTCCAAGACGAGGCTCGTTGTGAGCGTTATTGATCTAAACTTACCGTGGAACCGTTACAGTCAGTAGAATCTTATTTTTGAACTATTCATCAGTGCACACTATTCTAAATAGAATGTTCGTCTTTAAAATGTATCAAAACGTAACAACTTACTCTGCTTCTGAAATGAATTATTCACTCTTTCTCGTTTAACATTTTGTTTCAACTGCAAATATATCTGGTTATGGAACAGATAGTAAATGTAAAACTTTTGTGCACACGGTAGTCGAATTTGTGTAGCGCTTTTCACAAAACAGATTAAAAGCAGCTTTTTGTTATTTTTATCTTATCTTAATATCTTTATCTCAACATCTCCATGTCTTATAGTTGCATTTAGCAGATTACCGTATTTTTCGGACTATAAGTCACACCTGAGTATGTCGCATCAGTCCAAAAATAAATCATGATGAGGAAAAAAACATGTATAAGTCGCACTGGACTATAAGTCGCATTTATTTAGAACCAAGAACCAAGAGAAAACATTACCGTCTCCAGTTTTCATGTTTTTCTACATGTTTTCAGTGTAGACTACAGGAGAACTGAGCAGCATAGAGCGCCCTCTGGCGGCTGGAGACGGTAATGTTTTCTCTTGGTTCATTTCTCTCGGTTCATGTCAAATTAATTTTGATAAATAAGTCGCACCTGACTATAAGCTGCAGGACCAGCTTATCTATGAAAAAAAGTGTGACTTATAGTCCGGAAAATACGGTAGTGTTGGATGATTTTCAATGATACAAGCAACCAAGCGTTTGAGATGATCTATAGTAGTATATGGCCCTGCACTAGTATAATGTATGTATGCAGATAACATTGGGCATACTATATATCCGACTTTATTAGAAGAGCTTTGCGAATGTTCAGTTACATTTTGTGACAAAAAAAGAAAACATAAAAATAGACATATGTGTATTGCAATGTTATAAATGTACAATAATTGATAAATAATGTGAAATTTTCATTATTGGTAGATATTAGAGATCATTTTTTTATTATTTATCTATGTTTGCCGATATTGGATATTTAAAGGTCTACACTGATTTCTGTTATTTTTATATTCTGATCATCTAATGTTCTCTTAAAGCTTATTTTGAAACCAATTTTGATTTAGTTACACTACGACATTGTACGGTTCAAAACTTTCTGATCGGTATGATGTTTTGATGGGTTTTTTTTTTAAGAAAATGTTTACCAAGGCTGCATTTATTTAATAAAAAATACAGTAAGTAAAACAGTAATACTGTGAATTATTATTACAATTTAAAATAACAGTGAATACGTTTTGAATATATATTGAGTATATGTAAAAATGTAGTTACTCCAGTCACCTGGTCCTTCAGAAATCATTCTAATATGCTGATTTGCTTCTCAAGAAACATTTCTGATTATTATCGATGTTGAAAAAATATTTTGTTAAAATTTTTTGTGATATATATATATATATATATATATATATATATATATATATATATATATATATTTGCATTATTCTTTGAAAAATAACAAATTCAAAGAAATGGCATATACGTTAATTTTTATTAATTTAATGCATCCTTGCTTAATAAAAGTATTAATTTCTTTATAAAAGAAACCCAACTTTGAAAGGTAGTATGAATGAAAAAAAAATGTAAATAGATGATCAAGCATCACTCCACTCCTGGGCTGGATCAAATGAAAGCCGTTAATGGCTTTGACTCTGAGGTTTTAATTTGCGGGAGGTGTCCTCTCTGTCTCATTGACCTTTGACCCCTGCTCACCCGCTGTAGCTCTTCTAATATTCATCTCTTCTTCTCATCTCCGATGGCGTGATCTTTCACTCTGGTCTTGATTGACGACAGGAGTTTCCCGTGACCTACATTTGCATCTGCTCCGTGACCCAGATAGTGCTGGTGTAATGAGTGTCCGGCTCCTCCTCGTCCTCGTCCTCGTCCTGGTCTCGTGTCCGTGTGTTGAATGCGTCCTGCCGCTGATGGAGTTGTCCCCAGGGCCTGTGCTGTCTGGGGTCTGGAGTGAAAGACTCTCATCCAGCTGGATTACTATTCATGGGTCTGAGATGACAGGATGGTGGGGGGATCCATTCACATCTTCACCTGCTCCTGTCCCAGGGTGCCACATTAATACATTATTATTATTATTATTATAGTATCATGTATAATATTTGAATTCACTTTTATTTTTATATTTTCTGTTTTCAAGTTTTTATTATTATTATTATTATTATTATTATTATTATTTATATTGCTTATATTTAATGTGTATATATTTAGTACTTCAACTATTTCAGTTAGTAGCCAAAGTAATATTCTTAATTATTTTATTTTGTTTCAGATTTATTTTAATTAGTGAAAGCTATTTTTAATAGTTTTAGTTAAAGTTATATAGTTGCATATTGTTTGTTGATTTCCATATTGATTATTGGCCGATATTGTCCACACTCATTTCATTTGCATTACATATTCCATCATTTCATGTTCAGTCAAAGCATATTTTGAAAACATAATTTAATAACACTGTTAAATTTATTAAATTAAATAAAATCTTAATCAGATCTTTAAATTAATATCCATTTTTCATATTGTACATTTATTATGTTGCGATGCCTAAATTCACATTAAAAATAATTTTTATTAAGTTTAAGTATTTGATTCCTTTTTTTTTTCTTTTTTTTGAATGTTGCCTAAATTCACCTAAGAATTTTTTTTTTTATTATTTAAATTTAAATTTAATTAAATTTTAATATTGGTTAAAAAGGAATCTCACGCATTTGCATTGAAAAAGCAACATATAGAGACCAGAATATCACAGAGACTTGACTGTTGGGCAGTTTTGACTGTTGGGACAGTATAAGTAATCACCTAGCAATCACCAAGAGCACCCGAGCAACAGCTTATCAACACCCTGGAGCATGTCACTGGTGAGTTTTGCACAGGAAATCTGTTTTTATCATCTGTATGGATTCCCATGTGGCGCGTGGAGCTTCCTGCTGGGCTGTGTTGAATGCGTTGAGATGTTGTTCTCAGGGTATTTCTGGTCATTTTGAAGTTTATGCGGAGGGTTGTGCATTAATGCGAGGTGATGTGTTTTGATGTGTTGTGTTATAAGTCTCTGAATGGCAGGAGGAAAGTCGCTCTGCCTGCGTCTCCAGCACAAAGGAACCCAAATGGAGGACCCGCGGGACTCTCTTTCTCTTTCTCTTTCTCTCTGCAGCTGGGAATCTCATCTCAGAGACGCATCACACACACAGACAGAGCTCCACTGGCAAACACAAAGAAAATTGATGTGCTTTCGAATATGAACAACAATGCCTCGATCCAAGTGTTCGGCGTGCAGAAACCTCACTGCATCTCTCTCAGAGTTTTCCCTTCGAATGCTGAACTCAAAATTGATGTTTAGTAGAACTACGTTACTTACGGATACATAATGTAATGACCACGTGGACGTCCTCTCTCTCTGAACTCATTTCCCAGCCTCTTTTTGTTTAAATCCTGTAGATGCTGTGTCGGAGGAGGCCGTGTCCGTCCCACAAGCCTCGTGTGATGTTTTAATGAGAATTAGAGGCTGGTATCACCGAGCGCTCCGCTGCGTTTCCTTAAACTGCCAAGTAAGAGCCCCATTAATAATGCAGCTCATTAAAGTGTGTAATTAATCGGGAGCAGTGTAACGGGGAGAGCAGGGGCCGCTCGGGGAGCCGCAGCGATCCCCGCAGAGAGAGAGAGAGAGAGAGAGGCTGCAGTGCCACACTCCTCCGACTGATGCATTATTTATGTGCCAGAGAAGAGGAGCCAGACTCAAATGAAATGAGATAGATTTGCTGGGCCTCCGTCACTGCTGGCATTATCCGAGTCTTCAGCTGGCATCACAACCCATCCGGTATGCTACGTGCGTGCAAGCGTGTGTGCTCTGTACAATAAATATTGAAGAGAGGTTTTCATTCTGCTGTCTCTGTGCTGGACTGGAAAGGTCAGAGTCTTGGTCGGTGAGGCTTTTGTTCTTGAGTTGGGAAATCGCAGCAGATGATTTTGATGGCTGCAGATATATATACAGGGCCCCATGAAATCCAATTTATTTTTTGCAAAATTCCATGTTTTCCATTTCCATTTTTCTGAATTTTTTTGGCTTAGTTACATTTCAGTAGTCAATAAGGATGTCTTCATAAAACGTTAGCAATTATAATTTTAATGTAATAAAAAATTACTTTATTTAATAATTTATTTTAAAACTTGCATCAGTTATTATAAACATGTATATTTCATATTATTAAAAATTACCATAGAATTATAATAACAATAAATATTTTAAAGCAATAATATTTTAATATTTTCCCATGGAATTTTCATTATTATTTTAATTAATGTGTTCCCTATTTATTCTGGATTCCATGTTTTTAATGAGTTGATAAAAAAACGTATTTTAATTAAAACTATTTAACAAAAACAGTAGTCATCAAATGAATGCATACAACTAACATTTTAATTAATCGATCAAAATGTAATTAAATAAAATTCTGTTCATTTTTTGGCTAACTAAGGTTTATAGTTTCATTAAATCATTAAATCGTGGTTGAAAAGTGTATGATATTGTTTGATATACCATAAAAAGTAATGTTCCAATAAACAGTATTGTTATTAATACTTTCAGAAGTACATTCTACTGTGCAATAGCAATGCATTTCTGTCATAATTTCTTCAAGTTAGTCCGAACCTTTATTTTGGCGGGTTGTGATAAAGGCTCATTCACACAAAGATACGTTATGCAGAACAAGCACACTTCAAATAACAATAACAACCTTTTTGTGCTTTAATCTTCACAGACACTAGTCTAAATCATGATTGTGTTAATCCTCATGAACATGAACGCTTTTATATCGGGTGAATTGAGAAATGCCTGGTAGAGTAAAAACTCAATAAATTAATAGAAACCTAATTAAGCATAGGCTTGCGTACATTTTTTTATTTCTATTTATGTAACTATTATATGCAACAATTTTAAACACATTAATAATCATATTTGAAATGACTTGCCATAAAAAATAAAAAATAAATAAAAAAATAAAAAATGCTATTTGTGTACCAGCCGAAAGAGACTTGATTCAACAATGTACTTCGCTTCACTTGAAAGCCATCAGTGTTTCGTTGGATACCCATAATTACACTTAAACCGAGGAATAAACCTTCCACACCACAGAGCATGAGGTGAGCAGTGCATTATGGGTAAGACACTCTGACTTCATGAACAGGTTGATTTCCTCCCCGTCTCAAACACGCCTCCCGGAGCTGATCTCATCCCTCCAGTGCTTCACATGTGCTGCTCTAATTTACTGCCACTTGGTTAATTATGTCTTAATTATGGTTAATCACTTTTACATAAACTTGTTGGCTGAGAGAATGATGCTTTATGAAATGTGCCACAAATGTGCACCCTTGACAGAGAATTTCTCATGCAATCTGTGTCGCCAACATCCTAAACGCAGCATTTACTCCACACTTTATCCAATCTATTTATGCATTTATTACTTCAGCTGCTCACTTGACACCCATTGTGTAACTCGAGTTGATTTGCCGTTTAGCAGATGCTGTTTCTCCAGAGTGAGGTCCAGATACAGTGGGGACAGTTTCTCTGGAGGAACGTGAGGTTAAGTGCTTTTGGTGAACTCAGCTAGTTGTAAAGCTAGACTCTTTAACCAGCAGCAGCATTAATGAATCCACTCTGGACCGATCAGGGCTCGACAGTCACATGATCTCAGTCTGATATTGAGTTGTGTGTCGTGATCCGTGCGTGATCAGCGCTGATGCTGTCATTGGTCACCCTGGCTGGCCTTTGTGGCTCTTTTGGAGACTGACGGAGGAAGGACTTTAATAAAGAGCTGCAGGGCAGGTTTTAATGACACGCTTGTCTCGAGCCGTTCGTTCCCTCGGGGGGGGGCTGAGAAATGGACACTTGATCCGGTGTGAGGGGCGACTGGGGCCTTCATACAACTCGGGTTTATATTTTGGCCTGCACTTCACAGAACTGACCATATATTAAAATATATACATGAGAAACCTGTGTAATAATATCTATATAAACAAAGCAACAAATATTGACCTTATTGACCCGTTTTAATAAACTTTTTTCAATATATTGGCCTTCATACAGTATGTGAAACTATATAAGTGAATACATATACAGTAAATTAGCAATAACAAATATATGATCTGGTTAAAAATATATACAAATGAAATATTTTAAAAAATAAACAGTAACGTGCATATGTATATAAAATATGTATATATGTAAATAAAAAAATAAAAAAACAACTAGTATCCGCTGATACATTTTATTGGGCCAATATATATATATTATGTTGTATTTTTTTTAAAAATATTTATTTTTAATATATTTAATATTTAATATTTATTTAATATTTTAAATAATATTTATTGTTAATTATCAGAATGTTGTTTTTTATTTTTCTTTCAATGTTATTAATGTTTATTTAATAAATAAATCAAATATTATGTAATATATATGTAATTTACTATTTATGTAAAATATGTAATTAAATATTTTACAATTATTTTTTCAGAAATATTTTCTAAAATATTTTAAATATCTATCTATATACACGTACAATATATATATAAAATTTCTACGTTTCAAAAAATATTTTTCTTTACAAAAACCACAATTTTCAACAGTCAGGAAATTCAAGCAATATGTTGATTCTGTAAGTTTCATCTTGATTAATCCTGAACTCTCTCACACTGACTCCATCTGAGCCCTGATCTTACTGCATGATGTTGTTCTCTTTCTGTACTCTCTGTAAAAGTGGCTGTGCATTGTAAGTGTGCTGTGATGTAAACTCATGCATGCAGAACGACCGCAGCCCTGATGAACTGCAGCTCATAGATCACATATATTTAATAGATCTAGAGAAATATGTCTGGCCCGCGGCGCAGGATGCTTTGAAATGAGGAACGCTATTTTCCTAATGAATGACTTCACTCTCTCTCCATCTCCACGTCTATCCGTCTCTATCTCTGGTTTCCAGCTCAGGCTGTGTCATTAGCAGTAGCCTGGGGCCTGGCTGGCCTCTAATGATTATAATTAGCTTTATTAGAGTCGACTCTAGAGGTGCCTGTGCGGGCCAGACGTGAGCCGGGCTTGTGCTGGTCCACTGGGCTGGGAGCTGCTGGTCTCGGGCTGAGGGGATGCTTCTCATCAGGACACACACTCACACACACACACGTTTGTTTTTGTGTAAAGTGTGTTCGTCCCATAGGCGTAATGGTTTTTATACTTTACAAACTGTATATTCTATCTCCCTTCACCAACCCTACACCTAACCCTAACCCTCACAGGAAACTTTGTGCATTTTTACTTTCTCAAAAAAACTCATTCTGTATGATTTATAAGCGTTTTGAAAAATGGGGACATGGCTTATGTCCTCATAAGTCACCCTCTCCTTGTAATACCTGTGTCATACCCATGTCATTATACACACACACACACACACACAGCTCCTGTCAGCTCTGTTTTAGCCATGTGTCATGTATGTGCATGCACGCTGGGCTTATTCTTTTAATTGACTTTCTGACTAGTGAATCAGTTTTTGACTGATTAATACACCACCTTTTCTACGTGTCTTTTTCTACGTGTCTTCTGTGATCCATTATCAGCTTCAGGTCTTTAAAATGCTAATTTACATTCTATAACACTGATGTATGTTATGAAGGCTTTATCTGCTCGGAGGGATCCTGTTGTGTTGTCTGATGCCTTGTAACCCCGTTTCCCAGCATCCTGACTGTCCAGGGTTGTGACAGCGGTGGCCTGGTTTAACAGATCCAGTCCTGTCGCACTCTTCCCGGTGTGTGTAGTTTTTCTTTCCATTCCAGTACACTTGTGACTGTATAATGAGTAACGGCGCCACTGAATTAGCATGTAGCTGTCGTCTCGACTCTGGTGGCTGTGTTGTGACGGGACCACCGTCGTCCCGCCCTGATTTATCAAGAGCTGCATCCGCTCTGAATCACAACAACAGACAGAGCCAGAGCTGTCAGCGTCAATCTGAGCCCAGCGCTTCAGCTCAACCACAGCACGAAGGGTTAATCAGACTTTCATTCTCACCGTCAAAGATTGTCCATCTGTTTGGAAGTCGGTACCAGTGAAGCCATCGGTTATCTATCTATCTGTCTATCTGTCTACCTGTTAATCAGTCCACTAAATAACAACATTACTAAATGTATTTGCATTTTACTTTTTGATAATGCAGTTTATTATACACACACACACACTCACTCACACACACAAACAAACAACAAACACATATAAACATGCATTCAAACACACACAAACATAAATATATGTTTGTGTGTATTTTATACATCCATCCACATATATATATATATATATAATATATATGTAGCTAAATCTAGTTTGTTTTTGAGAAAAGGCAAGACATCTATGATTGTCTTTGTCCTCTCCCGCACACAGAACAGAGCAGCAGTGTGTGTCTTTGTCCGTGTGAAACAAAGCAGATGCGCTGTTACCCGAGACTGACAGCAGACCTAAACATCATCCGTTCAACATCAGCATCTCACCGCTACAGTATCTGAGAATCTCCATGCCAACCGCCTCCAGTGACACGACTGCATTAATTCACAGAGGATCACGAGGTCTTCCGGCTATTGACAGCCGTGTTTTATCCATCAGAAACATGAACCGCTGGGCGGATTCAGAGCTGAATTAGTTCAGGAAACCGGTCCTGCTGTCAGACCGCTGACACACAGATATACATGTGATCTCATGCCCTCCTCACTACAGTCCACGAGCACATGTAGAGGACATACACTGTTAATAAGAATAATATTGCTCTAATGAAATGAAAGCAGTCATTGCAGTCATATCTTGGCCTCGTTTTAAAATGATTCTAACTAAATTTTTATGACACATATAGTGGGATCTAATAATTCTGATAGTTGCTAAGAGATTTATACTGTAATATAATACAGTACCTTTTAAGTACAGGACATTTATATGTATATAAGCATGCATATGTGCATATGTGTGTGTGTGCATATGTGTGTGTGTGTGTGTGTGTGTGTATATATATATATATATATATATATATATATATATATATATATATATATATATATATATATATATATATATACATACAGTAAAATAATAAAATAAAAAGCATACATATATATATATAATATTACCATAATATATTATATTAACGTTTACATTTAAAAAAAAAAAAATTATGTAGCATGCTGTACTTCAGCAATTAGATAGATTGCACATTAAAAGCGCTGTCCTTTTTTTAAGCATCCTGCCATAAATACACAATATTAAGTTAAAAATAGTCCTGCTTGAAAAATCAACCTTGCTGCATTTTGTTCTTTTGTTTTGTGTTCCATCTAGATATTTTTAGTCACTCCTCGTTTTAAGAAACAGCCAGCTGTAAGAGTCAATCCCGCTGTAGTTTGTGCAGCTTCTGCTCATTAAAGCAGCAGTCTGTCATTATAAATGCTACGAACAGTCTCCTGATTGCACAGATTTAAGGAGGTGTCTGATGGTCTCCTCCGGTCCTGCTGGACACCATCCAGCCACAAACTCCCATCTGCGCCGTGTGCTTGTTCAGTTCGGATGGGTTCAGCCGGAGCGATCGCTGCCTCCTTTTATAGGAGTTCAATGAATATTTCAGTATCTGTGGGAGAGTGGCATGAAGCAGAAGCACTTGATGTTTGGCTAATGGAAAATGCAGAGGACTCTGAGAACTAAACTAAGGCTGAGGCTTTTGGAGAGGAGCCACCTTGAGAAAAGATGCATAAATCCTGCATGCGCCTTTCCTCCAATAACACGACTGGGTTTCTCGGAAATTAAACGTATCGTCTTCAATAAATAAACCAATGGTGAGGAAATCCATTGTCTGGTCGGCCTGTGGCCTCGGGTTTTTATTAAATATTGATTTGATTTGTAAAAGGCCACACACTGTGGGGTTGAGCAAATGTCCTGAACTCCCGTTTGTTTTGTTGCTCTTCTAACAATCTGTTGAATCGAGCGGCTGATGTCTTGGGTTAGCGGCTCAAGTAAAAGCAGCCAATCTTGATCTTCTGAACGCTGATCTGGCAGAGCGAGCCTGATTCTGCTATTTGCAAATATTGTTCCTGTTGTGCATGTGGGATGTAACTTGCAACAGCTGAGTAAATCTTCAGTAATGTCTAGACGGAGATGCTTGCACTTACGAGTGGAACACAAATCACTTGATCTCATATCTTAATGAAGGAATTATAGTTAACCGTTTCATGTTGTGAGCCGTTTCTGAATTGGATTTTAGTTGCTCGTTCCCTCATAAAGGAAATTTTCAGTCTTATACTTAATATGATTTTATAACACTTTATTATTATTATTATTATTATTGCTTCAATGTAAGTGTTATAATGTGATTCCAGGCTTGTATATAAAAAAAAGGCTAGGATAGGGATATTTTTTCTCTGAAGTGCTGAGTTATTTTATTTATTTATGTATTTATTTTAATAAAAGCCTAGAGTCTGACATCTTTACTTAAAAAAAAAAGTTATTTTTTTTATTGTTTTTATTTTATTTTATTTTATTTTATTAGAAGCCTAGAGTCTAACACATTTTCTTCAGAAGATAATGAATTGAATTATATATGTGTGTGTGTGTGTGTGTGTGTGTGCGTGTGCGTGTGTGTGTAATTTTTTGTTAGAAGTCTAGAGTCTGACACATTTTCTTAAATTAAAAACAAAGAAAAACTATTTTATGTATTTTTTATTTTCATTTTTCAATGTAATTAATTTTATTAGAAGCCTAGAATATGAAACATTTTCTTAAATAAAAAAAAACAAAAAACAATTAGATATATTACATTTAATTAATTGTATTATTATCCTAGAATCTGTCATATTTCCTTCAAATATGTAAAAATGGATTCTATTTTATTTCAGACCTAGAGACATTTGTTTGTTACATCATAAAGAAAGTATTCAGTCTTATAGCTTTTAATCAGATTTTCAAAACCCTTTTCTTAGTTTTTTAAATGAAGTGTTATAATCTTGTGTGTGATCTCAGAGCTGGTTGGATGTGAATGTAGTGAAAATGATTCCTGGCTTGTTTGAGGAATTGTTCAAGAGAAAGTGATGTTAACAAGGATAGGGATGTGTTTTCTCCCAGCTCTGCCCTGCTGGAGGAATCACGCAGCTCCAACGCTGGAAAATATTAGCAGGAATCAATTAGCCTGCCATTACAGAGTAAAGTGGCCTTCAGTGAGTCGTGTAATTATGACCCCGAGCCAAGCCTCTTCTGAACATGCAGGACCCTTTACCTCATTCTGCTTAATCCTATTTATTTAAGAGAATCCATTCAGTGCTTTTAATTATGTGCTCTCGTTTACCAGAGAGAGAGAGGTAAATAAATCATCATTTGTCTCGCTGAGACGTGGTCTTGAAGGAGATTCCCGCGTGTGGTTTATTTGTGCAGCTTTGACTCTTTAGCCAAGTGTAAATTGAGCATAAATGCATAAAGGAATGTTATTTCAGGTTTAATCATTTGGCAGAAAAGAAATAAAGGAAATAATTAGGAAATCTATAGAAAATAGAATTCGTTTAGAACTGTATATTTGGACCTAAACGCTAAATATTAAACTTCGGCACGTAACCTGTCCCACAACATTTATGCTACGGATACGAATGACTCTTCAAATCACACGGCTTGGGTGTTTTTCTGTAAGATCTGACTTCATTTAGAAAATAATTGTATTATTATTATTATTATTTTTATTTTTTTTTATATAGAAACCTACAGTCTGACACATTTATTCAGAACATGTAAAAAAAAAATATATTTTTTTGTTTTGTTTTAATTTAATAGAGGCCTATAGTCACATGACACATTTATTTATTTATTTTTATTAATTTTTTTACAGATTTAATTTTGTTTTTCTTTTAAGCAAATGTGTCATATTCTAGGATTCCAATAAAATGAACTTAAATCTAAAAAAAAAATGAAATGAGAAAAAAAAAAGTCTTAAGGTTTAAATGAATTTAGGAATTGAAATGTATTTTAGTTTTATTTGATTTTATTATTTTACTAAATGTGTTTTTATATTTTATTTTGGTTTTGATTTTATGACGAGAGCCTTATGCTTTACATGTGCTTGTTTTTACTCATTTGACTTGTTGATCCTCTGGTGTATCCGCTGTATGAAGAGCAGCTGTGCTCTCGTCCTTTGCTCCTTTGCTCTGTGTAACAGTCCGCTGTCACTGAGGAATGACGGGATCCTGACGGTGTCACAGCGTTCCTGACAGATGCTCCAGCCGTGTGTTTTCCGCGGTTTGTGGCGAGCATGTGTGAAACCATAAACAGGATCAGGATGCGAGATCACCTCAGTCCGTTCTCTTACAGTGCACTTGTAAACCTGACTTTTGGTTTTATAGTGCATGAAGCATCGCTCAATACGAGCTCATGAATCCGCTCCGGCTCTCCATAAAAGTTTTCACGCTTGCATGTTCAGATATTATGTATTCTTTCTGCTAACTTTTGATCCTGTGCCATTTGTATCGTATTGTGTTTGGCTCGGGGGGTTCGCTCGGTGTCGATCATCTTTTGGTTTTTACAGACTGATGGTGGAGGTTCATCCAGCCAAGTCAAATAAACACCCGCGAATGTGAAACCAGCTCTTGGCAGAGAGGAGCCTCGTCGTTTCGCGAGCTGGGAATTTTTATGTTCCATTTTCACTTGACAGTCTAGACGTTTTATAACGTTGGGAGGAATTCTGCTGGCCTTGAGTTTCTGTCAAGACTCTCTTGTGCTCACAGTCTTGGTTTTAAGTGCTGTGAAACATGTGCTAAACTTGTGTGATGGCTGCGTTTGAGTCCTTATTCTCTGGTTTTTGGATATTGTGATAAAAGTCAGAGTGTCTTAGTATTTAGAAAGTTCAGATTTAAGATCCCATTAAAATGGGATATAAATATGGCGTTTATGAGTTAAACTGCGTGATGTTCTGCTTTGTGTCTTTCAGTAATTGAGTGATATCACAGGAGTCGTATCAAATAAGAAAGACCTGCTTTGTGGCGTTTTATTGGAAAGCTTTTTGGTGCTGTTAATTTACTGATTGATCAAACTTGCAGTTTTCAGATAAAACAGATGAAAAAAATCCCACAGACTTGCGTGAAAACATATATTACCTTGGCAATAGTTTTTAAAGGGGTCATATATGTGTTAATGAATGTTACGGTTAGGGTTATTTATTTATTTTTTTTTATTTAACATTTTATTTTACTTTTTAGGAATAAGAAATCACACCTTGTTCAGTACAGCTATTTTTCGATGCTATCTGATTTATTTTATTTTATCTGTTTATTTAATTTTATTTTTTTGAGTCTAACACAAATTCTTTAGACGATATATTTATTTAAAAAAAAAGATATATATATATATATATATTTTATTTATTTATTTATTTATTTATTTTTATTTTTATTTTTGTTAAGGAATAACAATCTGTTTTTATATGCAGTCTGACATCATTTGGCAAATTATTTAAAGTTTTATTGTTTATTTTATTTTAAAAGAAGTCTGACAATATTTCTTCAGAAGGTATTATATATATATATATATATATATATATATATATATATATATATATATATATATATATATATATATATATATATAAATTGTTTTGTTTTTTTGAGAAGAGTAATTCTATAATTTTTCCAAATGATTTAATTAGTTTCTATTTATTTTGCTACATGATGCTAATCTGTGTTATATGAGTAGCCTGTGAGATATTCCCCATCTGAAGCCATACATTTCATGTTGGATGAATTATGTTTGGTAATGAAGCAGGATGGTTCTGTGTCCCGTGAAACTCAGAAACACAGAATCTCTCATTCGGGCTCCTGCAGGGTCCCAGCCGTGAACTCTTGACCTTTCCAGCTCGCCCAACAGTCTTTGTATTTTGACTTAAGGAGGAGGTCAGAGTCACGTCCCCCTCCCAAAGCCTCCCGATGGCCATCCAGCCGGCCTCTTTCTCACCGCCGCGGCGTCTGAGACCGGTCTGGGGTTAATGCACCGCTGCACAGCTTTGTCTCTGGATTAATGAAGTGAAGACAATCAGCGTTCACGCCGAAGATGACCATCCCACCACAGCCTTAACGTCTCCCAGTGGCTTTTTTTGCCCATGTGTCAGAACTTGTGAGGAAATGACTACATCTACCTCTGCCTTTCTAACTGGATGTGACGTTAGATGAGAGACGAGAATGTCACTGATAATTAAAATAGAAGGGAGATCAAAGCTGGCAGCAGGATCGTGTGCCGCTCAGAGCTGAATACGCTGAAAAAGCCTTTTATATTCCACACTTCAGTCTCTCAATTTATATTTAAAGAGAAAACTAGATGTTGGATTGTATTTTAAATTTGAACTGTATATATAATTTTTTATTGCATTACTAAATTAAAATAATTAAGCATAATAATAATATAAATAATATTTTTTTATATTTATATACATTTCTTTCTATTTTATATATTGCACAAGTGTCAAAAATGATATAGTATTATATTTATATAAATATCATTATTTATAATGATATTGCTACTACTAATAATATTGTTCTAGTATTTATATAATGTAGTATTATAATAATAAAGTATTCGTTTTTATATAAAGGTATTTATATACATGCCATTATTTATAATGATACTGCTACAACTAATAATAATATTTTTATTAATTTTATGTAGTTTTTAAAATAAGGATATACAAATAAATATCAATATGTAATAATAATAATGTATGTGTTTATGTATAGTTTTTATATAAAGATTTCTGTATAAATTATATAATAATACTTCTAAATAAAATATTCTTGTATTTTATAATATTTTAATAATGCAGTATTGCAATAATAAAGTAGTATATATATAATTTTTTAATATAATTATATTTATATAAGTGTCAAATATGAAATGAAATATCATATATTCAAATGAAATGACAGAAAAATAATAGTTAATTTATGAAATGGTTATTTGTATAATATCATATGGTTGAAAAACACTTTGTTTCTTTATAGAATGATTTAAATGTGTGTGTGTGTGTGTGTGAGTGTATGAGGTCCAGTGTGTTTGTGTGTGTGTGTGTGTGTGAGTGTATGAGGTCCAGTGTGTTTGTGTGTGTGTGTGTGTGTGTGTATGGGTGTGTGTGTGAGTGTGAGTGTGTGAGTGTATGAGGTCCAGTGTGTGTGTGTGTGTGTGTGTGTGTGTGTGTGAGAGTGAGTGTATGAGGTCCAGTGTGTGCGTGTGTTTGTGTGAGTGTATGAGGTCCTGTGTGTGTGTGTGTGTGTGTGTGTGTGTATGTGTGTGTGTGTGTGAGTAAGTGAGTGTATGAGGTCCTGTGTGTGGGGGGGGGTTTGAGAGAGTGTGTGATGTCCATCGTGTGTGTGTGTGTGTGTGTGTGTGTGTGTGTGTGTGAGTGTATGAGGTCCAGTGTGTGCGTGTGTGTTTGTGTGAGTGTATGAGGTCCTGTGTGTGTGTGTGTGTGTGTGTGTGTGAGTAAGTGAGTGTATGAGGTCCTGTGTGTGTGTGTGTGTGTGGGTTTGAGAGAGTGTGTGATGTCCATCGTGTGTGTGTGTGTGTGTGTGTGTGTGTGTGAGTGTGAGATGTCCAGTGTGTGTGTGTGTGTGAGTGAGTCTGATGTAAACTCTAAGCGCTCAGGCCCTCTAGTGTCAGAGCCGGAGAGCGCAGGGATGCTGAGATTTACAGCCACAGAGCAGCAGCACTGAGTGGGAAGCTCATGATATGAATTAGATGAAGTTTTATTGTATCATCATAAAACTTGGCAAAGTCAGCTGCACCCTTGCTCTTTTTTTTTTTTTGTTTCAGACAATTCATCAGAAAGAGCGGATCCTCTGTGGATCGATGAGTCCGGACCCGTCGTGTCAGACTCTCAAGGTGCATCCTGGGATATGAAGCTGTTTGAATAACCTTTCCGTGCTTGTGTCGTTCCAGTGTTGAGTATCCGTGGCGCTCAGGAGGAGGAGTCTCCCGACGCCCAGCTGATGCGATTGGACAACATGCTGCTGGCGGAGGGCGTGTCCGGGCCGGAGAAAGGGGGCGGGTCTGCGGCGGCAGCGGCGGCGGCGGCGGCTTCGGCTGGAGTCGGAGCAGATAACTCAGCCGAACACTCAGATTACAGAGCCAAACTCACCCAGATCCGCCAGATCTACCACACCGAGCTGGAGAAGTACGAACAGGTCAGACAACTGCAGAACATGTGCTACAGGACAGTACGTGGAACACGGCCATACGTTTGTAAAAATAAACATATTGACAGACAGATTCTGAAAGCTTCTAGCGCGTTTACAGGGGATGCTGCTCACTAACAATAATATTAGTGAAAACTGTGCTTGAATAACTCAATTTGAATTCTATTTTATATCATATAAAAGATAGCTATATAAATAAAATTATTTACAATAATATTGAACTTATAGTGATAATACTGAACTGAATTGAACTGAGTAATACTCTATTATCTTCTGCTTTAAACTGTTATTTTAGTATCTTAGAGATGCATTATAATTTAAGTTAAAATTTTAGTAATTTTGTAATTTTTTTTGTAATTTTTAATATTTTTTTTATTTGCCTGTGTTATTTATTTTTATTTTGTTTTAGCTTAAGTTATTTTAGTACGTCAAGTTAAACAAAATTAAAACGAGAAAATTGTATTTTATTTTATTTTATTTACATTTCAATTAGCATTTATTTTCTGTCAAGTAAGCAACATTTTTGAATGGTTTTTATTTTAGTGTCATAAATAAATATATTCACTATAACAACCCTGCTAACTACAGTCTAAATAAAATAATAATAATTCATAAATTGATACATTTTACAACATAAACACTGTTTGTTTGATTGTATAACTATTCTATTAATCTGAATTTGTGAGGATTTCACTGATATATTAAACATCATAAAACTTTGTCATATTCAAAACCAGAGAGATTTTTTGACTGATAGAAGTCATTTTTATTTTATTTGGATAAACATTCACTGAAGAATCGTGTGACATAACACCAGCAACGTATACACTTCTATTTATCTCATCATTTAGATTAGTGCAACATCTGTTTGACTGCTCTTGTTGTGTGTGTGTGTGTGTGTGTGTGGCTCAGCAGGCAGCCTTTCCATCCCAGAGTCTGTCAGATCAGATGATGATGTGAAGAGTGTGTTTGAGATGCTCTGGGTGTTTCAGCAGCTCAGATGTGATTTCACACACACACACACACACACACACACACACACACCCTCCTGTTTTACTGTCTGAGACGCCTCACAGAGGTCTGTCCGGTGTCACTGCTGACAGAACAACGTTCCCACGCTCATGGAAAACCAGGAAGGAGCAGAGAATGTTCAGAATGTGATGCAGGTTAACAGGGTTGAGAAATGAGAAAGAAATGCAAAGATTCTGATTCCTCCGATTCTTGGATTAGTTTTAATGATACAACTTTACTAAAGAAAAATGATATTTTTGGTAACATCCACTGCAGGGTTATTAATCTTTGTTATACATTATAAAATAAATTAATATTATTAAACAGTTTTTGTCAACTGAAAAATGCTTAAATAAAATAAAATATAAATATTAGAAGAGATTTTTAAATGTATTGCAGTTAGTTGCCAAGGCAAGATTGGAAAAACTAAAATTATTAACTGGAAATACATAAATAAATAAATAAAGCTGAATTAAATTGCACCTAAATTGTAATATTTAATAATAATAATAATAATAATACAAATAACAAAAATATTATTTTTAACTAAAATAAAAATGAAATAAAACATTAAAAGTATTAAAGAAAAACGAAATAACTAGTTGATTATTAGTATGCATGTTACTGGCATATTGGCTGTTTATTACTTCTAAAGCACATATTCTGCATAAGCATATTCTATAACCATAATCCTACCCAAAATTAACAACTACCTGACTAAATAATTAATAAGCAGTAATAAGGAGATTATTGAGGCTAAAGTTGTTAGTTAACAGTGAATATTGGACCTTAAAATAAAGTATGACCAAATAATGTGACAAATACGAATGCATAATACGAAATACATATGACAAAAAAAAATTCACTTGGGCTGATTGAATGAGTGAGTCGTTAGATCGATTCAAAGCAGTCGCTCGTGAGTTTTAGACCGATTTCTGAGCCTTTTAGTTGATTTATTCATCAGAAGTGATTGGTTGGTGAATCAGACGGTACTGCTCACGCTGTGTGTGTGTGTGTGTGTGTGTTGTTATAGAGGACAGTGCAGCAGAAAGACGCTTCGGCTATTTGTTGTCCTGTTGTATCATTTCACAGCGTCAGAGTCTTTCTGTCTCATCACATTCAATTCAGACCGCAAGCACAGAACTCTGGGAGAAAACAAACTCAGCTGAACATCATTTCTCTGGCCGTGTTGCTGTGGAGAAGAAGTGCAGAACACACTGTCAGAGTAGTTTAGGACGGTGCTCCAGCTGAACTTCAACAACTATTAACAGAAATGTTCATGAAAACAGAAGCTTCAGAATGTTATGCTTCAAAATCCTGTATTTTTCAGGAAGATATGTTGCACCGGGTCAAAAAAAACAATAAGTTGCATTGGTGTAGAAGTCACATTTTATTATTACATTCAAAAATAATATTAAATACCAGTAAATGAAATGACACGTTTACAGACATTTTTAACTCCATAAATGTGTTTTAGTTGCTCTCACTTCACAACCAAACCTTTAATTCCTGCAGAGTTTAGCTCTAAGCAAAACCAAACGCACCTGAGTTTGCTGATCAATGTCTTCAGGATCGATAGGAAATCACAGCTAGGTTTGTTTGATTAGGGTTGGAGCTAAACTCTGCAGGAAAGTGGATCTCGCGAGCCAGATTTGAGGATCACTCCTTTAAAGGGTTAGTTCATTTCCAGAATCAAAATTCCTGATCATTTACTCACCCCCATGTCTTCCAAGATCTGCATGTCTTTCTGTCTTCAGTCACAAAGAAATGAAGCTTTAGGTTAAGAAAATGAGCGAAGCTTTCTTTAGATAAGAGCCTTATTCTTCGGCCCTTTGAATCTGCACTATAACTGCAGTTTAACCTTCAGCACCACCGGTCTCCATTGAAGTCCATTATATGGAGAAACATCCTGGAACGCTTTCATCAAAAACCTTCATTTCTCTGCAACTGAAGAAAGACAGACATGAACATCTTGGATTAGACATACAAATACACTTGTGCTCACAAACTAACCTCATTCAGCATGCTTTGTGTTTTTGATGTTAATTGCATTAAATAAGTTGCTTTGGAATATATGTTGCATCATTCCAGGCGAATAAAAAAACGTGAGATATTTGGGGAAATATGGTACTCCGTGGCTTGAAATTAAACTTTTTTTTTATTTATTTAGATTTTTTTTTAATGATTAGAAATTCTTGAAGGAAGTTCATTACTACTAAATTAATTGCATTATTATATAAGTCGCTTTGGAATATGAGTTGCAACCCGTTTTAAATGTAAAGTTATTCTGAAAATACAGTTATCCAAGGTCTTAAATTAAAGATTAAAATACAGAAGGGAATACTATATATGTTTAAGAGTGTGTGAATGTGTTTGGTGCTGAGATCAGGCCGCCGTAGGACTCGACTGGTTAAAGTCATCGGCGTCCTGTGAGCATCTTTCATCCCTAAGTGCGAGTATCAGTGCCTTCTGTACTGGCTCTCAGTGCGGTCAGACACCAGATCCATCGCTGATGATAAAGCGTACGGACAGAGGAGAGGTGATGTACTGAAATGCATTCTGGGACAGGGCCAGGTGTCCTCTGTTTGTTTGTTCACAAAAGGACATTAATAGCTGTCATAGAGGACCGCACACACACACTCAAACACACACACACGGACGAAAACGCCCTTCATCATCCGCTCTGTAACTGTTGTTGTGGTCTTCCCATGACTCTCTCTGCTCTCTCACTCATCTGTTTGTGTGAGTAATGAGAATCTCACGCCAATGAGGCCATTTCAGAATTAAGTCACAATATTGTAAGTGTAACGACTCTGTCATCTTAATTTTTATGCGTGATTAATGAAGTCTATGGGGGAATGAGGGCACGGGAGATGGATGAGTTTTTATAGATATCACTGCATTAAAATACAAAAAATACAAAATTAAACAGGCTGTTGTTGTTTCTGTATGCAAATGAGCTCTGTCATGATTGGCTAGTGACAAAAAGTTACTTAAAACTGTACTGAATTGTTGATATGCAAAGGTGGGTGGTCACATGTTAATGAGCTCACAGTTGTGATGTCATAACCTTTATGGTAACTGAATAAGGAGCTTAAAGTCCTGACTAAACCCTGTTTTCCATGCTATGAGCCCTTGAACCTGTTTCTGTAAGCCATATCTTGTTATGGTAACATGCATGTGTCTGTGTTTTTTTTCCTCTCTCAGGCGTGTAACGAGTTCACGACCCATGTGATGAACCTGCTGAGAGAGCAGTCTCGCACACGGCCCATCTCACCCAAAGAGATCGAGCGCATGGTCAACATCATCCACCGCAAGTTCAGCTCCATCCAGATGCAGCTCAAGCAGAGCACCTGCGAGGCCGTCATGATCCTGCGCTCCCGCTTCCTCGACGCCAGGTCCGTGCATGATGCATTTGTTTCATGCATTTGAGCGCAAATCCACTCGTGATCAAACTCCGTGCTCTGATTCTTTTCTATGTTCAGCGCTAAGCCTGTAACTATCACATCCATGTCAGCAAACACTCCTGCGCTTTATTTGCACACGTTTGATTTCCAGTTTCCCTTTAGTGCTGCATGTATACCCACACACGCTTTGCTATGTTGAGTCCATCCCTTTCTTAATGTAATCGCTTGTTCTCTTTGAAACGTGCCTGGGATTTGCATACATTTCTGTGCGGATAAATCACGCTGGAAGCCTGGAGTCGGAGGCATAACATTTAAATGAGCTTCATGTTTCCTCGAGCATGCTCAGTTCCTCTGATTAATCCTCTCTCCGGCTGAGACCATGCTGGGCTCATTTGCATTTAGTGAAGAGGGTTTTTTGGGGAGGAAATCGGCTCACCCTCTGTTCCGGCCCTTCAGTGCTGCATATGTAACAGCCCTGAGATGAGCTCTTAACCCTCAGATGAGTGATGCAGAGAGGAGGTTGAATTCATTGGCACCCAAAGCTCAATTTACGCTGGTTTTAAAGCTCTTCTCTTTGAGGATGTGTGGGGTCTGCTTTATTCTTTCTTTCATGCATTGAAGCATCTGCCTGCTGGATTTGTCTTTGCACACTTACATGAAATAGGCTGCAAAATATGGCCTTATTCTATTGAACCAAACTAAATATTACATGTGCTGCTTTAATTTACACGTATTTCATGTATTTCATGTTACCAATATAGATTGGGATTAATATGTTATTGTTGTTGTTTCCAGAAAACTTTTAAATAAAGACTATAATTATAATACTATAAATCAATAAAATTCAAATAATAAAATAAAAATGATTTTCGAAATCAAATGATATCACATGAATTGAAATAAAACATATTTAAATAAACCGGTAGCAGTGTTGCATATTCAGTTTAAATCAAGCTATCACTCAGTATAAAGTAAAATTAAAGTAAATGTAAATGAATAAAAAATGAATTTGAAATAAAATGGAATGAAATATAATAAATTGAAATAAATACATACATATTCAGTTTAAATCAGTCTATTTCTCAGTATAAGTAGAGGTAAATGAAAATTCATTAAAAACAGAAAAATTATTTTGAAATAAAATGATATAAAATTAAATTAAATAAATTGAAATACATAGGTAACAGGGTTGCATATTCAGTTTAAATTAAGCTATCTCTCAGTTTATATACAATATCATTATTGATCAAATTATTGTTTATTTCCACAAAAAAAATAAAGAACAAATATTTTTTTGAGAATTTTTCTGATAGTATTCGTGGTAAGAGGGTTGAATAGTAGCTTTTACCTTTAATTTACTTTTACTTTGTTTACTTTATACTGATAGATTGATTTACTTTTCGTGTTAGGCTTTATGATTTATCCAATTTATTTATCTACTCTTTCTATATTTACCGAAAAGCATGAAGTATATGCAACAATCAAAACCGCACACATTCTGCCAAGAAGTCCAGTTCTGATTGGTTTAGTTTTGTGTTGCTCTCTCTGTCTGAACAGGAGGAAAAGACGAAACTTCAACAAACAGGCCACAGAGATCCTGAACGAATATTTCTACTCTCATCTCAGTAACCCGTATCCCAGCGAGGAGGCCAAAGAAGAGCTGGCCAAGAAGTGTTCGATCACCGTCTCGCAGGTACGACTCTGAAAACATCCGTTCACTTCATTAATATAGTACCCACAAATCCTTCTACTGCTCTCTCACAGTTCAGTGATAGTAATGGGTCTTTAATATTCAGTATGGCATGTTAAGCATATTTATATACCATGCAATAAAAAAAATAAAATACCATAGAGAGTTACAGTTGCATGCTTTCTAAAAATGCCATCCAGGTAGGCAGCACGCCAGATATCGAGAAAAACATCCGATGTTTGTTTCTACCTGTTTTGCATGTCAAATATATCAGTAAAACACACGAGAGTTCAGCCCGATGCAACTCGAAAACAAAATCATTTGCAGCATGGCACCGCATGCCTCTTAGCATTTTTCATCTGCTGCGCTAAATGCATAATGCATTCTAAACTATTTAATAAATTTAGCTGAAATGATTGTATGATGCATTTAGGGCTGGTTTTGAGTCAGACTCGTGGGATGAGTGATGACTGCCGCGCTCTTTGTAATATAGAAACACCTTTAGCCTCTCGCGGGAACGGGAAGCTTAGCCGCAGGATTGATTAGCTTTTCATGGTAATGGTGTTTATCATTAGCGCAAAGCCTCATCCGCTGCTGTATTAGCCGTAATGGGCGTTAGTGTGTGTTGAGTGATTGCTGTCAGTGTATACTGTGATCATAGCTGCCAGCGTGTAAGTGATCATTTATTTTAATGTTAGTGTGTGTGTGTGTGTGTGTGTGTGTGTGTGTCCATCATAGTTAGACCTCTGTCCTTGTGGCCATCACAAGTATTGTCAATAGCATCCTTCATTGTCGTGAAGTCTACCAGCCACTGTTGCATTTTGGTCATATGTGCTGTGATCAGAATATGCTATCACAATAAAACTAAAAATCAAAAAAATAGGCTCTTGTACACGTTTTAGTCCACAATTTGTAGTATCTTGACATTAAATATTTTTTTACTTTTTTAGCAGTAGTTCAAACTCTTATAGCAAAGATTGCAAATTAAGTGTGTAATTGGTTGTGCATTTCATTTTTCTACACTGCAAAAAAGTATCGCTCAGAAATTACAAGTAACCCTTTAATTAAATGTGAAGTTTTCAGGTAGAAAGACTGAAATAGCATTTTTCGTGCTCCAGTAATGTTTTATTTAAAATGACGTTTTTTTTTCAGTGCTGTTTCTGCCGGCCATTGTGGAGGTGTTCATGCAGATTTTAAATATTATTTTTTATAAACAATATATATATATACATATATATATTTGTTGATGCACAGAAAATACTATTTCAGTCTTTCTACTTAAAATTGTCACATGGAAATTTTACATGATCTCACTATGTTGTGATGCTTTTTTTTTTTTTTTTTGTCAAAAAAATATCTGAACTTGTAACACTTAGATTAAAAAAAGAATCAAGAAGAAGAAAAGGTTAAAGAATTTAAAACTGTGAATGCATTGAACTATGATATTCAATGCATTGTGTGTACAATATACAATACTGTTTAAAGTTTGGGATCAGTATGATGTTAATAAAAGAACAGAAATACTTCTATTCACCAAGGAAAATGTTAAATTGCTCCAAAGTGACAGTAAAGGCATTTCTAATGTTACAAAATATTTTATTTTAAATAAATGCTGTTCTTTTGAATTTGCCATTCATCAGAGAATCATGAAAAAACATTAATGTTCCAACAAAAATATGAAGCAGCTCAACTGTTTTCAAGATGAATAATAATCAGAAATTATTCTTGATCATTAAATCATCATATTTTCATGATTTCTGAAGATCATGTGACACTGAAGACTGGAGTAATGATGCTGATAATTCAGCTGTACATCACAGAAATAAATTAGATTCTAACAGATATTCACATAGAAAACAGTTATTTTAAATTGTAATAATATATCACCATTTTTAATGTATTTTTGATTTTAAAAAATGCAGCCTTGGTGAGCAAAAACTTACAGACCCCAAACTTTTAAATAATATACTGTACATATTTGCGTACTACAAATGATTATTGCATGATGTAATGTGTGATTAGTGTGTCATGTTGCATCTAAGAACCGGTTTATTTTTTCGTTGTCCATCATGGTTTGCATGCATGGGGTTCAAGAGGACACAGTTTTGGAAAACACATGTCTTGACATTGGTTTTTGTGGGCAGGTTTCCAACTGGTTCGGAAACAAACGGATCCGATATAAGAAGAACATCGGAAAATTCCAGGAAGAGGCCAACATATACGCGGCCAGAACGGCTGTGAACGCGGCGAGTGTGTCGGCACATGGCAGTCAGGCCAACTCCCCGTCCACTCCAAACTCAGCAGGTGAGACCCTATAAACTCAGTCTACACTCATTCCCATGATGCCTGATGAGGGGCGGGGCTTCATACAGCGTACAGCTGGAGAGCTGATGTCACACTGTGTTAGGCAAGAAGACTTTTCTGTATGTGGAGCTGAAAACTATTGAAATGTTTTCACCTGAAACAGGACGAGGGCTCTGTGGGTCACAGCATGTCCTGCTCCTGTCTCCTCTCGGAGGACTCGTCCAGTTAAAACACACTGCTTTGTGCTCAGTTAAAGCTGTGAGAACATATGACAATAAATCACACTGTCAAAATATTAAACATACACTACAGTTCAAGAGTTTGGGGTCGGTAAGATATTTATGTTCTGGAAAAAAAAAAGTACACCGAGGTTGCATTTATTTGATTTAAATTATGTTATATTGTGAAATAGTTATGGTTTAAAATATTTAAGACTACTTTTTATTTTTATTAAATTTATTGTAAACTGTAATTTATTTCTGTGATGCACAGCTGAATTTTTTAGCATCATTCCTCCAGTCTTCACATGATCTTCAGACATCATGAAAATATGATGATTTACTGCTCAAGAAACATTTCTGATTATTATCAATGCTGGAATATCAAATATCAATGAAGTTGTGCTGCATAATATTTCTGCTTCCACCATCGTACATTTAATTTTTTACGATTCTTTGACCAATAGAAGGTTAAAAAGAACTGCCTTTATTTGAAATATACATATTTTAATAACATTATAAAAGTCTTCACTGTCTTTTAAAAAAATAAAATAAATTGTACTGACCCCAAACTTTTGAACGGTAGTCTAACTTTAGTGTAAAAGTTATGGATTCTTATGCAAATGTGAATGTTGACTCAAGATTAATCAAATATTTTACACGTTTTTTCTCACAAACATGTTTTTTAGATTAAAACGGCTTCGGCTCTCTCTGGGTCTGTTGTCTTGAAATCGTATTGCCATTTGACTGAAAAAAAGAAATTCTGTTATTATTCTAAGCTCAAGCCAAATATGCACATATCTGAGTTTTTGTCATATCGTCAGCTTTCTCTCTCCTGCTTAGCATGGATTCTTGATCTTTGTCTTCTTTATGGGCTGCCGGATCTTATGCTCTGAAGAGCTTATCTTACTATAACTCTGAATTTCTGCTCTCTTGAATTCTTCAGACTGATTTCTCTGGCTTGTTCTGTCTCTCTCTGTCGTGTCTGTGCACCTCTCAGGTTCTGCTGGCTCTTTTAACATGTCAAACTCTGGCGATTTGTTTATGAGTGTTCAGTCTCTGAATGGGGACTCGTACCAGGGCTCTCAGGTGGGAGCCAATGTGCAGTCACAGGTATAGTGTCTCTAATTCACTAAACAACCCTTAGCGCACCAGCACACACACTACAGCTCATGTCATGGGGTGTAGCAACATGCTAAACATTTTCAGTATGTGTGTGTGTTTTAAGTAAAATCATGATGTAGGAAAATAAATATGTTTAAAAGATTTTCTTCTTTAAGGTTCTGTTTCTAAAGCTTGTGAACTGCCTGTCTGTCTACTGCCTACATAGGAAGCTGACTGAAATTGAACCTGATTTGAAACGCTCTACGTAGACAGTTGTGGTCGACCGATATATCGCCAAGGCCGATATATCGGCCGATATTTGTCCTTTTCCACACTCTTTCTCTTGTTCGTCGTCATCTAACATGGATAGAAGTCTATCTAATAATCAGATAGAATGGTTAAACAAAGGAATTAATGTATACAAAAAGTATTATAATGATTGCTTTATTTATTTAGACCTATTAGTATTAGAAAGGCAAACATTATAATACTTTCTCATTTGCTGTCAGCATTAAGGAAATATGCATTTATATAATTTAAACAAATCTTTGAATGACTAATGAACATTTAATTTCACAAACCTTGCAAAAATCCAGCTGTGAGATCTTATAAAGTGTGCATTTCTAGAGTGCTCTGTTGGTTACAGTGTTTACTTTCTTTTAATTAGATTTTTATTAAATATTGTTTTTTTTGTGAAAAATACTAATTGTGTTTCTTTAACACATTTATTTTTTAATCAATTGTCAAATTATTTATTAATTATATCTGCTTTATATCGGTTCTATATCATACCGATATATCAGCCGATATTTGGAATTGCTTTTGTTATTGGCCATAAGCCAAAAATGACTTTTATTTTGACAGCGCATCATCATCAATCAAGAAGTTGACACCTAAATAAAATGTTTATTATACAGATATATATATTTTTTTCAAGTGCAAATTTTATAATATGAATGTATAAATGTCAAATAAATGAAAGTTTCATTTCAGCATTTTTTATGCTTGAGCTTTGTATCTTTATATTAAAATATTGACTTTATATTGGCCACCCTGCTCTCTAAAATTTCGGCAATCCAAAAAAAATATATCTGCTAATCAGATATACATCTGCAACTCAAATAATGACTTCTGTACAGTTACTAATGAATTAAAGCATCAACATACACATACATTGTGTAAAATGTTACAATTTTATCATTTTAAATTATATCTGAACCTTTCTACTATTAATTGCATGACATTTACAATTCCATTCAAAAGTTTCACATCAGGAAGATGTTTATTTATTCAAAAAAAAAAAAAAAATTGATCATGGTTGAATTAAATTGATCAAAAGTAAAGACATTTATAATGTTACAAAAGATTTCTGTTTCAAATAAATGTTCTGCTGAACTTTGGTCATCAAAGAATACTGAAATATATATATATATATATATATATATATATATATATATATATATATATATATATATATATATATATATATATTATATATATATACATATATATACATATATGTATGTATATATGTATTTCACCGTTTCCACAAAAATATTGGGCAGCACAAGTGTTTTCAACATTGATAATAATGTATGAAATGTTTCTTGAGCAGCAAAACAACATATTAGAAGGATTTCTGAAGATCATGTGACACTGAAGACTGGAGGAATGATGCTGAAAATACAGCAGCACATCACAGAATAAATTAGATTTTATAATATTTTCACATAGAAAACACTTATTTAAAATTTTAATAATATTTCACAATTTGTACTGCATTTTTGATCAAAGAAATGCAACCTTGGTGAACAAAAGTTGGTGACCATGTCTTACTGGCCGCACACCTTTGAACAGTAGTAGTCAACATTTCTCTCGTTTTGTCTGCGATTTTGGATCATTTTCGTTCAGAAATCCACAATGCTACTGTAGATTTTGCCCAAAATTGTATCTTACAACAGCAAAATGGAAAATGCTGTCTAGGTAGGCAGCTCACTAGGCTTCAGTGCAGAGACATAGAGACAAGGCTTTGTAATGTTTTATTGTTCGCGTGTCATCATGTGTTTGTACGTCTGTCTTTGAGTCGTCTTTTATTGTTGTTTGTTTTCTTTGACCTTGCTTTCTTCTTTGTCGTTTCGTCTGACTTTGCTTTGTTCGCGTCTCGCGTGCTCTGACCTTGCCGTGTTGTTTTTGTGTTGTTTCAGGTGGATACCCTTCGCCATGTTATCAGCCAGACAGGAGGATACAGTGACGGCCTCGCAGCAAACCAGATGTACAGTCCGCAGGGCATCAATGTAAGGCGAGAAAAAAAAAAAAACACTTCTTTTTTTCCCCCACTTCCTCTGGTTTTGTCCTCTACCAATTATTTCAAAGCCATAGGGCTCAGAATGCCACTTAGTGCGACTTGTCTGGGAATCCTGGTCACTTAGTTGATTGTCTGTGTGTTGCGAGCGCCACGGGCAGCGTGCTGCCCATCGAGACGTGGACACGAGAGCGGCCCTCGTCTGTCTGAACCCATCACATCCAATCAGATCGGCCGGCACCTGCAGCCACGCGCCCCGCTGATGGGAACAGGTGACACCGGCTGCAAATGTATGGCCCCTCGCCGTGCCCCAAAGTCACCTGACTCTGATTATCCCCCCAAGGGTGGCGCAGAAAAACACTCTGGAGAGTCGCGCTAAAAATAAAGCCCCGCGCCTATGGTGAAACACTCTCAGGAGGACATCCTGTGTGTTCGGGGAGGGAGGGGCGCTGCTGGCAACTTGGCGCACCGAGAAAATTCACAGCGACAAGCCGTGTGGTAAAGAGGAAAATCAATACGACAGACACACGGGGAGCCGAGTGTGGACTTGGGACAGCAATCCGAGCACATTGCTCAGATCAGGTTCCTGCCGAGCTAATGGCCTTGACAGCGAGCCGAGACGAGAACGAGAGAGAGGGAGGGTAGAGAGAGAGAGAGAGAGAGGGATGGAGGGGGAGAGGAGGCCGGTCAGCGCTTCCGTTCTTCCGTGCTTCACCGGCCGTATGTTAATTAGATCAAATGCGTTTCGAGGGAAAAGCATGGATTTATGCAAATCCCATCCTGCATTTTCTGAAGAATTGTGAGTTAACAAATATAACAAATATAGATTAATATATAATATGTATTATCTGTGTTATTGTATAAACTCTTCTGTTCAAAATATTTAGGTCAGTCATTTAAAAAAAAAAGTAATGAATTCTTTTTTTCAGCAAGAATGCATTTAATTCATCAAAGTGACAATAAAGACATTAGAGAAGACAATAATAATAAAATATTTATAGCAAATCATCATACTATTCTGATTTCTGAAGATCATGTGACACTGAAGACTGTATAATTTATAATATAATTTAATAAATTACATATTTAATATATTTACATAAAAAACGGGTTTTTACTGGATTGGTTGATTGATTTACGAAATAAAATATTTTTTTATATATATTTTTTTTTTCTGAATGGTAGTGTATATTATTTGATATAATATATAATATTGTGACATGAAGTGTCATTGAAATGAATTAAATCTTAGCACAAATGAAAATATTTTAACTTAGATACTGATTGTGTGAGTGAGTCTCTATTTAATTATTATATAGTATTTTATCCACATTAATCCTTATCTGTGGAAATGTAATTGGTCAGAAGGTGTGTGATCCCTCAATATTAATCATAGTTTTGTAGCAAAGTATTGCATCAGTATAAAATGAAGAGTAAACATCCACTAATTTAAGACTTTGAATGTAGAACATCCCTTTAAAGCTGCAAGATTTTGTGTTATAATGCATATAGATTTGCTCCAAAAGTATTTGGTCACTTCAGAGACATTAATGAGTTATTAATGTCTGAAAGTCCCTGCGTTAGAGAAGTTCACCACATGAATGTTTTTAACGGTGTTGTTTCACAGTGACACAGTTCACTTTGCTTGTACAGTGCTTTCCTTAAAATTAATGACACTTGCTTTGATATTTTATTATCTAATGCAATGACATTCATGCATTTTTAATTGTGATTGAAGTGGTGAGATACTTTGGGGGTTGTACATTAATTTGAGAAACAGAAAGCATTAGTGGCACACATTTGATACTGTGTCTGTTGAGGGTTTTTCAGTTTTCAGCATGCATTCATCAGCAGCATTTAAGACATCTCCTCTGTTCTTTTTTTTGGTTTGATCGAGGAACAGAGCAGCGTTTGCAGCTCTTTCTGTCTGTGAGATTAGTGATGCATCTCTGTGTTTTTATTCTCTCAGTGTCCTTCACTGATTCCTGTCTCGATTCTTTTCACTCAATGCCTCTCAGTGTTTGTGTGTGTGTGTGTGTGTGTGTCAGTATAAGTGACAAGCATCACACACGGAGCTCGTACACACGATTCCTGTTTTCTGAGGATGTAATCATTTCAGACTAACAGAAACTTGCGCTGTCAATTAAATTTCTTATAATATTTCATTTACTTGTTTGTTTGTTTTTTGACTTTGTAAACACTAACAAAAAAATTATTTTATAATGTTTGATTTTAGGAAGTAACTTACAGTATGTTTACTAAATCTGCATTAATTTGACCAAAAATACACTGAAACAATCAGATTGATGAATAAGTTACGTTTATATTAACATTGAATATATTTGAATAGAATAGTTATTTTCAATTGTAATGATAATTCACTGTTATTATACAGTATAAATTAGCTGTCATCTATTTGAATATAATTCTTAATATAATTCATTTGTGTGAATTTTGGGGTGTTTTTTATGTTTTTGAAGGCTGCATTTATGTAATTAAAATATTATTAATTATGAAATAATATTAAAATTTAAAATAGCTGTTTTCTATTTGAATATACTGTAAAGTATCATTTATTTCTGTGACGTGCAGCTGTATTTTTATCATCATTTCTCCAGTCTTCAGTGTCACATGATCTTCAGAAATCAGAATAATATCATGATTTGAATCAAGAAATCTAAAGGTGTCCTTTCGTCAAAAAAATAAATAAGTAAATTTAATACAATTATAAAAAATTTAAAATTATATGTGTGTGTGTGCATTATTGGCAAATACAATGCTTTTTTCTGTCAAATTTATATATATTTTTTATTTTTATTTATTTATTTGTTTCAAAATTGTTATATTTACTTTTTTTTTTACAGGAATTATATTCCACTTATTAATGTGTGGAATATCTGAATTTCATTCTGAATTTGACAACAAACGCCTTATTCACAAGCCATTTTTTTCTGATATTGTGATGCTTTTTATATGACCCAGTGTGTGTCTGATTGCTCACTCCTGGTGTGTGTGTGTGTGTGTTGTTTCTCCGTCAGGCGAACGGTGGCTGGCAGGACCCCATCACCCCGTCCTCCGTCACCTCCCCCACAGAAGGACCTGGAAGCGTTCACTCCGACACCTCCAACTGATCCTCACACACACACCGGACTGTCTCCATCACCGCCTCACACACTCCTCTCTCCAGTGTGTACACAAGAGCGCATCATCAAACGTCTTCATGCTACCTCTCAAAACATCCGTCAGCAAACACATCCAGACCTTTAGACCAGTCACACACACATCTACACTGTATGTCAACCCTGCCTTCATCCAACACCATCTTCTGTTTGAAACATTTCTGCAGTTTTACCATAGTGCCAAAGTACTTTTATACATCACTGTAGGAACTCATTTGACATTATCATAGACTTATTATGCTTGAAAGAGCAGTTTGCACTGCGTCTGAGCTGAACTAGAGTTCTGCTTGTCTAATATCTTTTACTTTGAATCGCAAGACATTTGGTTTATGTGCATAAAAATTATAATTCCCTGCTTCAATTAGAAATAAAGGCAATGCAGTTTAGATTTAGATATCAAATAGTTAATTTCTAAAAACGGCATCAAATAAGATTCATATGCATCACACATAATGAAGTTTTGTTCATGTTACAGACACACAGATCCCTTTATATACCATCATCATCATCACAGCTGAAGGATTTTCATCAGCGCACATGAGAATGCAATAAAAGGCAATCAGAAGGGAACAAATCCCAAATGTGAAAATGCTTTCTTTTCCGGTTACGGCGACCTTGATACCAAAAACCTTCCGCTCACATCACATCCTTCATGTTGTAAACTGTGTCAAATCTGGGGCGCTGGGATGCGTTTCTCACCAATGTCCCGGCGGCGCGTTACACCTGAAACCAAAAATCCACTCGTGTTTCTCGAGACGAAAGGAAAAGCTCACGATGGCACACAAATGCAGAAATCGTTTGGATATATTTTTGATGCCCTCCTGTTGTGAATAGCCGATTCTCATTTCTGAATTCATATACGGGCGACCATTTATTTTATTTTCTCGCAAGCATAATGTGAATGCGCGCTAGCTTCTATATGTAGATGTGCACCTTTACTCTTCTTTTGCTCTTTTTATAACAATCGCATCCATGTCTATAATGAGAAAGACTTTGACAGAAGAAAACATCGGGGCCACAGTTACTGCATTGAGAGTGTGACCATGTCGAGGTTTTGGAGCCCTAGATAGTGTGGGTCATAGTGTTTCTTTGGTTCGCACCTCGCTCACGCCTGCTCAGCAGCACCGTATTCAGAAAAGCCTCATATGATGATGCTTTTAGTTTTTTGCATCTACAGCAGTTTGTAAAACATCAAATGTTTACTTTGTTGCATGTCTTTTGTTCTTTAAACTCCTGCAGTGTTTTCGAATGTTTCTTCTTTTTTATATCCAGCGCAGAGACGTTCTCTTGTCGACTTTTAACTTTTAAGATCTCTGCTTATGTATAAAAGGAATAAAATGGAACAGCAAACTATTGTCTTTTTGATTCCAACTTGTTTTTGTGAAGAAAAACTAACAAGGTGTAGGTTTTTTGGTCTCTTAATTTGTACTGGTAATGCATATTCCAAATAAATAGTTTCTTTTGTTGCAATATGATTCTCTCTGGTGTCTGGTTTCATTTGGGCATTTGTATTTAATTAGTGAAAATTAGATACTATTATGGGTTTTTATTAATATTTTTTAATTTTCATTAATTGTTTTTTTTTTATGTCTATACACTTTTTTATTTAAATTTTAGTTATTTTAGTTCAACCAGTTAAACTAAATGAAAATAACAGCCAAAATAAAAATATTTTATTAGATTTCAGAAGTTTTATTTCAAGTATATAATTTTCAGGGTTTTATTTTAACTTTGCTTTAAAATGCAAAATGTCATTAATATGTCAGATCACTGGGGCATTCTGACCTTCGAGAGTTTGTGTAGCACATCACTCTTTTATTGTTTTATTTTATTGTCTTTTTATTGTTTGAAATTGGAAATAATATGTTAAATATTTTTTATCACCATTGCACTTAAACTGGTTATGCTTTTATTAAATTGAAAGCATCATCATGCTTTCAATAGTTTTATCTTAAAAATGTTTCTGTAAATTTGTTCATGCACATTTTGCTCTATGCTGTAAACACATATTTAGGATGGGTGTCCACTGAAAACTCATATAGCCTAAATATGCTGACCACTAATAGCCTCTTCAAAGAAATGAACAAACGATAAAAATCTGATATTTTCAGGCCCAGATGAGATTGAGCCTCCTGTTCTTAGTGGGTGCTGTTTTACTATAGTAACATGACTCTGTGTGTCTGTGAGATGGAGGGCTCTGCTGGTTAAATGCTGTGATATTTCTCCAGCTGCTTCAGTCTATTGTTTCAGGGCTTCACTTCATAAGCACACGCTTCAGGAGCGTCTCTCTCAAAGGTCAGCAGCCGAGGGACTGATGTCTGGAAAACAAATTAAGGGTGGAAGATGAATGCAAAGCAAAGCGCCGCACGTTTATTGATGGCCACCATTTAGAGTCTCTCTGTAGTCCATTTTTCACTCGCCACGAGCGGGACCTTGTTCTGAAACTCAATTGAGAGCAGGAACCTTTGAGTGAATCAGACTGAGCTTCAAACCAGCAGGATAAAAACACACTCACTCTGGAACTTCAGAAGGAATAATCTCGACATTTTAAAACGTTTCTCAGAGATCTGTTTTAGGATATTGTCCATGAGTTATTATTGGCCTTGACTTGAAATCTCTACACATAATGCATTATAAAAACCTAAAAATCTTAAAGTCACACACACACACACACTTCATCATTCACTAAAATGCATTAATAATCATTATTTTATATATAATCATTGTTATTGTATATTATTATAGTAACACACACACACACACATATATATACACACATTATAATGCCAATTCATGATTATACATTTAAAGAGAATAATCCATTAAAATGTTAAATGAATGTATAATGTGATACAACATGGGAAATATTCACACACACAGTATATAAATATAATTTGTTATAGGAAATGTTATCTTGTGATATCACACATTAACTCTTTAAAGACGTCACCATGCGTATAATGAACATTATATGGATCAGTTTTATCATTTGTAAAGTTTTCTGAATTTTCTCAAATTACTAGAGAAACACACCTGAAGAGGCTGATTATTAATCTCTGACGCTCTAATATCATTACTCTTGTGATTTGTGATAAGTGCATTCACAATTATTAAAAACAAAACAAACAAATAAATAAATGACATTATGACGTCAAAAAAAAAAAAAAAAAGACGAAACCATTATTAGTAAAAAGTTAATGTGTTAAAGTGCAGGAACAAAGATAGATTTTGAGACTGACCATATACTGTGGCACTGAAAGAAAAGAAAATAGGCCACCACAAAACAACAATGAGAGCTCACAAAACTCCCTTTCATTTAAATAAACGTCAGCATTCCAGAAATGGAGTGCCCCCCCAAAAAAACAAAAAAGTTTAGACATGCCATCCCCAAATCCATCTGCTGTTAATGGAGCACGAGGCAAAATCAACAGAATGAGGCTTTTAAGATGCGCTTGTCCTGTAAAAACAACACGCGCGCGTCTTTGCGCGTTCTGCATAATGCACGTATGATGTACCGAATCAATGCCAGTACAATGCACACGCATCATCCTCGCGCGCGCGCCGCAGGGCGGATGGGAACATCTCTCAGGTCTACGGGGCAGGAATTAAAGCCGCGCGTCTTTGTTCCCGTGCGCGCGGATTACGGAGCAGCGAGGATCTCGTGTGTCCAGAGGGAGGATGAGCCGCGTCGGATCTCCTCTCGTCTGTATCGAGTAAAGAAATGTTGCGCATGTCGACACGCCGGATGTGGGTCGTGAAGTGCGCATAGCTTCGGGGATATCAGCTCAAATCAAAGCAGGAGCGTGAAGTTCCTCCCTAATAGCTGGTGTTGTACTGTCACGGAGGAGAGAGAGGATAGAGATCGGGTTAGGAATTCAGGAAAAATAAGGCTACTTAACAGTGTCCCGTTTGCGTCCGTCACGCGTCACGCGCAACTTTTCCACAAAGAGACTCGCGTCACATTCGTGTCACTCGCGCGCTAGATGTGGATCAGTCGAAAACGCTGCCAGCTCCGACGAGATGAACTTTAGTCGATGTGGGTGTCGGGAGTTAAACAGCGCTGATTTGTGAGAAGCGCCGAAAGCGGCTCGTGTTAATGAATCAGACGCGCATCTTTGAAAACAACGCCTCGAGACAAACAGCAAACTTATCTCTTTGAAACACAGATTCCAAACAAAACGCGCGAGCGAGGGGCGTGCGTGACGCGTCGCGCGGATGCGGATACGATCTAAAAACCCCTTAAAGCCTTACAGTGCTGCTCATCCAGACCTGTGTCTATTCTGTCTTTCTTGTCAAACAATTATCAGTGTTGTGAAGGATTAAAAGTAGGTTTGGAAGAACAAACAGGCTGTTTGATTTGCAGTTTTCCTGTTTTCTGACGCGTTCTGCTGCTTTGTGGGGTCAGGTTAAGTTGATTTGTTTGATCAGTTATTGAAGAGGTCAGAGAGGTCAGTGTTTGTTGTTATTTCTGTCTCAGCTCAGTAATGTGGAAGGGGTTTTGTTTCTTCTCTGGGTATTATAGATCTGGTGAGCTTTCAGAAGAGCTTTCAGAAGAGACTCAGATCAGACTTTAGGCCGCTGTCACTTTGAGTTCCTCTGTCGAGTAAAACATCGCTCTGCAGACTGAATGCTGGGAAATGCCCTGCAAAATGACAGAAAGACACACACTTGAAAATCTGAACTGTATTTTTAAATCATGGATGATAGAATTTTTCAGTAACAAGACCAATAAACTATACAGTTTCTGCCACTGAATAAATAATCACTTTTATCTCACAATTCTGCTTTTTTTCCCTTGCTTTTGTGAGTTTACACCTTTTTTTTTCTCTCTGAATTGCATGATAAACTTTCAATTGTAAGGAAATGTCAGAATTGTGAACTTGCAAGTTCATGTCTCCCAATTCAAAAGAAGATAGAGGCAAAAAAACAAGGCAGCTGAAATAGTGTTTGGTGACCGTTAACGTTTATTCGCAAAAGTGTCCTGTTCCTTCTAGAAACTTTGTGAGAGAACACTGTTGTGATTGAACACAGATCTGTTCATGTAAATGAAATGAGAGGAGAAGAACAACGATGTTTCTGGGGGAACACAAAATCACATTGCTGGTTAAGGCGTTCTCATTCTCTCTATACGATTCCTTCAATGTTGGATGGTTTTCAGCTGTTGATATAAAAATGCAGAGGTGTTCTGAGTGCGTACTTACTGTAGTCAAACAATTGCACCGCTCTAGTCTCTATTGCTCTTCTGGGACCTGCTCTCCATTACAGTTAAATCACTATATAAAATGCATGATAATTGCATCTCACTCCTGTTGTACATCCACAGGCATGATTTTGATGGGCTCATTAAAACAAACATTTATATGGGTTTAATCCACGTCCCCACTGATCTCAATGCAAACAGTTTATCTTGTGTTTCTGGCCACATGAATCCACTGAAGTTCATTTGAGCACTTGAACTAATTAAAAAGAATGACAAGGAAATCTAATTTCAAGATCAATATGTCTGGATCAGTACACTCTCTAAATCACAACCATGAGGATTATGTTTAAATATCAGGCTGGTAAAGCAAAACTTGTTCCAGCATGAAAAATAAAAAAAGCTATATTGCATACTGCTTTATTTTGAAGTTTTCTATTTACAGTTGTTCTGTTTAATTGTGAATATTTGCTGATTGAATTGATGGGTCAGAGTTTAAAAGTTAATTCGCAGCGATTATTTCCTCTTATGCATTCATTAACACCCACAAAACACAAAAGGGAACTGAAATGTAATACCTACTGTAATTTATGTGCACATCTAGGAATGTGGTTAAATTTAGGAATCCTCTGAGAAGGTTCATGTATCACCCGCCGATGCTCTTGATGTGCTAATTGGCTCAAAGAACTCCAGAGGGTCCCAAACGGCTTTCATTTTCACTTGCAGATTTACCATTAAACACCCCTGTGATGCGAGGTGATACTGAAGGTGTGTGATGCTGTCAGGTTCACGTGTCACGCGCTGCTGCTAGAGTCAGTGGGGTTCAAAGAAAAATGTATTTTCCCTCAAGTGTATGAGATTTCCATTTATTTATGGAACAACACAATGTGTGCATGATCATCAAGATAAAAGAAACCTATTCACCATGTAATATTTGTTATTGGGGCTATGAACAGAAGCACTAAGTACTTACTGCTTATTGCACTTTTGGTTAGATGCTAACTGCATTTCGTTGCCTTGTACCTTACATGTGCAGTGACAATAAAGTTGAATCTAATCTAATCTAAACACTAAACTGCGATTGTGTGAAATTCATATCAGCTGGAAAAATAAGCAAGCTAGAATGAAACCAAAAAGTACACTTAATTATCAGTAATCATAACACTGTTCCTAAATGAGGAGCATTTCAATGATATCGAAATATTCTTTATAAAAAAAAAATACACTACTGTTCAAAGGTTTGGACCAGTGAGTATGTGAAAGAAGTCTCATCTGCTCACCAAGGCTGCATTTATTTGATCAAAAATACAGTAAAACTGTGACATGGTGAAATATTATTACACATTAAAATATCTGTTGTCTATGTGAATATCTGTTAAAATGTCATTTATTTCTGAGATGCACAGCTGTATTTTCAGCATCATTCCTCCAGTCTTCAGTGTCACATGATCTTCAGAAATCATGAAAATATGATGATTTGCTGCTCAAGAAACATTTCTGATTATTATCAATGTTCAAAGCAGTTGTGCTGCACAATATTTTTGTGGAAACCTGTGATACACTTTTCACTTTTACATTTTTCAGGATGCTTTGATGAACAAAGTTCAAAAGAACATAGTTTACTTGCAATAAAAATCTTTTGTAAAATTCTAAATGTCTTTAAATGTCACTTTGATTTAATGCATCCTTGATGAATCAAATTATTATTTTTTTTAACACTAAACACTAAACTTCAGAAAGGCAGTGTAATTGGCCCTTAAACACACATTCAATAAAAAAGTCAACATTGCCTCCTAGTGACTAAAATAGAATATAATTTTCAGTGTGTGTAATGCTCTTTTCACTGCAGTCTCTTTGTTGGGTTTCTCAGTATGACATTCGAATTCATTGATAAAAGGAAATTTGATAACACACAATTTCAACCAATTTGTTTATTGTTTTTTGCTTTATGTACCAAATTTTGTATCACAAATTATAAATGAAACTCATCGGTTGTAAGGATGCATGGATGCAGATGCAGACTTGATGTTAGTCTTGATGCTGCTGGGCATTTTACCTGTTAAAACAGAAACTTTAGAACTTAAACATTGTGTAAACATGATAAATGGTGATTTTGCATATGAATGTGTTGGTAAATGTGGTACCAGGCTGTCCAGGCTGCTGTTGGTTTCCCTGTCCTCCCATGCCGGCCTGATGGCCCGTGGTTCCAGCGATTGTGACCTGCTGTAGTGTGGGACCTGTGGACATCATCGGCTGTCCAGGGTGACCTGGAGGGACAGATCCGGGTGGTCTGCACTTCGACAGGCCCTTTCCGAACCCCACCGCTGCTACCAGAGCATTCGTGTCAGCGGGATTGAAGGATGGCTTGCTTTGTCTCAGAGCTGAATAGAAATGTCCATTCTACATCAATGACTTTGCACACGTGACAGATATTTAACTTTGAGCAATGGTTAAACTACCTGAGGCTTCAGAGTCTCTGTCGTCCCGAGGATTATTCAGCTTTTCCAAAAGATTTGAGCAAAGTTTATTCAGTGTTTGGATCAGTTTCTAAAAAAAAAAAAAAAAAAACGGAACAGAATTTAACAACCAGCACTTTATACATTTCACATTTAAAATGTCTCTACAGCAGTTACTTTGAAAGTTGACCCTGAGGTGGCCTTCAGTTATTTCATTTGACATTTTTAAATAAAAATAAAAAAGCAAAGGATTTAAATGTTTAAATAAAATGGTGACATTTGTTGCACTTGCAATATGAACGCTAAAAGAATTGTGGACATGATTAGAAAAGGCTAAATGGTTTCAATAAAAAAATAAAATAATTTTTTTTTGGCATATAACCTGGTAATCAGCCAAAATGAAGTAGCAAAATCTAATACAATTCAATAATTACAATAATCTTGCATGCACTTATGAGCAACTCTCTCTCTCTCTCTCTCTCTACACACAAACACACACACACACTTATACACATAATTTGTAAACAAAATATAGAATATTCACCCCCCCCCCCCAAAAAAAAAACTAAATGGTTTCAAAATGGTAAAAGGCTTAATGGTTTAAAAAATAATCTTGTCTTCAAAAAAAAAAAAAAAAAAAAGAATGCAAAAAAAGCTTTTTTTGCATATAATCTGCAAATCAGCCAGAATAAAGTAGCAAAATCGAATAATATAATTCAATAATTACAATAATTATGCATGAAAAGACACTTATGAGCAACTATATATATTATTGAAACTTAATATAGTACATTCATTTCATTTAAAACAATAAAATAATAATTCAGTTATTACAGTTTTGGTTTTCGGCCTGTTTTGCTGACAATCAGAAGGGTGTACCTGAGCGTTAAAGAAGCCTCATGTAGTCTGATCACCTGTATCATCTGGAGACAGTGGTTTAGGTCTTCCTGGATGACTGCTACGGTGTTTCTCTGTGAAGTCAAGAACCGACGCGTGTTTGTTTACCTGAGCTACTTCAGGTCCAATGCGGGCCGCTTCGGCGCTCAGGTGCTTCTCCTGTTCCTCCACCTCCGGGTCAGGTTTGGTCCTGAGATGATCCGGCACGATCTCGTGACTGAACACAGGCACACGCTGCTCGGTCAGTCTCTGGAACACAAGAAGAGGTCACACCTTAAAGAAGACCGTAACACTGTCATACCCAAGAGGGACTCGGTGAACACACTCACCAGCAGCTCTTCATCTCGATCAGGGGACAGCAGCAGCGGGATGATGACCTGGGACCTGTAGGACGGGGTCTTCTCATTCTTTAACACTTTATTGATGGTGTTCAGCTGTCCGGACAGAAGGGCGAAATTATCCAGCACTGAGGGCCTGGGTTCAAAACATCCGGGTCAGTACAGTGACAGATCCTCTGTGAGTGAATCAGGAAGGATGTGTAACGTTAGGTCTCACTCACCATGAGAGTCTGTCGTGCTCGTGCTCCAGCTTCAGAATAAAACTCTGCAGGGAAGCTTTCAGATGAGACACGCGAGAGTGTAGAGACTCCAGAGACGCCTCCAGCTGCTTCTCCTCCCGCTGCTGGCGGAGTAAAACACAAACACACCACCCTTCAGCTCTTACATACATAGAAGTAGAAAACAATAACAGCGTTTCGCGGGTTTTTCTGCAGCGCAGCGCTCGACAGTAAGCGCTCGACCGCTTGCCAGCAGACAAATATACTGCAAAAAGGTCTATTTTCACACAACACCTGCGTGCTGCATCATTATGAGTGTTTCGAAATGTGAAACAGCTGTGAAAATAGACATAAAGTATAAATGTAAAACTATTTACCTGCATTTCAACGCCACTGTCCAAAAGGCTAAATTAAGCGGAAGTAAACAAACACTTGCAGACGGAAATGGAATCCGACTTTAAAACGCGTCGGATTAAACGGTTCCCATAGCATCGCTAAATATTTATAATATTTTTTAGATCAGTATTATAGTTTTTGTTTTCGAATTTAATTAACAGAAGAAAATGTGAGCTATGATCTCATCTGTTTATACTTCCAGTTCATCTAACGTTACTGTGACAAAGATGAAGTCCAAAATTCTTCTTAGCACAATCTTGGACACACACACACACACACACACACACACACACACACACACACACACGCACACACACACACACACACACACACACACACACACACACACATATATATATATAATTTCATTTTACGATTCAGTTTTTCTCGCAAAATTATATTTAATGTATTTTTTTCTAAAAGTTAGAATTAAATTTAAAATAATAATATTATAATTAACGCGCATATATAATTTTCTCCACGTGAACGCGTTTTAGGGCTTTTATTTTGAATTCGGAAACGGGAAGTGAAGCAGCTGCAGTTAGATGAACTGCAGTGCACAGATATTGACACAAACCCTCTAAAACTCGCTCAAAATCACACTGCCAGTAATGAGAAGCACGGCATGGCAGACAGACAGGACAATGAGGTAAACTAAACTCTCATTTGGACCGAGTTTGTTTGTTTTATTCGGTTCCCTTCGGATTTGTTACAGGTTAGGTAACGTTAACCAAGCAGATAAACAGACCAGGGAAAAAAAAAAAACAGCTCTTTTGGGGAAATGTGAGACTTTTATTCTGTTATTTATGCCTTTTTCTAAACTGTTAAACAAATAAGAGATATTTGGGTGCGGTTCAAATGAGTTTAATGCAGTTCTGTCATGTGTCTGCAGCCCCTCCCTCAGACAACAACAACAACAACAACAACAACAACATGTTATTCATCCACATCATGTCTGAGTGATAGAAAGCGAGGACACACTGCATGCATTTAACTCTGATCTGAGCCTCTAAACCAGTAGTAAACACAGCCAGAGCCAGATAGGAATAGATTATACTGTGACATGCTAAATGTTACATGACACCTCCTGAGCCAGGATTAAAGTAGAAAAATGCATGGAACCAAACAGAAAATTTAATTTGTATGTTAAATTATACTGTGATGCACTTATGTGCCTAATAATAGATCAGTACATTTAAAAATGAATATATTAAAGTAAGATTAATTGCCTGAGATTATGAAATGAATGCATCATCTCTGTTTGGACAATTAACAGGAGTTAGTATTATTATGGTAAATAAGCAAAATAAGCTGTGTACAATCTCATTTGATATCATTAAACTGTACATATATTATAACTCAAAAGTGTGGGGAGCAGACAGATTTGTTTTATTTTTATCAAATTAATACTTTAAATTCAGCAAGAATGCTTTAAATTGATCAAACATGACACTTATAATGTTCAGATAGATAGATAGATATTACTATTATAATGATTATTTCTGAACGATCATGTGACAATGAAGACTGGAGTAATGTATACAAAAATATGCAATATTCTCTTTAGCCTGTGTTTTTTTAAATTTGCAAAAGGTCTTTATTTATCTTGGTCATTTTGGGATCTGATGCAAAATAATTACAACACATAAAGGATTAATTGTATCTGTTAAAAAACAGCTTTTTTCTCATTTCAGGTTCCACCGATCAGCTTTGTAGCCATTAAGTTGCTCCTATATTGACCTGTTAGTGTTAGTTCACATGTGTTAATGCTGTTTTTCTCTCTGAAGGTGGAGGAGGCTGAGCAGGTGTACCTGCTGATGAAAGAGGAGTACAGGATCTCACGCAACGTGCGTCTGTCCTGGTTCCTGAACCGGCTCAATCAGGTCGTTCGGCCCGCTCCACCGTCTGAGCTGGTGAGAGAGTCCGCGTTTGCATTCATTCAGTAATCGACTAATGGGTTATCTAGAGAAAGTAGTGACTGATCAGTGATTTCATTCTGATACACTGTGGATTAAATAGCTTGAGGCTGGCTGATTTTTAGTAAGAAGTCTCTTCTGTTCACCAAGTCTGTATCAAAAATACAGTAATATTGTGAAATATTTGCAATAATTTACAATAACTTTTTTTCTATTTGATTATATTTTAAAATATTACTTATTCATGTGATCAAACCTGAATTTTCAGCATCATTACTCCAGTCTTTAGTGTCACATGATCTTTCAGAAATAGTACAAATAAAAGTAATATCTATCTATCTATCTATCTATCTATAAATATACAAATTATTTTTTGTTGAGTAGAAGGTTCAAAAGAACAGGATTTTTTTGAAACCGAAATACATTATAAATGTATTTTCTGTCATGTTTGATCAATACAATGCATCCTTGGTGAATAGAAGTATTAATTTGTTTAAAAAAAATCTGTCTGCACCCCAGACTTTTGAGTTATAATATATGTACAGTTTAATGATAGCAAATGAGATTGTACACAGTCATAGAAAATAATAGAAGCTTATTTATTTATAATAATACTAACTCCTGTTAACTGTCCAAGCAGAGATGGTTATTAGATGATGCATTCATTTCATAATCTGAATTTTTTAAAGTATTGATGCATTATTATGCATTCCTTCTTTACCCTGTTAATTTTTAGTGCTGAATCACATCATCTAGATCAGTTGATATCTTCATGCATCACATGACACTGTGAGAGTCTCTCTGTGTGTGTGTGTGTGTGTGTGTGTCCTGCAGCTGAAGTCAGAGAACGAGCTGGATGTTTTGAGCGTCCTCCCAAAAGGATGGCAGCCCGACTCTCCTTCCTCTTCCTGCCCGTGTCTGCTGGTTCCCTCCACACGCGTGACCTTCCTGGCGCGCAGGTACCGCTTCATCATCGAGCTGGACCTGAGCCCGTCCACCGGGATCGTGGTACGAGACCCTCATCATCATCATCATCACATTCAGTCAGTGCAGAAAGTGTAGTTTTCGATGAAAGTAACTCAGTGTTTTTCTTTCAGGATGACAGCACAGGAGAGATGATCTTTGACGAAGTCTTCCACGCTCTGTCTCGGTGCTTGATCGGTTTGGCAAAACCCTTTAAAGTCCCAGGAACGGATCACGTGTTCCAGCCAGAGATCTTCATCACCATTCTGGCGTATTCCTCCATCATTGGCCTTAGCTCTCATCAGGTCTGGATCTCGGGTCTTTGTGGATCTCACTGTGCATTAGACGCGCGGTTATTTTTCTTCAGATCAGTGATGAATCCCTTGATTCTTCCCGTCAGGTGTTGGTTCAGGGCTGTCAGCTGGACTGTATGGATTTGGAGCAGTTCTTGCATCAGATCTATCAGCAGCTGAGAGCCGTGGAGAGCAGCATCGCTGACGTCTTACAGCAGCAGCACAATCAGGCAAGAGCAGCTCGCTTCTCAACGCTTTACATTCAGACAACAAATCAATTCACAGAAGAAGCCACGGTGGGTCGCAGTACAGCATAGTTCATCCAAATATGACATCTCTGGTTCATTCACTCTCCCTCCACTTGTTCCAAACCTGTATGACTTCCTTTCTTCTGTTGAGCACAAAAGACGACGTTCTGAAGAGTAAAAGAGGAAAGGAATTCATACAGGTTCTGGGTGAGTAAACATGACAGATGTCTTCATTTTTAGGGGAACTATCCCTTTAAAGGGTATTTATTGTTATGAAATGAAAATTAATTAGCTTCTAGAAAATCACTGTAATGCACCGCCACGAGGCTTGTTGTTTTTATAAAATAGCAGGAACAGGAATATTATAAAAGACACCAGTGTTAAATGATATTGAATCAGAATCAGAAAGAGCTTTATTCCCAGGTAAGTGTACACTGATGAAGAATTAGTTTTGGTGACAGTGAAGAGGATGGTGATGTCTTTCAGTCCTTTTCACACTGATGCAGAAAACTGGTTTCTCAGCTTTTCGGAGTAGTTCCTCTCAGCCACGCTGATGTCCTCTGTAAGTGTAGATGTGGCCTGTTGATATAAGACTCTGTCTCCATCCCTGTGAGCATCAGCCATGCACACATGATTCAGCACAGCATCTCGAATGTGCATGTGTTCTTATTACATTAAGCATAATACTTTTATGCTTTCTTGCTGTTCAAAAGTTTGGGGTCAGTAAGAATTTTTTTTTTTTTTTGAAAGAATTCAATGTTATTTAGCAAGGATGTATTAAATGACAGTGAAGACATTTAAAAAAAGTTACAGAATATTGATATTTCAAATAAATGCTGTTCCTTAGAATTTTCTGTTCTTTAAGGAATGATGAAAAATAAAACCCATCACAGTTTGCACTAAAATATTGTGCAGCACAACTGTTTTCAACATTGATAATAATCAGAAATGTTTATTGAGCAGTAAATCATCATATTTTCATGATTTCTGAAGATCATGTGACACTGAAGACTGGAGGAATGATGCTGAAAATACAACTTTGACCACAGAAATAAATAAAGTTTTTAAATATAGCGAAACATAATTCTAAATTGTACTAATATTTCAGAATATTATTATGTTTACTGTATTTTTGATCAAATAAATGAAGCCTTGAAACAGACTTTTTTTCCAAAAACATTAAAGAATCTTACCAACCCCAAATGTCTGAATGTGAAATGTTAGATTAGAAGCAGTGTTTGTGTGTGTGTGTGTTCTTCAGTTCAGTGGCTCGGTCCATCAGTCCTTCTCTAATGATGCTGTGGAGGACGTGTCTCAGAGGAAGCCGGGGGTCTCCATGTTGACGGCGGATGTGGGGCTGGTCAGCATGGTGAGGCAAGGGATTCTGGCGCTGCAGCTGCTGCCTCCCAACTCTGGTGCAGGTGAGCATCTCCATCGTCCCGTGTCCACCGGATGTTGCAATCCAGTGAGCATCACATTTACAAACAGTTTACTTGCCATGGATTCATTAGATATTGACAGTGAATCTAGAAATTAATAATTTACACTGAGTGTTTTAAAGGGTTTGCAATGACGTTAACCAATGCCTGAGTGGTTTCTCTCTGTCTAGACGGCAGTGAATGAAGTGCTTGTGTAGTAAGTGGTCTTTGGTGTTGTCCTGCAGGTATAATAATCATCACAGATGGAGTGACGAGTGTCCCTGATGTAGCTGTGTGTGAAACGCTACTGAACCAGCTGAGAAGTGGAACCATTGCCTGTTCGTTTGTCCAGGTGCTGCTCACATCCATGCTACCTGCCACTAATAGATCATTAATAATATTACGTACAATGCCATTCTAATGTTTGGGGTCGGTAAGATTTTTAATGGTTTTTAAAAAAACTCTTCTTGTCACTGAAGGAAATCTTTGCATGCATTTTTACATTTTTTTATCCTTTCCTATCAAAATGCATGCTACAGATGCAAAAATACAGAAAATCGCACCTGATCCGAATTTTTTTTTTTTGTTAATAATGGCCGAAAGTTTCAGAGGCAGTGTGTAAACATGATTGACACAACATGAGGTTGTATTTATTTTCCAATGTGCAAAAAATTCAGACTCATTATGAAAAGACCTTAAGGCTGCATTGATTAGTTTAGAAAATATAGTAAAATCAGTAATATTGTGAAATATTATTACCGTTTAAAATAACTGTTTTCTATATGATTATATTCTTAAAATGTAATTTATTTCTGTGATGCGCAGCTGTATTTTCAGCATCATGACTCCAGTCTTCAGTGTCACATGATCTTCAGAAATCATAATTATATGATGATTTACTGCTCGAGAAACATTTCTGATTATTATCAATGTTGAAACAGTTGTGCTGCTTTTTATTTTTATTTTTTTTCAGGATTCTTTGAAGAATAGAAAGTTAAAAAGAACAGCATTTATTTGAAATAGAAATCTTTTGTAGCATTATAAATGTATTTACTGGCACTTTTGATCAATCGAATGCATCATTGATGAATAAAAGCATTAATTTCTTTAAAACAAAATCTTCCTGACCTCAAACGTTTAACTGGTAAATGTATAAATTTAGAAAAAAATGTAGAAAAATTTAGGTTATTTGTTTTTCTGTGTAGCTGCTCTGAGGTCTTGTGTTTGTGGATGTTTGTCTCAGGTGGGCGGTGCTTACACCTATGACTGTAGTTTTGGCTACATCCCCAACGTGGAGCTGATGAAGTTCATCTCAATGGCAACCTTTGGCTCCTACCTCTCCATGTATCCAGAGTCGGACTCTCCGGGCGAGGAGATGAACGCTTACCACCGCGCCTTCCTCACATACTCCTTCCTGAGGACCGGCGAGTCCATGAACCCGGAGTACTACTGCTGTAAGACACAGGGTCTAACATCACACTTCTGGATCATTTCTCAAGTTTATTAATCACATTATTTCTAGACATGCTCCACTAACCACTAACAAAATACCTGGTCATTTTCAACACTACGACTTCTGTTTTAGCTTTTCAACCTGTTCTTAATTTTCCTTCATAAATGTGTGTAGTACTTTTTAAAAATTGCCATTTGATTTCGTATTTTGTTAAGTAGTGCAGTGACATTCAGACATTATGTGACCAGTGTTATTTCAGTAATATTTATTCTGTTGTAGTGTTTATTTATATTTAGAATTTTCTGTATTATTTTTATATTTTATTATATGCGATTTTGTAATATGTATTTTTTTTTTCCGTAAAGTTTTAATAATTTTAATGTTTTTTTTCTTAAACCTATTTGTTTCAGTTTATTTTCATTTTCATTTAATCCAGCTTTTTTTCCCAAGGACCAAAAAATTATATTTAACAATTTTAGTTAACAATAATAGCCCTGTTGTAGTATTTATTCATATGTAGAATTTTCTGTATTTTTTTTATATTTTATAAAATATTTTTAATGCTTTTGTAATTTGTATTTTTTTTCATGAAGATTTTTTTTCACTTTAAGTTTTAATAATTTGAAAACACCAACTTAAACCTATTTATTTCCGTTTTTTTTTTTATTTTTTTAAATCTAATCCAGCTCTTTTTTCCAGTTACCCAAAAATAATAGTTAACAGTTACGGCCCTGAGTTTGATTAAAGTGTCCAAATAGTTGGAACTTATTTTTGCAGATGACTGTGGAAGTCTAAAACCGAGTTTACACAGTTGTTGTTTTATTAGACAAATATGAGATGTAAGAACCAGAGAAAGATTGAAAGCATATTTCTCTGTAAGTTCACCACACATCAATACAAAAGCTCTCAACGCTGTTTGTGCACTTTCATTTCTGCCTCACAGTCGAGTCAAACTCATATCACATTAGAGGTCAAAAGTAGTCATATGATTTTCCGTGGGCCTCTTTTAAAGTTACTCAATCATTTTTAAAAAGCAAGCATCTGACTTCAAGGAACCAGAACTGATTTTACTTTCACTTTTACAACACACAGCTAGGATTGTATTGGTTAGTACGCAAAAACGACCATGTTTTAGTAACACTTCTCACTATTTTTATATAAAGCACATATTAATGTCTCATTCTGCATAACCATATTTTAGATCCCACACCTAAACTTGCACACTAACTCTTAATTTAAGCAGATTAGTATTTATATATTCTATTTATCCGGATGTCTTTGAGGTTTATCTTTGCATGCATCACTGTGACGGCTGATCTGCGTGTGGTGTGTGTTTTTTAGTCTCCCAGCACAGACTCTTTAATGAACACCTGGTGTCAGCCAGCGGAAACCCTGCTTTAGTGATGCGCAGGAAGAAACACACGGAGAAGGAAGTGCACGCTGACTTGATCAGTGTCCTGTCCATCAGGCTGCGAGAGGGATACACCATCCGAGAGATCAACATCACGAAAGGTACTTAACCTCACTAAGAGTGGTGTTCATAGACATGCATCTAATGCACCCTTAAAAATCACGTCTCTTTAACAGGAGGAAGTCAGCTGGAGGTGAAGCTGGTCCTGCTCTGGAAGCACAACATGCGTATCGAGTACCTTGCCGTGGCGTCCTGGCCCCTGAATCCAGTCAAACGCACCACCTGGGTGGAGGTGACCATCGAAGGCAGCTACGACATCCTCCATGACATCAGCTGCACCATGAGGAAGCCAATCACAAGCCCCTACCGGACGACGGTCATCCGCCGCTTCTGGAACACTCTGCAGAGGTCAGTTATAAACTCTGGTTTCAGTCTTATCGTGAATGGTCTGCGTTCGTTTGATGACGTCGAGTTATGCCGTTTATTGTTTCGCATCAACAGCATAAATCAGACAGACCAGATGTTGGTGCACCTGCAGTCCTTTAATTCCATCCCAGAACACTACACCATCCCCGAAAGCACCAAAAACGGGGTTCCTCTGTTTTACATCCCACCTGGATCCACCACACCGGTGAGTGTTAGTGCAGATTGAAAAAGTCCAAAGAGTTTGGATCAGTAAAACAGTTTTTTTCATATTCAGAAAGGATGCATTAAATTGATCAAAAGTGACAGTAAAGACATTTATAATGGTTAAAAGATAACAATTTCTTTGGTGTTAAATGCTATTTTTAATGCATTTTAAGTTTCTGTTCATCAAAGAATCCTGAAAAACAAAAAAACATGCAGCAGCACAATTGTTTTTAACATTGATGATAATCAGAAATGTTTTTTGAGCAGCAGATCAGCATATTTTCATGATTTCTGAAGATCATGTGACACTGAAGACTGGAGGAATGATGCTGAAAATACAGCTTTTCACCACAGAAATAAATTAAATTTTACGATATATTCAGATAGAATCTAGTAATTTTAAACCTAAATAATATTTCAGAATATTAACATTTTTGGTCAAATAAATGCTTCTTTCAAAAACATTGAAAAATCATAATGACCCCAAATTTTTGTAGTGAATCCTGTAAAAAAACAGCATCTCTTACATTACTTAAACAGCAGTGTAGCACACTAAGGTACATGTTTTGGTGATTTAAACATGCTAAACACAATCCTGCTCTCCATCAGGTCCTCTCCCTCCAGCACAGTGGCTCTAAAGACTCCAGCCAATCACAGTTTTCCTCCTACTGGAAGCCCATCCTGTCCATGGACGCCAACTTCTGGCAGCGCTGGCTGCACATGCATCGCATCGCTATCATTCTGGAGCACGACATGTGAGTGAACAGCGTCTGTATAGCAGATATGTTGGCCAAATTTACATTTTTAGTTGGAATGAAATAAAAGAGATTAGATTTCGAGAAACGGCTCCATATAAAATGTCAGTGTAAATGTTTTGCTGTGCATCTCTGTGTTCAGCCCGGTGCCGAAGCACGTGCACAACGCTGGCAGTAACGGTCGCTTCAGTACCATCCAGTGTCGCATCTCTCACTCGGCGCTCACCTCGCTGCTCAGGGACTGGAGCAGTTTCGTCCTGGTGGAGGGATACTCGTACGTCAAACTTATTTACAGGTACATGGACCGCTCATTAGACAAACTTACAGAGCATTTTAACAAGCATTATTCCCACACTAGATTCAGACATTTTTCCCACATTCATGAGTAACCAGTGTTATTTTCATGAGTAACCAGTGTTATTTTAGTATTTTTTATATTATATTATATTATATTATATTATATTATATTATATTATATTATATTATATTATATTATATTATATTATATTATATTATATTTTATTAGATTAGATTATATTTTATTAGATTAGATTATATCATTCATTAATATAATGAATTGGCTGTTATTTTTATATTTTCATTTGTAATTTTTTTTTTTTTTGACTGATTTTTATTTATAATTTTTTTTATGTGTTATGTGCTTTATTTGTGTCATTAAAAAAAAAATTCTATATACATTTTAATAATTATTTCAGCTTTAGTTTTAATAATTTTTGTGCTTCAACATGAACATATTTCAGTTATTTCTAATACAGTTCTAATTTTTGTGTACATTTTTTTTTTTTTCCGTCTAATATTTCGATTTGATTTGATTTGAGCTTTTTCCAATTACCAAAAACATTTTTTTTAATAGTTTTATTTAATGGTAACAACAAGTGTCCAAATACTTTTTGGGAATTATGCATGTGACTGTGTTTAATTCCAGAGTTATTATAATTAACAAAAAAAAACAAATGGTACTTGAAATAAAATAAATATAAACTTGAATAAAATAAAACAAAATCATTTTTATTTCAGCTAATTGGCATGGCAACATTTTCTTATTTTATTTTATTTTATTTTAATAAATGAAAATAACAAAGCAAAACTGAAATGTGAAATTTAAATAGACGTATATATAAAAAACAAAAACACAGCAAAATTGCTAAAACTTTAATCAAAATTAAAATGGAAAATACACAAATAAAAACCGATTCAAAATACTGATAAAACAATTACAAAAACAACAAAATTACTAAAAAACTCTAATAAAAATAAAAATGGAAAATATACATTAAAAAAAACTCATTCAAAATATTAGTAAACGCTATAATAGTATCTCAATGATGCTGAAACATCAGTGTATCATACGGAGTTCATTTGTCAGATTTACAGAGCAGTCCAGCAGTGTTTTAACCAGCATTATTCCCACAGTGCCTCTGAGCTGCCGCCCGTCTCCTTCTATCTGGTGCGTCTGATCTCTAAAGCTCCCTGCATGGTGCTGCGATTGGGCTTCCCCATAGGAACACTAGCACACACCAGGAACAAGGTGAAGGGGTTTCCACACTAGAGCTCAGCTGATTTGGTTTCTGTGCAAGCTGTTTTCAGAACAGCACTGTGTGGAGGCTCATAAGAGAATGAGTGTTTCTCACTCTGTAGATTGTGGATGAACTTCGGGAGCAGATCCTTCGGCTGCGGTTCCCTCATCGAGTCCAGAATAAGGAAGCCACGCCAAAAACCAAGCGGAAGATTCTGGGTAACGCGTCGCCCTCCAAGTCTCCGCCTCTTCCTGTGCCCAAACCGGCGCTGTCTGACCGGCCGTGTGTGGTGGTGCTCAACAAACCTCTGGAAAAACTGCTGATCAGGTCCGTGACGTGACATTAAACAATAATAGATCTCATTACTGTTAATGATGCACCTGTAGTCAAAATAAAGGCCTTCAAGTTTTTCTTTTTGCTCACACAAAAGCTTTTTATTCCTGTGTTTTTATAAATTTTCATGATCAGTTGTGACCCTGGATCACAAAAACAGCCAAAAAGGTAATCTTTTTTTACATTTAGATTTATACATCATCTCAAAGCTGAAGAAATGAGCTTTCCATTGATGTTATGGTTATGACAGGACAATATTTGGCTGAGATAAAACTACTGGAATCTGAGGGTGCAAAAAAATAATAATTTGAGAAAATCGCCTTTAAAATTGTCCAAATGAAGTTCTTAGCAATACATATTACTACTCAAAAAGGAAGTTTTAGTTTATATACGGTAGGAAATGTACAAAATAATTTCATGGAATATGATCTTTACTTAATATCCTAATCATTTTTTGGCATTAAAAAAAAAAAATACAATGCAATGTTTTTTTTGGCTACTGCTACAAATACACCCCAGAGACTCAAGACTGCTTTTGTGCTTCAGGGTCACGATTTATAATGGATAAACTGGACTAAAATCCAAAGATGAATGTGTTTTACTTGTTTAATATAATGCTTTACTCTGAAATGTATCACTTTAAAAAAAATTACAATGATTTGCAAACATTGTTTTGATGCAGAATTCAATAAGTGTCATTTAATTATTATTTATATACTAATTTAGTAGTTTTTATATATATATATATTTTCGGTTTTCATTGTAATTTTAGTCAAAATACTTTACTTTTAGTACTTTAGTAAAAACATTTTTTAATTTATTTATTAGTATTTCTATTTTTGCATCATTTTTGCTTCAGTTTTAGTCATTTTCAGTACTTAAGCTTCAGTTTTTCAAATTTTCGAATCTAATTTTAGATTTTATTTGTATTTTTTAACACTGACTCCGATCAGTTCTTCTGTAACTCGGAGGTTTCAGAAGCATATAATTGAGCAGATCTGCCCCTGATCCTGTTGCAGGTACGAGAAACTTCCTTCAGATTTCCGCACCCCTTTCATCTTAAACATGGAGCCGTTCGCTCAGCCGCGCGTCATGGGCGCTCCTCTCATCGTGGCTGCCAGCAGGACGGCGTCCTCCACCATGGCGTCTCTGTCCCGTTACTTCCTGCACCAGCGCTGGGTTTGGGCCGTGCAGAACGGCCCGGGAACCGCTGTGTCGCTACACGCAGTCGCTCATATCCTCTCCATGCTGTCTGAGTGAGTCTAAAACATCCTTTACCTGTAAGAGTCTCTTCTGACCATAACATGTGCTGAATTCCTAATGGCTGTTTCCATCGTGCAGTATTCGTCTTTCTGAAGGCTTCCACTTCGCCGCCAGTGGAGAGGGAATCATCAACATGGTGGCAGAACTGCCAGTGCAGGTGAAAGTATGAAAACTACACTAGTATATCCCAGTTTTAGCGTTTTGGTAGCCATGCATGTCTAACTCTCAGCCACTACTCGTTATGCAGAGTCCATCAGCTGGTTTGGACGGAGAAAAACACACCTGCATAGTCCAGTACATCCTTTTTCCACCTCATTCCACTTCTACCAAGGACAGGTAATGCTTCGTCTGTTCAATGCTTCGATGGCTTCTCTGATTGATTCCTGTGCTGTTAAGGTCTAGAATAGATCAATGTAAGATCACATGGCTCACATTTAATCAGGTTTTGAGATTAAAAGTTTATGATTTAGGAAATCTGGCTCCTAAACTTGTATGAAAAGATGAAAGTCTAAAATATATATATTTTTTCCCACAATTTATTTTTTACAAATTTTCGGCTTTTCAGAGACACTTTCAGGGGTATGACAGAAATACAAATAC